>NC_139968.1:4258574-4858574 GCF_963993115.1 Abramis brama | reverse complement strand
CCAGAAATATGTTCATGAGGTCAAAAGAGGACCTCCGTATAGCTGATTTATCATAAAAAGGAGTCTATAACTTTCTATAGTTTGAAAAAATGTTAGGACACTTTGACCACAAATAA
Organism: Abramis brama; assembly: GCF_963993115.1. NCBI lineage: Eukaryota > Metazoa > Chordata > Actinopteri > Cypriniformes > Leuciscidae > Abramis > Abramis brama. Next base: position 4,858,458 of record NC_139968.1, on the reverse strand, counting down.
GTTCAAAAGGTCAGATATGGACATCTATATGGCTTATGAAGCATCAGAAGGAGTCTATGAGTATGTATAGAAAGCCCAAGATCAAGGACTCTTTGGCCAGAAATATGTTCAGGAGGTCAAAAGGGGCCCTCTGTATAGCTGACTCCTCATCAAAAGGAGTCTATAACTTTATGTAGTTTGAAAAATTTTAGGACACTTTGACCACAAATAAGTTCAACAGGTCAGATATGGACATCTATATGGCTTATGAAGCATCAGAAGGAGTCTATGAGTATGTATAGAAAGCATAAGATCGAGGACTCTTTGGCCAGAAATATGTTCTGGAGGTCAAAAGGGACCCTCTGTATAGCTGATTTATCATCAAAAGGAGTCTATAACTTTCTATAGTTTGAAAAATTTTGAGGCCACTTTGACCACAAATAAGTTCAAAAGGTCAGATATGGACATCTATATGGCTTATGAAGCATCAGAAGGAATCTATGAGTATGTATAGAAAGCCCAAGATTGAGGACTCGTTGGCCAGAAACCTGTTCAGGAGGTCAAAAGGGGACCTCTTTATAGCTGATTTATCATCAAAAGGAGTCTATAACTTTCTATAGTTTGAAGAATTTTGAGGACACTTTGACCACAAATAAGTTCAAAAGGTCAGATATGGACATCTATATGGCTTATGAAGCATCAGAAGGAGTCTATGTGTATGTATAGAAAGCATAAGATCGAGGACTCTTTGGCCAGAAATATGTTCTGGAGGTCAAAAGGGGCCCTCTGTATAGCTGATTTATCATCAAAAGGAGTCTATAACTTTATTTGGTTTGAAGAAAATTTTAGGACACTTTGACCACAAATAAGTTCAAAAGGTCAGATATGGACTTCTATATGGCTTATGAAGCCTCAGAAGGAATCTATGAGTATGTATAGAAAGCCCAACATTGAGGACTCTTTGGCCAGAAATATGTTCAGGAGGTCAAAAGGGGACCTCTGTATAGCTGACTTATCATCAAAAGGAGTCTATAACTTTCTATAGTTTGAAGAATTTTTAGGACACTTTGACCACAAATAAGTTCAAAAGGTCAGAGTTGGACATCTATATGGCTTATGAAGCATCAGAAGGAGTCTATGAGTATGTATAGAAAGCCCAAGATCGAGGACTCTTTGGCCAGAAATATGTTCAGGAGGTCAAAAGGGGGCCTCTGTATAGCTGATTTATCATCAAAAAGAGTCTATAACTTTCAATAGTTTTAAAAATTTTGAGGCCACTTTGACCACAAATAAGTTCAAAAGGTCAGATATGGAAATCTATATGGCTTATGAAGCATCAGAAGGAGTCTATGAGTATGTATAGAAAGCCCAAGATCAAGGACTCTTTGGCCAGAAATATGTTCATGAGGTCAAAAGGGGCCCTCCGTATAGCTGACTCATCATCAAAAGGAGTCTATAACTTTATATAGTTTGAATTTTTTTTAGGACACTTTGACCACAAATAAGTTCAAAAGGTCAGATATGGACATCTATATGGCTTATGAAGCATCAGAAGGAGTCTATGAGTATGTATAGAAAGCCCAAGATCAAGGACTCTTTGGCCAGAAATATGTTCATGAGGTCAAAAGAGGACCTCCGTATAGCTGATTTATCATAAAAAGGAGTCTATAACTTTCTATAGTTTGAAAAAATGTTAGGACACTTTGACCACAAATAAGTTCAAAAGGTCAGATATGGACATCTATATGGCTTATGAAGCATCAGAAGGAGTCTATGAGTATGTATAGAAAGCCCAAGATCAAGGACTCTTTGGCCAGAAATATGTTCAGGAGGTCAAAAGGGGCCCTCTGTATAGCTGACTCCTCATCAAAAGGAGTCTATAACTTTATATAGTTTGAATTTTTTTTAGGACACTTTGACCACAAATAAGTTCAAAATGTCAGATATGGAAATCTATATGGCTTATGAAGCACCAGAAGGAGTCTATGAGTATGTGTAGAAAGCCCAAGATCAAGGACTCTTTGGCCAGAAATATGTTCTGGAGGTCAAAAGGGCCCCTCTGTATAGCTGATTTATCATCAAAAGGAGTCTATAACTTTATGTAGTTTGAAAAATTTTAGGACACTTTGACCACAAATAAGTTCAACAGGTCAGATATGGACATCTATATGGCTTATGAAGCATCAGAAGGAGTCTATGAGTATGTATAGAAAGCATAAGATCGAGGACTCTTTGGCCAGAAATATGTTCTGGAGGTCAAAAGGGACCCTCTGTATAGCTGATTTATCATCAAAAGGAGTCTATAACTTTCTATAGTTTGAAAAATTTTGAGGCCACTTTGACCACAAATAAGTTCAAAAGGTCAGATATGGACATCTATATGGCTTATGAAGCATCAGAAGGAATCTATGAGTATGTATAGAAAGCCCAAGATTGAGGACTCGTTGGCCAGAAATATGTTCATGAGGTCAAAAGGGGACCTCCGTATAGCTGATTTATCATAAAAAGGAGTCTATAACTTTCTATAGTTTGAAAAAATGTTAGGACACTTTGACCACAAATAAGTTCAAAAGGTCAGATATGGACATCTATATGGCTTATGAAGCATCAGAAGGAATCTATGAGTATGTATAGAAAGCCCAAGATTGAGGACTCGTTGGCCAGAAACATGTTCAGGAGGTCAAAAGGGGACCTCTTTATAGCTGATTTATCATCAAAAGGAGTCTATAACTTTCTATAGTTTGAAGAATTTTGAGGACAATTTGACCACAAATAAGTTCAAAAGGTCAGATATGGACATCTATATGGCTTATGAAGCATCAGAAGGAGTCTATGAGTATGTATAGAAACGCAAGATCGAGGACTCTTTGGCCAGAAATATGTTCAGGAGGTCAAAAGGGGACCTCTGTATAGCTGATTTATCATCAAAAGGAGTCTATAACTTTCTATAGTTTGAAAAGATGTTAGGATACTTTGACCACAAATAAGTTCAAAAGGTCAGATATGGACATCTATATGGCTTATGAAGCATCAGAAGGAGTCTATGAGTATGTATAGAAAGCCCAAGATCAAGGACTCTTTGCCCAGAAATATGTTCATGAGGTCAAAAGGGGACCTCCGTATAGCTGATTTATCATCAAAAGGAGTCTATACATTTATTTGGTTTGAAGAAATTTTTAGGACACTTTGACCACAAATTAGTTCAAAAGGTCAGATATGGACATCTATATGGCTTATGAAGCCTCAGAAGGAATCTATGAGTATATATAGAAATCCCAACATTGAGGACTCTTTGGCCAGAAATATGTTCAGGAGGTCAAAAGGGACCCTCTGTATAGCTGATTTATCATCAAAAGGAGTCTATAAATTTCTATAGTTTGAAGAATTTTGAGGACACTTTGACCACAAATAAGTTCAAAAGGTCAGAGTTGGACATCTATATGGCTTATGAAGCATCAGAAGGAGTCTATGAGTATGTATAGAAAGCCCAAGATCGAGGACTCTTTGGCCAGAAATATGTTCTGGAGGTCAAAAGGGGCCCTCTGTATAGCTGATTTATCATCAAAAGGAGTCTATGACTTTATGTAGTTTGAAAAATTTTAGGATACTTTGACCACAAATAAGTTCAAAAGGTCAGATATGGACATCTATATGGCTTATGAAGCATCAGAAGGAATCTATGAGTATGTATAGAAAGCCCAAGATTGAGGACTCGTTGGCCAGAAACCTGTTCAGGAGGTCAAAAGGGGACCTCTTTATAGCTGATTTATCATCAAAAGGAGTCTATAACTTTCTATAGTTTGAAGAATTTTGAGGACACTTTGACCACAAATAAGTTCAAAAGGTCAGATATGGACATCTATATGGCTTATGAAGCATCAGAAGGAGTCTATGAGTATGTATAGAAAGCCCAAGATCAAGGACTCTTTGGCCAGAAATATGTTCATGAGGTCAAAAGAGGACCTCCGTATAGCTGATTTATCATAAAAAGGAGTCTATAACTTTCTATAGTTTGAAAAAATGTTAGGACACTTTGACCACAAATAAGTTCAAAAGGTCAGATATGGACATCTATATGGCTTATGAAGCATCAGAAGGAGTCTATGAGTATGTATAGAAAGCCCAAGATCAAGGACTCTTTGGCCAGAAATATGTTCAGGAGGTCAAAAGGGGCCCTCTGTATAGCTGACTCCTCATCAAAAGGAGTCTATAACTTTATGTAGTTTGAAAAATTTTAGGACACTTTGACCACAAATAAGTTCAACAGGTCAGATATGGACATCTATATGGCTTATGAAGCATCAGAAGGAGTCTATGAGTATGTATAGAAAGCATAAGATCGAGGACTCTTTGGCCAGAAATATGTTCTGGAGGTCAAAAGGGACCCTCTGTATAGCTGATTTATCATCAAAAGGAGTCTATAACTTTCTATAGTTTGAAAAATTTTGAGGCCACTTTGACCACAAATAAGTTCAAAAGGTCAGATATGGACATCTATATGGCTTATGAAGCATCAGAAGGAATCTATGAGTATGTATAGAAAGCCCAAGATTGAGGACTCGTTGGCCAGAAACCTGTTCAGGAGGTCAAAAGGGGACCTCTTTATAGCTGATTTATCATCAAAAGGAGTCTATAACTTTCTATAGTTTGAAGAATTTTGAGGACACTTTGACCACAAATAAGTTCAAAAGGTCAGATATGGACATCTATATGGCTTATGAAGCATCAGAAGGAGTCTATGTGTATGTATAGAAAGCATAAGATCGAGGACTCTTTGGCCAGAAATATGTTCTGGAGGTCAAAAGGGGCCCTCTGTATAGCTGATTTATCATCAAAAGGAGTCTATAACTTTATTTGGTTTGAAGAAAATTTTAGGACACTTTGACCACAAATAAGTTCAAAAGGTCAGATATGGACTTCTATATGGCTTATGAAGCCTCAGAAGGAATCTATGAGTATGTATAGAAAGCCCAACATTGAGGACTCTTTGGCCAGAAATATGTTCAGGAGGTCAAAAGGGGACCTCTGTATAGCTGACTTATCATCAAAAAGAGTCTATAACTTTCTATAGTTTGAAGAATTTTTAGGACACTTTGACCACAAATAAGTTCAAAAGGTCAGAGTTGGACATCTATATGGCTTATGAAGCATCAGAAGGAGTCTATGAGTATGTATAGAAAGCCCAAGATCGAGGACTCTTTGGCCAGAAATATGTTCAGGAGGTCAAAAGGGGGCCTCTGTATAGCTGATTTATCATCAAAAAGAGTCTATAACTTTCAATAGTTTTAAAAATTTTGAGGCCACTTTGACCACAAATAAGTTCAAAAGGTCAGATATGGAAATCTATATGGCTTATGAAGCATCAGAAGGAGTCTATGAGTATGTATAGAAAGCCCAAGATCAAGGACTCTTTGGCCAGAAATATGTTCATGAGGTCAAAAGGGGCCCTCCGTATAGCTGACTCATCATCAAAAGGAGTCTATAACTTTATATAGTTTGAATTTTTTTTAGGACACTTTGACCACAAATAAGTTCAAAAGGTCAGATATGGACATCTATATGGCTTATGAAGCATCAGAAGGAGTCTATGAGTATGTATAGAAAGCCCAAGATCAAGGACTCTTTGGCCAGAAATATGTTCATGAGGTCAAAAGAGGACCTCCGTATAGCTGATTTATCATAAAAAGGAGTCTATAACTTTCTATAGTTTGAAAAAATGTTAGGACACTTTGACCACAAATAAGTTCAAAAGGTCAGATATGGACATCTATATGGCTTATGAAGCATCAGAAGGAGTCTATGAGTATGTATAGAAAGCCCAAGATCAAGGACTCTTTGGCCAGAAATATGTTCAGGAGGTCAAAAGGGGCCCTCTGTATAGCTGACTCCTCATCAAAAGGAGTCTATAACTTTATATAGTTTGAATTTTTTTTAGGACACTTTGACCACAAATAAGTTCAAAATGTCAGATATGGAAATCTATATGGCTTATGAAGCACCAGAAGGAGTCTATGAGTATGTGTAGAAAGCCCAAGATCAAGGACTCTTTGGCCAGAAATATGTTCTGGAGGTCAAAAGGGCCCCTCTGTATAGCTGATTTATCATCAAAAGGAGTCTATAACTTTATTTGGTTTGAAGAAAATTTTAGGACACTTTGACCACAAATAAGTTCAAAAGGTCAGATATGGACTTCTATATGGCTTATGAAGCCTCAGAAGGAATCTATGAGTATGTATAGAAAGCCCAACATTGAGGACTCTTTGGCCAGAAATATGTTCAGGAGGTCAAAAGGGGACCTCTGTATAGCTGACTTATCATCAAAAGGAGTCTATAACTTTCTATAGTTTGAAGAATTTTTAGGACACTTTGACCACAAATAAGTTCAAAAGGTCAGAGTTGGACATCTATATGGCTTATGAAGCATCAGAAGGAGTCTATGAGTATGTATAGAAAGCCCAAGATCGAGGACTCTTTGGCCAGAAATATGTTCAGGAGGTCAAAAGGGGGCCTCTGTATAGCTGATTTATCATCAAAAAGAGTCTATAACTTTCAATAGTTTTAAAAATTTTGAGGCCACTTTGACCACAAATAAGTTCAAAAGGTCAGATATGGAAATCTATATGGCTTATGAAGCATCAGAAGGAGTCTATGAGTATGTATAGAAAGCCCAAGATCAAGGACTCTTTGGCCAGAAATATGTTCATGAGGTCAAAAGGGGCCCTCCGTATAGCTGACTCATCATCAAAAGGAGTCTATAACTTTATATAGTTTGAATTTTTTTTAGGACACTTTGACCACAAATAAGTTCAAAAGGTCAGATATGGACATCTATATGGCTTATGAAGCATCAGAAGGAGTCTATGAGTATGTATAGAAAGCCCAAGATCAAGGACTCTTTGGCCAGAAATATGTTCATGAGGTCAAAAGAGGACCTCCGTATAGCTGATTTATCATAAAAAGGAGTCTATAACTTTCTATAGTTTGAAAAAATGTTAGGACACTTTGACCACAAATAAGTTCAAAAGGTCAGATATGGACATCTATATGGCTTATGAAGCATCAGAAGGAGTCTATGAGTATGTATAGAAAGCCCAAGATCAAGGACTCTTTGGCCAGAAATATGTTCAGGAGGTCAAAAGGGGCCCTCTGTATAGCTGACTCCTCATCAAAAGGAGTCTATAACTTTATATAGTTTGAATTTTTTTTAGGACACTTTGACCACAAATAAGTTCAAAATGTCAGATATGGAAATCTATATGGCTTATGAAGCACCAGAAGGAGTCTATGAGTATGTGTAGAAAGCCCAAGATCAAGGACTCTTTGGCCAGAAATATGTTCTGGAGGTCAAAAGGGCCCCTCTGTATAGCTGATTTATCATCAAAAGGAGTCTATAACTTTATGTAGTTTGAAAAATTTTAGGACACTTTGACCACAAATAAGTTCAACAGGTCAGATATGGACATCTATATGGCTTATGAAGCATCAGAAGGAGTCTATGAGTATGTATAGAAAGCATAAGATCGAGGACTCTTTGGCCAGAAATATGTTCTGGAGGTCAAAAGGGACCCTCTGTATAGCTGATTTATCATCAAAAGGAGTCTATAACTTTCTATAGTTTGAAAAATTTTGAGGCCACTTTGACCACAAATAAGTTCAAAAGGTCAGATATGGACATCTATATGGCTTATGAAGCATCAGAAGGAATCTATGAGTATGTATAGAAAGCCCAAGATTGAGGACTCGTTGGCCAGAAATATGTTCATGAGGTCAAAAGGGGACCTCCGTATAGCTGATTTATCATAAAAAGGAGTCTATAACTTTCTATAGTTTGAAAAAATGTTAGGACACTTTGACCACAAATAAGTTCAAAAGGTCAGATATGGACATCTATATGGCTTATGAAGCATCAGAAGGAATCTATGAGTATGTATAGAAAGCCCAAGATTGAGGACTCGTTGGCCAGAAACATGTTCAGGAGGTCAAAAGGGGACCTCTTTATAGCTGATTTATCATCAAAAGGAGTCTATAACTTTCTATAGTTTGAAGAATTTTGAGGACAATTTGACCACAAATAAGTTCAAAAGGTCAGATATGGACATCTATATGGCTTATGAAGCATCAGAAGGAGTCTATGAGTATGTATAGAAACGCAAGATCGAGGACTCTTTGGCCAGAAATATGTTCAGGAGGTCAAAAGGGGACCTCTGTATAGCTGATTTATCATCAAAAGGAGTCTATAACTTTCTATAGTTTGAAAAGATGTTAGGATACTTTGACCACAAATAAGTTCAAAAGGTCAGATATGGACATCTATATGGCTTATGAAGCATCAGAAGGAGTCTATGAGTATGTATAGAAAGCCCAAGATCAAGGACTCTTTGCCCAGAAATATGTTCATGAGGTCAAAAGGGGACCTCCGTATAGCTGATTTATCATCAAAAGGAGTCTATACATTTATTTGGTTTGAAGAAATTTTTAGGACACTTTGACCACAAATTAGTTCAAAAGGTCAGATATGGACATCTATATGGCTTATGAAGCCTCAGAAGGAATCTATGAGTATATATAGAAATCCCAACATTGAGGACTCTTTGGCCAGAAATATGTTCAGGAGGTCAAAAGGGACCCTCTGTATAGCTGATTTATCATCAAAAGGAGTCTATAAATTTCTATAGTTTGAAGAATTTTGAGGACACTTTGACCACAAATAAGTTCAAAAGGTCAGAGTTGGACATCTATATGGCTTATGAAGCATCAGAAGGAGTCTATGAGTATGTATAGAAAGCCCAAGATCGAGGACTCTTTGGCCAGAAATATGTTCTGGAGGTCAAAAGGGGCCCTCTGTATAGCTGATTTATCATCAAAAGGAGTCTATGACTTTATGTAGTTTGAAAAATTTTAGGATACTTTGACCACAAATAAGTTCAAAAGGTCAGATATGGACATCTATATGGCTTATGAAGCATCAGAAGGAATCTATGAGTATGTATAGAAAGCCCAAGATTGAGGACTCGTTGGCCAGAAACCTGTTCAGGAGGTCAAAAGGGGACCTCTTTATAGCTGATTTATCATCAAAAGGAGTCTATAACTTTCTATAGTTTGAAGAATTTTGAGGACACTTTGACCACAAATAAGTTCAAAAGGTCAGATATGGACATCTATATGGCTTATGAAGCATCAGAAGGAGTCTATGAGTATGTATAGAAAGCCCAAGATCAAGGACTCTTTGGCCAGAAATATGTTCATGAGGTCAAAAGGGGCCCTCCGTATAGCTGACTCATCATCAAAAGGAGTCTATAACTTTATATAGTTTGAAAAATTTTAGGACACTTTGACCACAAATAAGTTCAAAATGTCAGATATGGAAATCTATATGGCTTATGAAGCACCAGAAGGAGTCTATGAGTATGTATAGAAAGCATAAGATCGAGGACTCTTTGGCCAGAAATATGTTCTGGAGGTCAAAAGGGGCCCTCTGTATAGCTGATTTATCATCAAAAGGAGTCTATAACTTTATTTGGTTTGAAGAAAATTTTAGGACACTTTGACCACAAATAAGTTCAAAAGGTCAGATATGGACTTCTATATGGCTTATGAAGCCTCAGAAGGAATCTATGAGTATGTATAGAAAGCCCAACATTGAGGACTCTTTGGCCAGAAATATGTTCAGGAGGTCAAAAGGGGACCTCTGTATAGCTGACTTATCATCAAAAGGAGTCTATAACTTTATATAGTTTGAATTTTTTTAGGACACTTTGACCACAAATAAGTTCAAAAGGTCAGATATGGAAATCTATATGGCTTATGAAGCATCAGAAGGAGTCTATGAGTATGTATAGAAAGCCCAAGATCAAGGACTCTTTGGCCAGAAATATGTTCATGAGGTCAAAAGGGGACCTCCGTATAGCTGATTTATCATCAAAAGGAGTCTATAACTTTCAATAGTTTGAAAAAATGTTAGGACACTTTGACCACAAATAAGTTCAAAAGGTCAGATATGGACATCTATATGGCTTATGAAGCATCAGAAGGAATCTATGAGTATGTATAGAAAGCCCAATATTGAGGACTCTTTGGCCAGAAACATGTTCAGAAGGTCAAAAGGGGACCTCTGTATAGCTGACATCATCAAAAGGAGTCTATAACTTTATATAGTTTGAATTTTTTTTAGGACACTTTGACCACAAATAAGTTCAAAAGGTCAGATATGGACATCTATATGGCTTATGAAGCATCAGAAGGAGTCTATGAGTATGTATAGAAAGCCCAAGAAAGAGGACTCTTTGGCAAGAAATATTTTCCTTGTGTCAAATATGGAATTCTGTATGTCTGACGTAACATCAGAAAGAGTCAAGAAGTATAAATGGAAAGGTCAAGTTTCGAGTACTCCTTGGCCAGAAAAAATTTCAGTATGTCAAATGTGGACCTTTGTCAGGATGATATAACATCTTTGTTATATAACATCTTTGTCTGACTCTTTGGCCAGAAATATGTTTAGTAGGTCAAAAGCAAAATGTATAGCTCATTGTTATAACATTATGTGCTTTGCACAACCGATCTAACTTTGAGCATCATTAAAGAAACATAGGTTATGCAATTGCATTGCACACCAAAACTAACTTAATGCCATGTTCATTAGAGAGAATCGGAAACACAGAACAATCTGTGTTGTTGCTTTGCACAAACTGTCTAACGTTGTGCATTGAAGAATAACATATAGTCTGTGCACTACTTGCATTGCACACCAGAACTAACTCATTCCCATGTTCATTAAAGAGATAACATGTGTTTTTACAATTGCATTGCATTGCATTGCATTGCATTGCATTGCTTTGCTTTGCATTACATTGCACTAACGAACTAACGTTGTGCACTGAAGAATAACTTATAGGTTATGCAGATTTCGCATTTTCGCATTTTTGCATTGCACACCAGAACTAAATCCTTCCCATGTTCATTATAGAGATTATATGTGTGTTGATGCATTGCATTGCATTGAATTGCATTTTACTAACGATCTAACGTTGTGCACTGAAGAATAACATATAGGTTATGCACTTTTTGCATTGCATTGCACACCAGAACTAAATCATTCCCATGTTGATTAAAGACATAACGAGTGTTTTTGCATTGCATTGTATTGCATTGCATTGATTTGCATTGCTTTGCACTGCGTTGCATTGCATTACATTGCACTAACGATCTAACGTTGTGCACTGAAGAATAACATATAGGTTATGCACTTTTCGCATTGCATTGCACACCAGAACTACCTCATTCCCATGTTGATTAAAGACATAACGAGTGTTTTTGCATTGCATTGTATTGCATTATATTGATTGGCATTGCTTTGCACTGCATTGCATTGCTTTGCATTGCATTGCACTAACGAACTAACGTTGTGCACTGAAGAATAACATATATGCTATGCACTTTTCGCATTGCATTGCATTGCATACCAGAACTAAATCATTCCCATGTTCATTAAAGAGATAACGTGTGTTGTTGCATTGCATTGCATTGCACAAACGATCTAACGTTGTGCACTGAAGAAAAACATATAGGTTATGCACTATTTGCATTGCATTGCATTGCACACCACGACTAAATCATTCCCATGTTCATTAAAGAGATAATGTGTGTTGTTGCATTGCATTGTATTGCATTACATTGCATTTCTTTGCACTGCTTTGCACTGCTTTGCACTGCTTTGCACTGCTTTGCACTGCTTTGCACTGCTTTGCATTGCACACCAGAACTACCTCATTCCCATGTTGATTAAAGAAATAACGTGTGTTGTTGCATTGCATAGTATTGCATTGCATTGCATTGCATTGCATTGCATTGCATTGCATTGCATTGCATTGCATTGCACAAACGATCTAACGTTGTGCACTGAAGAAAAACATATAGGTTATGCACTTTTTGCATTGCATTGCATTGCACACCAAGAACTACCTCATTCCCATGTTGATTAAAGACATAACGTGTGTTGTTGCATTGCATTGTTATTGCATTACATTGCATTGATTTGCACTGCTTTTGCACTGTGCTTTGCACTGATTTGCACTGCTTTGCATTGCATTGCATTGCACACCAGAACTACCTCATTCCCATGTTGATTAAAGACATAACGTGTGTTGTTGCATTGCATTGTTATTGCATTACATTGCATTGATTTGCACTGCTTTGCACTGTGCTTTGCACTGCTTTGCACTGTGCTTTGCACTGTTTTGCACTGCTTTGCATTGCATTGCATTGCACACCAGAACTACCTCATTCCCATGTTGATTAAAGACATAACGTGTGTTGTTGCATTGCATTGTTATTGCATTACATTGCATTGATTTGCACTGCTTTGCACTGTGCTTTGCACTGTTTTGCACTGCTTTGCATTGCATTGCATTGCACACCAGAACTACCTCATTCCCATGTTGATTAAAGACATAACGTGTGTTGTTGTATTGCATTGCATTGCATTGCATTGCATTGCATTGATTTGCATTGCATTGCTTGGCATTGCTTTGCATTGCTTTGCATTGCTTTGCATTGCTTTGCATTGCTTTGCATTGCTTTGCATTGCTTTGCATTGCTTTGCATTGCTTTGCATTGCTTTGCACTGCATTGCATTGCATTGCATTGCATTGCACTAAAGATCTAACGTTGTGCACTGTGGAATAACATATAGGTTATGCACTTTTTGCATTGCATTGCACACCAGAACTACCTCATTCCCATGTTGATTAAAGACATAACGTGTGTTGTTGCATTGCATTGCATTGCATTGCATTGCATTGCATTGCATTGCATTGCATTGTATTGCATTGCATTGCATTGCATTGCATTGATTTGCAGTGCCTTGCACTGCATTGCATTGCACTAACGATCTAACGTTGTGCACTGAAGAATAACATATAGGTTATGAACTTTTTGCATTGCATTGCATTGCACACCAGAACTAAATCATTCCCATGTTCATTAAAGAGATAATGTGTGTTGTTGCATTGCAATGTATTGCATTACATTGCATTGCTTTGCACTGCTTTGCACTGCTTTGCACTGCTTTGCACTGCTTTGCACTGCTTTGCATTGCATTGCATTGCATTGCACTAACGATCTAACGTTGTGCACTGAAGAAAAACATATAGGTTATGCACTTTTTGCATTGCATTGCATTGCACACCACGACTAAATCATTCCCATGTTCATTAAAGAGATAATGTGTGTTGTTGCATTGCAATGTATTGCATTACATTGCATTGCATTGATTTGCATTGCTTTGCACTGCATTGCATTGCATTGCACTAACGATCTAACGTTGTGCACTTAAGAATAACATATAGGTTATGCACTTTTTGCATTGCATTGCACACCAGAACTAAATCATTCCAATGTTCATTAAAGAGATAACGTGTGTTGTTGCATTGCATTGCATTGCACAAACGATCTAACGCTGTGCACTGAAGAAAAACATATAGGTTATGCACTTTTTGCATTGCATTGCATTGCACACCAGAACTACCTCATTCCCATGTTGATTAAAGACATAACGTGGTTTGTTGCATTGCATTGTATTGCATTGCATTGCTTTGCATTGCATTGATTTGCATTGCTTTGCATTGCTTTGCATTGCTTTGCATTGCTTTGCACTAACGATCTAACGTTGTGCACTGAAGAATAACATATAGGTTATGCACTTTTTGCATTGCATTGCATTGCACACCAGAACTAAATCATTCCCATGTTGATTACAGACATAACGAGTGTTTTTGCATTGCATTGTATTGCATTATATTGATTTGCATTGCTTTGTAATATTGCATAATGTGTTGTTGCATTGCATTGCACTAACGATCTAACGTTGTGCACTGAAGAATAACATATAGGCTATGCACTTATCGCATTGCATTGCATTGCATACCAGAACTAAATCTTTCCCATGTTCATTAAAGAGATAATGTGTGTTGTTGCATTGCATTGCACAAACGATCTAACGTTGTGCACTAAAGAAAAACATATAGGTTATGCACTTTTTGCATTGCATTGCAACACCAGAACTACCTCATTCCCATGTTCATTAAAGAGATAATGTGTGTTGTTGCATTGCATTGCATTGCATTGCATTGCATTGCATTGCATTGATTTGCATTGCTTTGCACTGCTTTGCATTGCATTGCATTGCATTGCATTGCACTAACGAACTAACGTTGTGCACTGAAGAATAACGTATAGGTTATGCACTTTTCGCATTGCATTGCATACCAGAACTAAATCATTCCCATTTTCATTAAAGAGATAACGTGTGTTGTTGCTTTGCATTGCATTGCACTAACGATCTAACGTTGTGCACTGAAGAATCACATATAGGTATGCACTTTTTGCACTGCATTGCATTGCACACAGAACTACCTCATTCCCATGTTGATTAAAGACATAACATGTGTTGTTGCATTGCATTGCATTGATTTGCAATGCTTTGCACTGCATTGCATTGCACTAACGATCTAACTTTGTGCACTGAAGAATAACATATAGGTTATGCACTTTTTGCATTTCACACCAGAACTAAATTATTCCCATGTTCATTAAAGAGATAACGTTTTTTGGTGGCATTGCATTGCATTGCACAAACGATCTAATGTTGTGCACTGAAGAATAACATATAGGCTATGCTCTTTTCGCATTGCATTGCACACCAGAACTAACTCATTCCCATGTTCATTAAAGAGATAACATATGTGTTGTTGCATTGCATTGCACAAACGATCTAACGTTGTGCACTGAAGAATAACATATGGGTTTTGCACTTTTCGCATTGCATTGCACACCAGAACTAACTCAATCCCATGTTCATTAAAGAAATAACTTGTGTGCTGTTGCATTGCATTGCCCTAACGATCTAACGTTGTGCATTGAAGAATAACATAAACTTCTTGCTACTTCTTGCAGAAGTAACTCATTCCCAAATTCCATTGCGTTTTGCTTTGAGGAAATACAATATGTGTTATTGCATTGCATTTCACACAAGATCAAACTTTGTGCATTGAAGAATAACATATAAGCTATGAGTGCATCACAAACATACAATAACTATCTCATTCCGATGTGCATTGAAGAGATACCATTTTTGGAGTTACATTCCACTGCATAAAAGATCTAACTGATATAGTTAGATATAATAATAATACATTATTATTCAACGCTAATTCTTCGATCGTTTGTGCAATGCAACACTCATGTTATGTTTTCATTGCACATGAGGTATGAAGTAGTTTATATGCATTGTAATGCAAGAGGTAAATGCAATAATTTCCCTTAAAAGAAAATATGAATAAGTTAGTTATTGTGCAATGCCAATGCACATATGTCATGTGTCAAATCAGGCCTACAGAGGTCCCTCTTTGACCTACAGAACATATTTTCTGTCCAAAGAGTTCTTACTGACTTCTTAAAGAATGATGTTACTTACTTACTTCTTGTGATGTTGTATTAGCAAGACAGTAGTCCATGATTGGTCAAACATATTTCACATATTGCACATATTTCTGACCCAAGAGTAATCGATCTTAAACTTTCTATACATTCTCGTAGAATCTTTCTGATGTTACATCAGCCATACAGAAGTCCATTTTTGAACTACTGAACACATTTCTGGATAAAGAGTCCTTGAATATTAACTTATTAAACATACAAGACTGATTTCTTGTGATGTTATATAAGCCAGACAGTAGTCCATATTTAACTGATTGAACATATTTTTGGCAAACGAGTCCTCGATCTTGGGATTTCTATAAATACTCATAGTCCAACTCCTTCTGATGCTTCATAAGCCATATAGATGTCCATATCTGACCTTTTGAACTTATTTCTGGTCAAAGTGTCCTAAAAGTTTTCAAACTATATAAAGTTAGAGACTCCTTTTAAAGATAAATCAGCTATACAGAGGGCCCCTTTTGACCTACTGAACATATTTCTGGCCAAAGAGTCCTCGATCTTGGGCTTTCTATACATACTCATAGACTCCTTCTGATGCTTCATAAGCCATATAGATTTCCATATCTGACCTTTTGAACTTATTTGTGGTCAAAGTGTCCTCAAAAGTTTTCAAACTATAGAAAGTTATAGACTCCTTTTGATGATAAATCAGCTATACAGAGGGCCCCTTCTGACCTCCAGAACATATTTCTCGCCAAAGAGTCCTTGATCTTGAGCTTTCTATACATACTCATAGACTACTTCTGATGCTTCATAAGCCATATAGATGTCCATATCTGACCTTTTGAACTCATTTGTGGTCAAAGTGTCCTAAACATTTTTCAAACCAACTAAAGTTATAGACTCCTTTTGATAATAAATCAGCTATACGGAGGTCCCCTTTTGACCTCCAGAGCATATTTCTGGCCAAAGACTCCTCGATCTTATGCTTTCTATACATACTCATAGACTCCTTCTGATGCTTCATAAGCCATATAGATGTCCATATCTGACCTGTTGAACTTATTTGTGGTCAAAGTGTCCTAAAATTTTTCAAACTACATAAAGTTATAGACTCCTTTTGATGATAAATCAGCTATACAGAGGGCCCCTTTTGACCTCCAGAACATATTTCTGGCCAAAGACTCCTCGATCTTATGCTTTCTATACATACTCATAGACTCCTTCTGATGCTTCATAAGCCATATAGATGTCCATATCTGACCTTTTGAACTTATTTGTGGTCAAAGTGTCCTAAAATTTTTTAAAACCAAATAAATTTGTAGACTCCTTTTGATGATAAATCAGCTATAAAGAGGTCCCCTTTTGACCTCCTGAACATGTTTCTGGCCAACGAGTCCTCAATCTTGGGCTTTCTATACATACTCATAGATTCCTTCTAATGCTTCATAAGCCATATAGATGTCCATATCTGACCTTTTGAACTTATTTGAGGTCAAAGTGGCCTCAAAATTTTTCAAACTATATAAAGTTATAGACTCCTTTTGATGATGTCAGCTATACAGAGGTCCCCTTTTGACCTACTGAACATGTTTCTGGCCAAAGAGTCCTCAATATTGGGCTTTCTATACATACTCATAGATTCCTTCTGATGCTTCATAAGCCATATAGATGTCCATATCTGACCTTTTGAACTTATTTGTGGTCAAAGTGTCCTAACATTTTTTCAAACTATATAAAGTTATAGACTCCTTTTGATGATAAATCAGCTATACAGAGGGCCCCTTTTGACCTACTGAACATATTTCTGGCCAAAGAGTCCTCGATCTTGGGCTTTCTATACATACTCATAGACTCCTTCTGATGCTTCATAAGCCATATAGATTTCCATATATGACCTTTTGAACTTATTTGTGGTCAAAGTGTCCTCAAAAGTTTTCAAACTATAGAAAGTTATAGACTCCTTTTGATGATAAATATGCTATACAGAGGGCCCCTTCTGACCTCCAGAACATATTTCTCGCCAAAGAGTCCTTGATCTTGAGCTTTCTATACATACTCATAGACTACTTCTGATGCTTCATAAGCCATATAGATGTCCATATCTGACCTTTTGAACTCATTTGTGGTCAAAGTGTCCTAAACATTTTTCAAACCAACTAAAGTTATAGACTCCTTTTGATGATAAATCAGCTATAAAGAGGTCCCCTTTTGACCTCCTGAACATGTTTCTGGACAACGAGTCCTCAATCTTGGGCTTTCTATACATACTCATAGACTCCTTCTGATGCTTCATAAGCCATATAGATTTCCATATATGACCTTTTGAACTTATTTGTGGTCAAAGTGTCCTCAAAAGTTTTCAAACTATAGAAAGTTATAGACTCCTTTTGATGATAAATATGCTATACAGAGGGCCCCTTCTGACCTCCAGAACATATTTCTCGCCAAAGAGTCCTTGATCTTGAGCTTTCTATACATACTCATAGACTACTTCTGATGCTTCATAAGCCATATAGATGTCCATATCTGACCTTTTGAACTCATTTGTGGTCAAAGTGTCCTAAACATTTTTCAAACCAACTAAAGTTATAGACTCCTTTTGATGATAAATCAGCTATAAAGAGGTCCCCTTTTGACCTCCTGAACATGTTTCTGGACAACGAGTCCTCAATCTTGGGCTTTCTATACATACTCATAGATTCCTTCTGATGCTTCATAAGCCATATAGATGTCCATATCTGACCTTTTGAACTTATTTGTGGTCAAAGTGGCCTCAAAATTTTTTAAACTATAGAAAGTTATAGACTCCTTTTGATGATAAATCAGCTATACAGAGGGTCCCTTTTGACCTCCAGAACATATTTCTGGCCAAAGAGTCCTCGATCTTATGCTTTCTATACATATTCATAGACTCCTTCTGATGCTTCATAAGCCATATAGATGTCCATATCTGACCTGTTGAACTTATTTGTGGTCAAAGTGTCCTAAAATTTTTCAAACTACATAAAGTTATAGACTCCTTTTGATGATAAATCAGCTATACAGAGGTCCCCTTTTGACCTCCTGAACATGTTTCTGGCCAAAGAGTCCTCGATCTTGGGCTTTCTATACATACTCATAGACTCCTTCTGATGCTTCATAAGCCATATAGATGTCCATATCTGACCTTTTGAACTTATTTGTGGTCAAAGTGTCCTCAAAATTTTTCAAACTGTAGAAAGTTATAGACTCCTTTTGATGATAAATCAACTATAAAGAGGTCCCCTTTTGACCTCCAGAACATGTTTCTGGCCAGAGAGTCCTCAATCTTGGGCTTTCTATACATACTCATAGACTCCTTCTGATGCTTCATAGGCCATATAGATGTCCATATCTGACCTGTTGAACTTATTTGTGGTCAAAGTGTCCTAAAATTTTTCAAACTATATAAAGTTATAGACTCCTTTTGATGATAAGTCAGCTATACAGAGGTCCCCTTTTGACCTCCTGAACATGTTTCTGGCCAAAGAGTCCTCGATCTTGGGCTTTCTATACATACTCATAGACTCCTTCTGATGCTTCATAAGCCATATAGATGTCCATATCTGACCTTTTGAACTTATTTGTGGTCAAAGTGTCCTAAAAAAAAATCAAACTATATAAAGTTATAGACTCCTTTTGATGATAAATCAGCTATACAGAGGTCCCCTTTTGACCTCCTGAACATATTTCTGGCCAAAGAGTCCTTGATCTTGGGCTTTCTATACATACTCATAGACTCCTTTTGATGCTTCATAAGCCATATAGATGTCCATATCTGACCTTTTGAACTTATTTGTGGTCAAAGTGTCCTAACATTTTTTCAAACTATAGAACGTTATAGACTCCTTTTTATGATAAATCAGCTATACAGAGGTCCCCTTTTGACCTCCTGAACATATTTCTGGCAAAAGAGTCCTCGATCTTGGGCTTTCTATACATACTCATAGACTCCTTCTGATGCTTCATAAGCCATATAGATGTCCATATCTGACCTGTTGAACTTATTTGTGGTCAAAGTGTCCTAAAAAAAATTCAAACTATATAAAGTTATAGACTCCTTTTGATGATAAATCAGCTATACAGAGGTCCCCTTTTGACCTCCAGAACATATTTCTGGCCAAAGAGTCCTCGATCTTATGCTTTCTATACATATTCATAGACTCCTTCTGATGCTTCATAAGCCATATAGATGTCCATATCTGACCTTTTGAACTTATTTGTGGTCAACGTGTCCTCAAAATTTTTCAAACTGTAGAAAGTTATAGACTCCTTTTGATGATAAATCAACTATAAAGAGGTCCCCTTTTGACCTCCTGAACATGTTTCTGGCCAGAGAGTCCTCGATCTTGGGCTTTCTATACATACTCATAGACTCCTTCTGATGCTTCATAGGCCATATAGATGTCCATATCTGACCTTTTGAACTTATTTGTGGTCAAAGTGTCCTAAAATTTTTTCAAACTATATAAAGTTATAGACTCCTTCTGATGCTTCATAAGCCATATAGATGTCCATATCTGTCCTTTTGAACTTATATGTGGTCAAAGTGTCCTCAAAATTCTTCAAACTATAGAAAGTTATAGACTCCTTTTGATGATAAATCAGCTATACAGAGGTCCCCTTTCGACCTCCTGAACATATTTCTGGCAAAAGAGTCCTCGTCCTTGGGCTTTCTATACATACTCATAGACTCCTTCTGATGCTTCATAAGGCATATAGATGTCCATATCTGACCTGTTGAACTTATTTGTGGTCAAAGTGTCCTAAAAAAAATTCAAACTATATAAAGTTATAGACTCCTTTTGATGATAAATCAGCTATACAGAGGTCCCCTTTTGACCTCCAGAACATATTTCTGGCCAAAGAGTCCTCGATCTTATGCTTTCTATACATATTCATAGACTCCTTCTGATGCTTCATAAGCCATATAGATGTCCATATCTGACCTTTTGAACTTATTTGTGGTCAAAGTGTCCTCAAAATTTTTCAAACTGTAGAAAGTTATAGACTCCTTTTGATGATAAATCAACTATAAAGAGGTCCCCTTTTGACCTCCTGAACATGTTTCTGGCCAAAGAGTCCTCAATCTTGGGCTTTCTATACATACTCATAGACTCCTTCTGATGCTTCATAAGCCATATAGATGTCCATATCTGACCTTTTGAACTTATTTGTGGTCAAAGTGTCCTAAAAATTTTTCAAACTATATAAAGTTATAGACTCCTTCTGATGCTTCATGAGCCATATAGATGTCCATATCTGTCCTTTTGAACTTATTTGTGGTCAAAGTGTCGTCAAAATTTTTCAAACTTTAGAAAGTTATAGACTCCTTTTGATGATAAGTCAGCTATACAGAGGTCCCCTTTTGACCTCCTGAACATATTTCTGGCCAAAGAGTCCTCAATATTGGGCTTTCTATACATACTCATAGATTCCTTCTGAGGCTTCATAAGCCATATAGAAGTCCATATCTGACCTTTTGAACTTATTTGTGGTCAAAGTGTCCTAAAAATTTCTTTAAACCAAATAAAGTTATAGACTCCTTTTGATGATAAATCAGCTATACAGAGGTCCCCTTTTGACCTCCAGAACATATTTCTGGCCGAAGAGTCCTCGATCTTATGCTTTCTATACATACTCATAGACTCCTTCTGATGCTTCATAAGCCATATAGATGTCCATATCTGACCTTTTGAACTTATTTGTGGTCAAAGTGTCCTCAAAATTTTTCAAACTATAGAAAGTTATAGACTCTTTTTGATGATAAATCAGCTATACAGAGGTCCCCTTTTGACCTCCTGAACATATTTCTGGCCAAAGAGTCCTCGATCTTGGGCTTTCTATACATACTCATAGACTCCTTCTGATGCTTCATAAGCCATATAGATGTCCAACTCTGACCTTTTGAACTTATTTGTGGTCAAAGTGTCCTAAAAAAAAATTCAAACTATATAAAGTTATAGACTCCTTTTGATGATAAGTCAGCTATACAGAGGTCCCCTTTTGACCTCCTGAACATATATCTGGCCAAAGAGTCCTCAATGTTGGGCTTTCTATACATACTCATAGATTTCTTCTGAGGCTTCATAAGCCATATAGATGTCCATATCTGACCTTTTGAACTAATTTGTGGTCAAAGTGTCCTAAAAAATGTTCAAACCAACTAAAGTTATAGACTCCTTTTGATGATAAATCAGCTATACAGAGGTCCCCTTTTGACCTCCTGAACATATTTCTGGCCAAAGAGTCCTTGATCTTGGGCTTTCTACACATACTCATAGACTCCTTCTGGTGCTTCATAAGCCATATAGATGTCCATATCTGACCTTTTGAACTTATTTGTGGTCAAAGTGTCCTAACATTTTTTCAAACTATAGAAAGTTATAGACTCCTTTTTATGATAAATCAGCTATACGGAGGTCCCCTTTTGACCTCATGAACATATTTCTGGCCAAAGAGTCCTTGATCTTGGGCTTTCTATACATACTCATAGACTCCTTCTGATGCTTCATAAGCCATATAGATTTCCATATCTGACCTTTTGAACTTATTTGTGGTCAAAGTGTCCTCAAAATTTTTAAAACTATAGAAAGTTATAGACTCTTTTTGATGATAAATCAGCTATACAGAGGTCCCCTTTTGACCTCCTGAACATATTTCTGGCCAAAGAGTCCTCGATCTTGGGCTTTCTATACATACTCATAGACTCCTTCTGATGCTTCATAAGCCATATAGATGTCCAACTTTGACCTTTGGAACTTATTTGTGGTCAAAGTGTCCTAAAAAAAATTCAAACTATACAAAGTTATAGACTCCTTTTGATGATAAGTCATCTATACAGAGGTCCCCTTTTGACCTCATGACCATATTTCTGGCCAAAGAGTCCTTGATCTTGGGCTTTCTATACATACTCATAGACTCCTTCTGATGCTTAATAAGCCATATAGATTCCATATCTGACCTTTTGAACTTATTTGTGGTCAAAGTGTCCTCAAAATTCTTTAAACTATAGAAAGTTATAGACTCTTTTTGATGATAAATCAGCTATACAGAGGTCCCCTTTTGACCTCCTGAACATATTTCTGGCCAAAGAGTCCTCGATCTTGAGCTTTCTATACATACTCATAGACTCATGATGCTTCATAAGCCATATAGATGTCCATATCTGACCTTTTGAACTTATTTGTGGTCAAAGTGTCCTCAAAATTTTTAAAACTATAGAAAGTTATAGACTCTTTTTGATGATAAATCAGCTATACAGAAGTCCCCTTTTGACCTCCTGAACATATTTCTGGCCAAAGAGTCCTCGATCTTGGGCTTTCTATACATACTCATAGACTCCTTCTGATGCTTCATAAGCCATATAGATGTCCAACTCTGACCTTTTGAACTTATTTGTGGTCAAAGTGTCCTAAAAAAAATTCAAACTATATAAAGTTATAGACTCCTTTTGATGATAAGTCAGCTATACAGAGGTCCCCTTTTGACCTCCTGAACATATTTCTGGCCAAAGAGTCCTCAATGTTGGGCTTTCTATACATACTCATAGATTCCTTCTGAGGCTTCATAAGCCATATAGAAGTCCATACCTGACCTTTTGAACTTATTTGTGGTCAAAGTGTCCTAAAAATTTCTTCAAACCAAATAAAGTTATAGACTCCTTTTGATGATAAATCAGCTATACAGAGGGCCCCTTTTGACCTCCAGAACATATTTCTGGCCAAAGAGTCCTCGATCTTATGCTTTCTATACATATTCATAGACTCCTTCTGATGCTTCATAAGCCATATAGATGTCCATATCTGACGTTTTGAACTTATTTGTGGTCAAAGTGTCCTCAAAATTTTTCAAACTGTAGAAAGTTATAGACTCCTTTTGATGATAAATCAACTATAAAGAGGTCCCCTTTTGACCTCCTGAACATGTTTCTGGCCAAAGAGTCCTCAATCTTGGGCTTTCTATACATACTCATAGACTCCTTCTGATGCTTCATAAGCCATATAGATGTCCATATCTGACCTTTTGAACTTATTTGTGGTCAAAGTGTCCTAAAAATCTTTCAAACTATATAAAGTTAT
This sequence comes from Abramis brama, assembly GCF_963993115.1. Taxonomy (NCBI): domain Eukaryota; kingdom Metazoa; phylum Chordata; class Actinopteri; order Cypriniformes; family Leuciscidae; genus Abramis; species Abramis brama. The sequence goes on along the minus strand of NC_139968.1, from coordinate 4,834,942 downwards.
AGACTCCTTCTGATGCTTCATAAGCCATATAGATGTCCATATCTGTCCTTTTTAACTTATTTGTGGTCAAAGTGTCGTCAAAATTTTTCAAACTTTAGAAAGTTATAGACTCCTTTTGATGATAAGTCAGCTATACAGAGGTCCCCTTTTGACCTCCTGAACATATTTCTGGCCAAAGAGTCCTCAATGTTGGGCTTTCTATACATACTCATAGACTCCTTCTGATGCTTCATAAGCCATATAGATGTCCAACTCTGACCTTTTGAACTTATTTGTGGTCAAAGTGTCCTAAAAAAAAATTCAAACTATATAAAGTTATAGACTCCTTTTGATGATAAGTCAGCTATACAGAGGTCCCCTTTTGACCTCCTGAACATATTTCTGGCCAAAGAGTCCTCAATGTTGGGCTTTCTATACATACTCATAGATTCCTTCTGAGGCTTCATAAGCCATATAGAAGTCCATATCTGACCTTTTGAACTTATTTGTGGTCAAAGTGTCCTAAAAATTTCTTTAAACCAAATAAAGTTATAGACTCCTTTTGATGATAAATCAGCTATACAGAGGGCCCCTTTTGACCTCCAGAACATATTTCTGGCCAAAGAGTCCTCGATCTTATGCTTTCTATACATACTCATAGACTCCTTCTGATGCTTCATAAGCCATATAGATGTCCAACTCTGACCTTTTGAACTTATTTGTGGTCAAAGTGTCCTCAAAATGTTTCAAACTATAGAAAGTTATAGACTCCTTTTGATGATAAATCAGCTATACAGAGGGTCCCTTTTGACCTCCAGAACATATTTCTGGCCAAAGAGTCCTCGATCTTGGGCTTTCTATACATACTCATAGACTCCTTTTGATGCTTCATAAGTCATATAGATGTCCATATCTGACCTTTTGAATTTATTTGTGGTCAAAGTGTCCTAACATTTTTTCAAACTATAGAAAGTTATAGACTCCTTTTTATGATAAATCAGCTATACAGAGGGCCCCTTTTGACCTCCTGAACATATTTCTGGCCAAAGAGTCCTCGTTCTTGCGTTTTCTATACATACTCATAGACTCCTTCTGATGCTTCATAAGCCATATAGATGTCCATATCTGACCTTTTGAACTTATTTGTGGTCAAAGTGTCCTCAAAATTCTTCAAACTATAGAAAGTTATAGACTCCTTTTGATGATGAATCAGCTATAAAGAGGTCCCCTTTTGACCTCCTGAACATGTTTCTGGCCAACGAGTCCTCAATCTTGGGCTTTCTATACATACTCATAGATTCCTTCTGATGCTTCATAAGCCATATAGATGTCCATATCTGACCTTTTGAACTTATTTGAGGTCAAAGTGGCCTCAAAATTTTTCAAACTATAGAAAGTTATAGACTCCTTTTGATGATGAATCAGCTATAAAGAGGTCCCCTTTTGACCTCCAGAACATATTTCTGGCCAAAGAGTCCTCGATCTTATGCTTTCTATACATACTCATAGACTCCTTCTGATGCTTCATAAGCCATATAGATGTCCATATCTTACCTGTTTAACTTATTTGTGGTCAAAGTGTCCTAAAATTTTTCAAACTATATAAAGTTATAGACTCCTTTTGATGATAAGTCAGCTATACAGAGGTCCCCTTTTGACCTCCTGAACATATTTCTGGCCAAAGAGTCCTCGATCTTGGGCTTTCTATACATACTCATAGACTCCTTCTGATGCTTCATAAGCCATATAGATGTCCATATCTGACCTTTTGAACTTATTTGTGGTCAAAGTGTCCTAAAAAAAAATCAAACTATGTAAAGTTATAGATTCCTTTTGATGATAAATCAGCTATACAGAGGTCCCCTTTTGACCTCCTGAAAATATTTCTGGCCAAAGAGTCCTCGATCTTGGGCTTTCTATATATACTCATAGACTCCTTCTGATGCTTCATAAGCCATATAGATGTCCATATCTGACCTTTTGAACTTATTTGTGGTCAAAGTGTCCTAACATTTTTTCAAACTATATAAAGTTATAGACTCCTTTTGATGATAAATCAGCTATACAGAGGTCCCCTTTAGACCTCCTGAACATATTTCTGGCCAAAGAGTCCTTGATCTTGGGCTTTCTATACATACTCATAGACTCCTTTTGATGCTTCATAAGCCATATAGATGTCCATATCTGACCTTTTGAACTTATATGTGGTCAAAGTGTCCTCAAAATTCTTCAAACTATAGAAAGTTATAGACTCCTTTTGATGATAAATCAGCTATACAGAGGTCCCCTTTTGACCTACTGAACATATTTCTGGCAAAAGAGTCCTAAAAGATTAACACTATACATTCAGACTGATATCTTCGGATGTTATATCATCCTGACAAAAGTCCATATTTGACATACTGAATTTATTTCTGGCCAAGGAGTACTCGAAACTTGACCTTTCCATATATACCTCGTTGACTTTTTCTGATGTTACGTCAGCCATACAGAAGTCCATATTTGACTCAAGGAACATATTTCTTGCCAAAGAGTCCTCGATCTTGGGCTTTCTATACATATACTCATAGACTCCTTCTGATGCTTCATAAGCCATATAGATGTCCATATCTGACCTTTTGAACTTATTTCTGGTCAAAGTGTCCTCAAAATTTTTCAAACTATATAAAGTTATAGTCTCCTTCTGATAATAAATCAGCAATACAAAGGTCACCTTTTGACCTTCTGAACATATTTCTGGCCAAAGAATTCTTGAACATTATCTTGCTATACTACAGATTGACTTCTTGTGATGTTATATTAACCAGCCAGTAGTCTATTTTTGACCTACTGAAAATATTTCTGGCCAGAGTCCGTGAACATTAACTCACTATACAATATAGACTGACTTCTTGCAATGCCAAACCAGGCAGGCAGTAGTCCATATTTGACCGATTGAAAAAAAATTTGACCAAAGAGTTCTCAAAAGGATTTTGTCTATCATAATCTATAGACTCCTTCTGATGTTAAATCAGTCATACAGAAGTCCATATTTGACCTACCGAAAATATTACTGGCCAAAGAGTCCTTAAAGATTAACACTATACATTCAGATTGATATCTTCGGATGTTATATCATCATGACAAAAGTCCATATTTGACATAATGAATTTTTTTCTGGTCAAAGAGTCTAAACTTGACCATTCTATATATACTCATTGACTCTTTCTGATTCTTCATTAGCTATATAGATGTCCATATCTGGCGAATAGAAAATATTTTTGGCAAAAAGGTCCTCACAAGTTAACTTACTAAATACTCATAGACTTCTTCTGATGATACATCACTTTAACAGGTATGTGACCCTCTGAATATATTTTTGGCCAAAGAATCATTGAACATTAACTCTCTATACATATTGACTCAAGAGTCAAAATTTGTTCTCTTTTGGTCTGATTTATCATCAGATGGAGTCTATAATTTTACATGTATGTACATGTACAAGTATGTATAGAAAGTTCAAGATTGGCCACAAATATGTCCCTTGGGTCAATTATGGACTTCTTTATGGCTGATGTAACATCAGATGGAGTAAACGAGTATGTATAGAAAGAAACAGCATAAGGAGTCAATGAGCATGTATAGAATGTTCAAGATCGAGGACTCTTTTACTAGAAATATGTTCAGTAGGTCAGTTATGAACAATTGTCTGGCTGATGAAACATCATAAGGAGTCAATGAGCTTGTAAAGAAAGTTCAAAATCGAGGACTCTTTTACCAGAAATATTTTCAGTAGGTAAATTATGGAGTACTCTCTGGCTGATGAAGCACTAAAAGGAGTCAATGAGCATGTATAGAAAGTTCAAGTACATAGACTCGTTGGCCAGAAAAAAAAAAAAAGTCATTACGGACAGTTGTCTGGCCGATGTACTATCTGAAGGAGCCTATAAGTGTGAATAGAAAGTTCAAGATCAAGGACTCTTCAGTCAGAAATATGTTCAACATGTTAAATCTGAACTACTTTATGGCTAAAGAAACAAAATAAGGCGTCACTGAGAATGTATAGAAAGTTCAAAATCGAGGACTCTTTTACCAGAAATATTTTCAGTAGGTCCATTATTGACTACTGTCTGGCTGATGAAACACTAAAAGGAGTCAATTAGCATGTACAAAATTTTCAAGTCAGAAATATGTTCAACATGTCAAATCTGGACTTCTGTATGGCTAAAGAAACAAAATAAGGCATCACTGAGAATGTATAGAAAGTTCAAGATCGAGAACTCTTTTACTTCAATAGTCAATATCTACAATTGTCTGGCCGATGTACTATCTGAAAGAGTCTATAAGTATGAATAGAAAGTTCAAGATCGAGGACTCTTCGGTCAGAAATATGTTCATTATGTCAAATCAGAACTACTGCATGGCTGATGAAACACCAGAAAGAGTCTATGAGTATGTTTAAAAGGTTCAAGATCGAGGACTCTTTTGCCAGAAATATGTTTAGTGGGTCAAATATGGACTGCTGTCTGGCTGATGAATCAGAAGTCAATGAAGATTGAGGAAGAAGATTATGAATAGAAAGTTCAAGTTCAAAGACTCTTCAGGTAGAAATATGTTCAGTGGGTCAATTATCTATATGGAGTCACTGAGAATCTATAGAAAGTTCAAGACAGAGGACTCTTTTACTATAAATATGTTCAGAGGGTCAATTATGGACTATTGTCTGCTTGTGAAACATCAGAAGGAGTCAATGAGCCTATATAGAAAGTTCAAGTTCAAGACTCTTCGGGCAGCAATATGTTCAGTAGGTCAATTATGGACTAATGTCTGGCTGATGAAACACTAAAAGGAGTCAATTAGCATGTATTAGCATGTATTGGCCAGAAATATGTTTAATAATTAATATGGACAATTGTCTGTCCGATGTACTTTCTGAAAGAGTCTATAATTATGAATAGAAAGTTCAAGATCAAAGACTCTTTGGTCAGAAATATGTTAAACATGTCAAATCTGGACTTCTGTATGGCTGAAGAAACATCAGAAGTAAATGATTATGTATAGAAAGTTCAAGTTCATAGACTCTTCGGGCAGAAAAATGTTCAGTAGGTCAATTGTGGACAATTATCTGGCTGATGAAACATCAGAAGGAGTATGTATAGAAAGAATAAGATCAAGGTCTCTTTGGCCAGAAATATGTTCAATTGATCAAATTTTGAAATACTATATTGCTGTTGTAAAATCAGGAGTCATTGAGTATGTATTGAAAAATGTTAGACTCATTTGTCAGAAATAGGTTTAATAGGTCATATTGATACAATACAATACAATAATGTTTTGCTATTGTAACATCAGAAGGAGTCAATGTATAGAGAAATCAAGATTATAAACCCATCGCTCAGAAATGAGTTTAGTAGTCAATTATGGATCATTTTTTGGCTGAAGTACTATCTGAAAGCGTCTATGAGTATGTATAGAAAGATCAAGGACTCTTCCAGCCAGAAATATGTTCAATTGTCAAATATGGATAATAGCCTGGGTGATGAAAAATCAGAAGGAGATAGTAATTATGTATAGATAATTAAAGTTCTAGGTCTCTTTGGCCAGATATATGTTCAATGGGTCAAATTTGGACTAACAATATGGTTGATTTAACATCAAAAGTAGTCAATGAGAATGCATATAAACATACCTTTTGACGACTCTTTTGGCCAGAAATATGTTCTCTTGGTCAAATATGGACTACTGTATGGTGGATGTAAAATCAAAAATAGTCTAGGAGAAGGAACAGTAAGTTAAACTTTGATGATTCTTTTGCCAGAAATATGTTCAGTAGGTCAATAATTGACTTCTGTCTCAATGATGAAACATCAGAACAAGCCTATGATTATGTATAGAACGATCAAGATCGAGGACACTTTGGTTATAGAAATGTTCAATAGGTCAAATTTGAACTATACTGTATGGCTGATGAAACATCAGAAGGATTGTAAGAGCAATTAGTCTAGAAATTTAAAGTTCAAGGTCTCATGTCTAGAAATATGTTCAAAATATAAAATTTGAACTACTGTTCAAATACATTGGATAGCAGATCGGACAGAAGATACATAAATTAACAAGTCTACAAGTATGTTTAGAAAGTTCAAGATCGAGGACTCTATGGTCAGAAATATATTTAATGGGTCAAGTATGGACATCTTTCAGGCTGATGAAACATCGGAAGCTGTCATGAGCATGTACAGAAAGGTCAAGATCAGGGACTCTTTGACCAGAAATATGTTAGTAGGTTAAATATGGACTTTTGTATGGCTAATGTATTATTAAGAGAAGTCAATAAGCAGAGAAAGTTAATGTTCAAAGACTCTTTGGCCAAAAATGTGTTCAGTAGTTCAAATAGGAACCTCTGTATGGCTAAATTAACATAATAAGAAACCCTTTGAGGACCATTTGACCAGAAATAAGTGAGAATGCAAAGTTCAAGATTGAGTACTCTTTTTTATCAGAAGGAGTCTATAACTTTATATAGTTTGAATTTTTTTTAGGACACTTTGACCACAAATAAGTTCAAAATGTCAGATATGGACATCTATATGGCTTATGAAGCATCAGAAGGAGTCTATGAGTATGTATAGAAAGCCCAAGATCAAGGACTCTTTGGCCAGAAATATGTTCAGGAGGTCAAAAGGGGACCTCTGTATAGCTGACTTATCATCAAAAGGAGTCTATACCTTTCTATAGTTTGAAAACCTTTGAGGACACTTTGACCACAAATAAGTTCAAAAGGTCAGATATGGAAATCTATATGGCTTATGAAGCATCAGAAGCAGTCTATGAGTATGTATAGAAAGCCCAAGATCAAGGACTCTTTGGCCAGAAATATGTTCAGGAGGTCAAAAGGGGACCTCTGTATAGCTGACATCATCAAAAGGAGTCTATAACTTTATATAGTTTGAATTTTTTTTAGGATACTTTGACCACAAATAAGTTCAAAAGGTCAGATATGGACATCTATATGGCTTATGAAGCATCAGAAGGAGTCTATGAGTATGTATAGAAAGCCCAAGATCGAGGACTCTTTGGCCAGAAATATGTTCTGGAGGTCAAAATTGACCCTCTGTATAGCTGATTTATCATCAAAAGGAGTCTATAACTTTCTATAGTTTGAAAAATTTTGAGGCCACTTTGACCACAAATAAGTTCAAAAGGTATGATATGGACATCTATATGGCTTATGAAGCATCAGAAGGAGCCTATGAGTATGTACAGAAAGCATAAGATCGAGGACTCTTTGGCCAGAAATATGTTCTGGAGGTCAAAAGGGGACCTCTGTATAGCTGATTTATCATCAAAAGGAGTCTATAACTTTATATAGTTTGAATTTTTTGTAGGACACTTTGACCACAAATAAGTTCAACAGGTCAGATATGGACATCTATATGGCTTATGAAGCATCAGAAGGAGTCTATGAGTATGTATAGAAAGCCCAAGATCGAGGACTCTTTTGCCAGAAATATGTTCAGGAGGTCAAAAGGGGACCTCTGTATAGCTGATTTATCATCAAAAGGAGTCTATAACTTTCTATAGTTTGAAGAATTTTGAGGACACTTTGACCACATATAAGTTCAAAAGGTCAGATATGGACATCTATATGGCTTATGAAGCATCAGAAGGAGTCTATGAGTATGTATAGAAAACGCAAGATCGAGGACTCTTTGGCCAGAAATATGTTCAGGAGGTCAAAAGGGGCCCTCTGTATAGCTGATTTATCATAAAAAGGAGTCTATAACGTTCTATAGTTTGAAAAAATGTTAGGACACTTTGACCACAAATAAGTTCAAAAGGTCAGATATGGACATCTATATGGCTTATGAAGCATCAAAAGGAGTCTATGAGTATGTATAGAAAGCCCAAGATCAAGGACTCTTTGGCCAGAAATATGTTCTGGAGGTCAAAAGGGGACCTCTGTATAGCTGATTTATCATAAAAAGGAGTCTATAACTTTCTATAGTTTGAAAAAATGTTAGGACACTTTGACCACAAATAAGTTCAAAAGGTCAGATATGGACATCTATATGGCTTATGAAGCATCAGAAGGAATCTATGAGTATGTATAGAAAGCCCAAGATTGAGGACTCGTTGGCCAGAAACATGTTCAGGAGGTCAAAAGGGGACCTCTTTATAGCTGATTTATCATCAAAAGGAGTCTATAACTTTCTATAGTTTGAAAAAATGTTAGGACACTTTGACCACAAATAAGTTCAAAAGGTCAGAGTTGGACATCTATATGGCTTATGAAGCATCAGAAGGAGTCTATGAGTATGTATAGAAAGCCCAACATTGAGGACTCTTTGGCCAGAAATATTTTCAGGAGGTCAAAAGGGGACCTCTGTATAGCTGACTTATCATCAAAAGGAGTCTATAACTTTCTAAAGTTTGAAAAATTTTGAGGACACTTTGACCACAAATAAGTTCAAAAGGACAGATATGGACATCTATATGGCTTATGAAGCATCAGAAGGAGTCTATAACTTTATATAGTTTGAAAAAATTTTAGGACACTTTGACCACAAATAAGTTCAAAAGGTCAGATATGGACATCTATATGGCTTATGAAGCATCAGAAGGAGTCTATGAGTATGTATAGAAAGCCCAAGATTGAGGACTCTTTGGCCAGAAACATGTTCAGGAGGTCAAAAGGGGACCTCTTTATAGTTGATTTATCATCAAAAGGAGTCTATAACTTTCTACAGTTTGAAAAATTTTGAGGTCACTTTGACCACAAATAAGTTCAAAAGGTCAGATATGGACATCTATATGGCTTATGAAGCATCAGAAGGAGTCTATGAATATGTATAGAAAGCATAAGATCGAGGACTCTTTGGCCAGAAATATGTTCTGGAGGTCGAAAGGGGACCTCTGTATAGCTGATTTATCATCAAAAGGAGTCTATAACTTTATATAGTTTGAATTTTTTGTAGGACACTTTGACCACAAATAAGTTCAAAAGGTCAGATATGGACATCTATATGGCTTATGAAGCATCAGAAGGAGTCTATGAGTATGTATAGAAAGCCCAAGATCGAGGACTCTTTGGCCAGAAATATGTTCAGGAGGTCAAAAGGGGACCTCTGTATAGCTGATTTATCATCAAAAGGAGTCTATAACTTTATGTAGTTTGAAAAATTTTAGGACACTTTGACCACAAATAAGTTCAACAGGTCAGATATGGACATCTATATGGCTTATGAAGCATCAGAAAGAGTCTATGAGTATGTATAGAAAGCCCAAGATCGAGGACTCTTTGGCCAGAAATATGTTCAGGAGGTCAAAAGGGGACCTCTGTATAGCTGATTTATCATCAAAAGGAGTCTATAACTTTCTATAGTTTGAAAAAATTTTAGGACACTTTGACCACAAATAAGTTCAAAAGGTCAGATATGGACATCTATATGGCTTATGAAGCATCAGAAAGAGTCTATGAGTATGTATAGAAAGCCCAAGATCAAGGACTCTTTGGCCAGAAATATGTTCTGGAGGTCAAAATGGGCCCTCTGTATAGCTGACTTATCATCAAAAGGAGTCTATAACTTTATATAGTTTGAATTTTTTGTAGGACACTTTGACCACAAATAAGTTCAAAAGGTCAGATATGGACATCTATATGGCTTATGAAGCATCAGAAGGAGTCTATGAGTATGTATAGAAAGCCCAAGATCGAGGACTCTTTTGCCAGAAATATGTTCAGGAGGTCAAAAGGGGACCTCTGTATAGCTGATTTATCATCAAAAGGAGTCTATAACTTTATTTGGTTTAAAGAAATTTTTAGGACACTTTGACCACAAATAAGTTCAAAAGGTCAGATATGGACTTCTATATGGCTTATGAAGCCTCAGAAGGAATCTATGAGTATGTATAGAAAGCCCAACATTGAGGACTCTTTGGCCAGAAATATGTTCAGGAGGTCAAAAGGGGACCTCTGTATAGCTGACTTATCATCAAAAGGAGTCTATAACTTTATATAGTTTGAATTTTTTTTTAGGACACTTTGACCACAAATAAGTTCAAAAGGTCAGAGTTGGACATCTATATGGCTTATGAAGCATCAGAAGGAGTCTATGAGTATGTATAGAAAACGCAAGATCGAGGACTCTTTGGCCAGAAATATGTTCTGGAGGTCAAAAGGGACCCTCTGTATAGCTGATTTATCATCAAAAGGAGTCTATAACTTTATTTGGTTTAAAGAAATTTTTAGGACACTTTGACTACAAATAAGTTCAAAAGGTCAGATATGGACTTCTATATGGCTTATGAAGCCTCAGAAGGAATCTATGAGTATGTATAGAAAGCCCAACATTGAGGACTCTTTGGCCAGAAATATGTTCAGGAGGTCAAAAGGGGACCTCTGTATAGCTGACTTATCATCAAAAGGAGTCTATAACTTTATATAGTTTGAATTTTTTTTTAGGACACTTTGACCACAAATAAGTTCAAAAGGTCAGAGTTGGACATCTATATGGCTTATGAAGCATCAGAAGGAGTCTATGAGTATGTATAGAAAGCCCAACATTGAGGACTCTTTGGCCAGAAATATGTTCAGGAGGTCAAAAGGGGACCTCTGTATAGCTGACTTATCATCAAAAGGAGTCTATAACTTTCTAAAGTTTGAAAAATTTTGAGGACATTTTGACCACAAATAAGTTCAAAAGGACAGATATGGACATCTATATGGCTTATGAAGCATCAGAAGGAGTCTATAACTTTATATAGTTAGAAAAATTTTTAGGACACTTTGACCACAAATAAGTTCAAAAGGTCAGATATGGACATCTATATGGCTTATGAAGCATCAGAAGGAGTCTATGAGTATGTATAGAAAGCCCAAGATTGAGGACTCTTTGGCAAGAAACATGTTCAGGAGGTCAAAAGGGGACCTCTTTATAGTTGATTTATCATCAAAAGGAGTCTATAACTTTCTACAGTTTGAAAAATTTTGAGGACACTTTGACCACAAATAAGTTCAAAAGGTCAGATATGGACATCTATATGGCTTATGAAGCATCAGAAAGAGTCTATAACTTTATATAGTTTGAAAAATTTTTAGGACACTTTGACCACAAATAAGTTCAAAAGGTCAGATATGGACATCTATATGGCTTATGAAGCATCAGAAGGAGTCTATGAATATGTATAGAAAGCATAAGATCGAGGACTCTTTGGCCAGAAATATGTTCATGAGGTCAAAAGGGGACCTCTGTATAGCTGATTTATCATCAAAAGGAGTCTATAACTTTATATTGTTTGAATTTTTTATTAGGACACTTTGACCACAAATAAGTTCAAAAGGTCAGATATGGACATCTATATGGCTTATGAAGCATCAGAAGGAGTCTATGAGTATGTATAGAAAGCCCAAGATCGAGGACTCTTTGGCCAGAAATATGTTCAGGAAGTCAAAAGGGACCCTCTGTATAGCTGATTTATCATCAAAAGGAGTCTATAACTTTCTATAGTTTGAGAAAATTTTGAGGCCACTTTGACCACAAATAAGTTCAAAAGGTCAGATATGGACATCTATATGGCTTATGAAGCATCAGAAGGAATCTATGAGTATGTATAGAAAGCCCAAGATTGAGGACTCGTTGGCCAGAAATATGTTCAGGAGGTCAAAAGGGGACCTCTTTATTGCTGATTTATCATCAAAAGGAGTCTACAAATTTATTTGGTTTGAAAAAATTTTAGGACACTTTGACCACAAATAAGTTCAAAAGGTCAGATATGGACATCTATATGGCTTATGAAGCATCAGAAGGAGTCTATGAGTATGTATAGAAAACGCAAGATCGAGGACTCTTTGGCCAGAAATATGTTCTGGAGGTCAAAAGGGACCCTCTGTATAGCTGATTTATCATCAAAAGGAGTCTATAACTTTATTTGGTTTAAAGAAATTTTTAGGACACTTTGACTACAAATAAGTTCAAAAGGTCAGATATGGACTTCTATATGGCTTATGAAGCCTGAGAAGGAATCTATGAGTATGTATAGAAAGCCCAACATTGAGGACTCTTTGGCCAGAAATATGTTCAGGAGGTCAAAAGGGGACCTCTGTATAGCTGACTTATCATCAAAAGGAGTCTATAACTTTATATAGTTTGAATTTTTTTTTAGGACACTTTGACCACAAATAAGTTCAAAAGGTCAGAGTTGGACATCTATATGGCTTATGAAGCATCAGAAAGAGTCTATGAGTATGTATAGAAAGCCCAACATTGAGGACTCTTTGGCCAGAAATATGTTCAGGAGGTCAAAAGGGGACCTCTGTATAGCTGATTTATCATCAAAGGGAGTCTATAACTTTCTATAGTTTGAAAAAATGTTAGGACACTTTGACCACAAATAAGTTCAAAAGGTCAGATATGGACATCTATATGGCTTATGAAGCATCAGAAGGAATCTATGAGTATGTATAGAAAGCCCAAGATCGAGGACTCTTTGGCCAGAAATATGTTCTGGAGGTCAAAAGGGGCCGTCTGTATAGCTGATTTATCATCAAAAGGAGTCTATAACTTTATGTAGTTTGAAAAATTTTATGACACTTTGACCACAAATAAGTTCAACAGGTCAGATATGGACATCTATATGGCTTATGAAGCATCAGAAGGAGTCTATGAGTATGTATAGAAAGCCCAAGATCGAGGACTCTTTTGCCAGAAATATGTTCAGGAGGTCAAAAGGGGCCCTCTGTATAGCTGATTTATCATCAAAAGGAGTCTATAACTTTCTATAGTTTGAAAAAATGTTAGGACACTTTGACCACAAGTAAGTTCAAAAGGTCAGATATGGACATCTATATGGCTTATGAAGCATCAAAAGGAGTCTATGAGTATGTATAGAAAGCCCAAGATCAAGGACTCTTTGGCCAGAAATATGTTCTGGAGGTCAAAAGGGACCCTCTGTATAGCTGATTTATCATCAAAAGGAGTCTATAACTTTCTATAGTTTGAAAAATTTTGAGGCCACTTTGACCACAAATAAGTTCAAAAGGTCAGATATGGACATCTATATGGCTTATGAAGCATCAGAAGGAATCTATGAGTATGTATAGAAAGCCCAAGATTGAGGACTCGTTGGCCAGAAACCTGTTCAGGAGGTCAAAAGGGGACCTCTTTATAGCTGATTTATCATCAAAAGGAGTCTATAACTTTCTATAGTTTGAAGAATTTTGAGGACACTTTGACCACAAATAAGTTCAAAAGGTCAGATATGGACATCTATATGGCTTATGAAGCATCAGAAGGAGTCTATGAGTATGTATAGAAAGCCCAAGATCGAGGACTCTTTGGCCAGAAATATGTTCAGGAGGTCAAAAGGGGCCCTCTGTATAGCTGATTTATCATCAAAAGGAGTCTCTAACTTTATGTAGTTTGAAAAATTTTAGGACACTTTGACCACAAATAAGTTCAACAGGTCAGATATGGACATCTATATGGCTTATGAAGCATCAGAAAGAGTCTATGAGTATGTATAGAAAGCCCAAGATCGAGGACTCTTTGGCCAGAAATATGTTCAGGAGGTCAAAAGGGGACCTCTGTATAGCTGATTTATCATCAAAAGGAGTCTATAACTTTCTATAGTTTGAATTTTTTTTAGGACACTTTGACCACAAATAAGTTCAAAAGGTCAGAGTTGGACATCTATATGGCTTATGAAGCATCATGAGTCTATGAGTATGTATAGAAAGCCCAAGATCGAGGACACTTTGACCACAAATAAGTTCAAAAGGTCAGATATGGACTTCTATATGGCTTATGAAGCATCAGAAGGAGTCTATGAGTATGTATAGAAAGCATAAGATCGAGGAGTCTTTGGCCAGAAATATGCTCTGGAGGTCAAAAGGGGACCTCCGTATAGCTGATTTATTATCAAAAGGAGTCTATAACTTTAGTTGGTTTGAAAAATGTTTAGGACACTTTGACCACAAATGAGTTCAAAAGGTCAGATATGGACATCTATATGGCTTATGAAGCATCAGAAGTAGTCTATGAGTATGTATAGAAAGCTCAAGATCAAGGACTCTTTGGCGAGAAATATGTTCTGGAGGTCAGAAGGGGCCCTCTGTATAGCTGATTTATCATCAAAAGGAGTCTATAACTTTCTATAGTTTGAAAACTTTTGAGGACACTTTGACCACAAATAAGTTCAAAAGGTCAGAGTTGGACATCTATATGGCTTATGGAGTCTATGTATAGAAAGGAGTCTATGAGTATGTATAGAAAGCCCAAGATCGAGGACACTTTGACCACAAATAAGTTCAAAAGGTCAGATATGGACATCTATATGGCTTATGAAGCCTCAGAAGGAATCTATGAGTATGTATAGAAATCCCAACATTGAGGACTCTTTGGCCAGAAATATGTTCAGGAGGTCAAAAGGGGACCTCTGTATAGCTGACTTATCATCAAAAGGAGTCTATAACTTTATAGAGTTTGAATTTTTTTTAGGACACTTTGACCACAAATAAGTTCAAAAGGTCAGAGTTGGACATCTATATGGCTTATGAAGCATCAGAAGGAGTCTATGAGTATGTATAGAAAGCCCAAGATCGAGGACTCTTTGGCCAGAAATATGTTCAGGAGGTCAAAAGGGGACCTCTGTATAGCTGATTTATCATCAAAAAGAGTCTATAACTTTCTATAGTTTGAAAAAATGTTAAGACACTTTGACCACAAATAAGTTCAAAAGGTCAGATATGGACATCTATATGGCTTATGAAGCATCATGAGTCTATGTGTATGTATAGAAAGCTCAAGATCGAGGACTCTTTGGACAGAAATATGTTCAGGAGGTCAAAAGGGGACCTCTGTATAGCTGATTTATCATCAAAAGGAGTCTATAACTTTCAATAGTTTAAAGAATTTTGAGGACACTTTGACCACAAATAAGTTCAAAAGGTCAGATATGGAAATCTATATGGCTAATGAAGCATCAGAAGGAGTCTATGAGTATGTATAGAAACGCAAGATCGAGGACTCTTTGGCCAGAAATATGTTCAGGAGGTCAAAAGGGGACCTCTGTATAGCTGATTTATCATCAAAAGGAGTCTATAACTTTCTATAGTTTGAAAAAATGTTAGGATACTTTGACCACAAATAAGTTCAAAAGGTCAGATATGGACTTCTATATGGCTTATGAAGCCTCAGAAGGAATCTATGAGTATGTATAGAAAGCCCAACATTGAGGACTCTTTGGCCAGAAATATGTTCAGGAGGTCAAAAGGGGACCTCTGTATAGCTGACTTATCATCAAAAGGAGTCTATAACTTTATATAGTTTGAATTTTTTTTAGGACACTTTGACCACAAATAAGTTCAAAAGGTCAGAGTTGGACATCTATATGGCTTATGAAGCATCAGAAGGAGTCTATGAGTATGTATAGAAAGCCCAAGATCGAGGACTCTTTGGCCAGAAATATGTTCAGGAGGTCAAAAGGGGACCTCTGTATAGCTGATTTATCATCAAAAAGAGTCTATAACTTTCTATAGTTTGAAAAAATGTTAAGACACTTTGACCACAAATAAGTTCAAAAGGTCAGATATGGACATCTATATGGCTTATGAAGCATCATGAGTCTATGTGTATGTATAGAAAGCTCAAGATCGAGGACTCTTTGGCCAGAAATATGTTCAGGAGGTCAAAAGGGGACCTCTGTATAGCTGATTTATCATCAAAAGGAGTCTATAACTTTCAATAGTTTAAAGAATTTTGAGGACACTTTGACCACAAATAAGTTCAAAAGGTCAGATATGGAAATCTATATGGCTAATGAAGCATCAGAAGGAGTCTATGAGTATGTATAGAAAGCCCAAGATCAAGGACTCTTTGGCCAGAAATATGTTCATGAGGTCAAAAGGGGACCTCTGTATAGCTGACTTATCATCAAAAGGAGTCTATAACTTTATATAGTTTGAATTTTTTTTAGGACACTTTGACCACAAATAAGTTCAAAAGGTCACATATGGAAATCTATATGGCTTATGAAGCATCAGAAGGAGTCTATGAGTATGTATAGAAAGCCCAAGATCAAGGACTCTTTGGCCAGAAATATGTTCATGAGGTCAAAAGGGGACCTCCGTATAGCTGATTTATCATAAAAAGGAGTCTATAACTTTCTATACTTTGAAAAAATGTTAGGACACTTTGACCACAAATAAGTTCAAAAGGTCAGAGTTGGACATCTATATGGCTTATGAAGCATCAGAAGGAGTCTATGAGTATGTATAGAAAGCCCAAGATCGAGGACTCTTTGGCCAGAAATATGTTCAGGAGGTCAAAAGGGGACCTCTGTATAGCTGATTTATCATCAAAAAGAGTCTATAACTTTCTATAGTTTGAAAAAATGTTAAGACACTTTGACCACAAATAAGTTCAAAAGGTCAGATATGGACATCTATATGGCTTATGAAGCATCATGAGTCTATGTGTATGTATAGAAAGCTCAAGATCGAGGACTCTTTGGCCAGAAATATGTTCAGGAGGTCAAAAGGGGACCTCTGTATAGCTGATTTAAAATCAAAAGGAGTCTATAACTTTCAATAGTTTAAAGAATTTTGAGGACACTTTGACCACAAATAAGTTCAAAAGGTCAGATATGGAAATCTATATGGCTAATGAAGCATCAGAAGGAGTCTATGAGTATGTATAGAAAGCCCAAGATCAAGGAATCTTTGGCCAGAAATATGTTCATGAGGTCAAAAGGGGACCTCTGTATAGCTGACTTATCATCAAAAGGAGTCTATAACTTTATATAGTTTGAATTTTTTTTAGGACACTTTGACCACAAATAAGTTCAAAAGGTCAGATATGGAAATCTATATGGCTTATGAAGCATCAGAAGGAGTCTATGAGTATGTATAGAAAGCCCAAGATCAAGGACTCTTTGGCCAGAAATATGTTCATGAGGTCAAAAGGGGACCTCCGTATAGCTGATTTATCATAAAAAGGAGTCTATAACTTTCTATAGTTTGAAAAAATGTTAGGACACTTTGACCACAAATAAGTTCAAAAGGTCAGATATGGACATCTATATGGCTTATGAAGCATCAGAAGGAATCTATGAGTATGTATAGAAAGCCCAAGATTGAGGACTCGTTGGCCAGAAACATGTTCAGGAGGTCAAAAGGGGACCTCTTTATAGCTGATTTATCATCAAAAGGAGTCTATAACTTTCTATAGTTTGAAAAATTTTTAGGATACTTTGACCACAAATAAGTTCAAAAGGTCAGATATGGACATCTATATGGCTTATGAAGCATCAGAAGGAGTCTATGAGTATGTATAGAAAGCCCAAGATCAAGGACTCTTTGGCCAGAAATATGTTCTGGAGGTCAAAAGGGGCCCTCTGTATAGCTGACTTATCATCAAAAGGAGTCTATAACTTTATATAGTTTGAATTTTTTTTAGGACACTTTGACCACAAATAAGTTCAAAAGGTCAGAGTTGGACATCTATATGGCTTATGAAGCATCATGAGTCTATGAGTATGTATAGAAAGCCCAAGATCGAGGACACTTTGACCACAAATAAGTTCAAAAGGTCAGATATGGACTTCTATATGGCTTATGAAGCATCAGAAGGAGTCTATGAGTATGTATAGAAAGCATAAGATCGAGGAGTCTTTGGCCAGAAATATGCTCTGGAGGTCAAAAGGGGACCTCCGTATAGCTGATTTATTATCAAAAGGAGTCTATAACTTTAGTTGGTTTGAAAAATGTTTAGGACACTTTGACCACAAATGAGTTCAAAAGGTCAGATATGGACATCTATATGGCTTATGAAGCATCAGAAGTAGTCTATGAGTATGTATAGAAAGCTCAAGATCAAGGACTCTTTGGCGAGAAATATGTTCTGGAGGTCAGAAGGGGCCCTCTGTATAGCTGATTTATCATCAAAAGGAGTCTATAACTTTCTATAGTTTGAAAACTTTTGAGGACACTTTGACCACAAATAAGTTCAAAAGGTCAGAGTTGGACATCTATATGGCTTATGGAGTCTATGTATAGAAAGGAGTCTATGAGTATGTATAGAAAGCCCAAGATCGAGGACACTTTGACCACAAATAAGTTCAAAAGGTCAGATATGGACATCTATATGGCTTATGAAGCCTCAGAAGGAATCTATGAGTATGTATAGAAATCCCAACATTGAGGACTCTTTGGCCAGAAATATGTTCAGGAGGTCAAAAGGGGACCTCTGTATAGCTGACTTATCATCAAAAGGAGTCTATAACTTTATAGAGTTTGAATTTTTTTTAGGACACTTTGACCACAAATAAGTTCAAAAGGTCAGAGTTGGACATCTATATGGCTTATGAAGCATCAGAAGGAGTCTATGAGTATGTATAGAAAGCCCAAGATCGAGGACTCTTTGGCCAGAAATATGTTCAGGAGGTCAAAAGGGGACCTCTGTATAGCTGATTTATCATCAAAAAGAGTCTATAACATTCTATAGTTTGAAAAAATGTTAAGACACTTTGACCACAAATAAGTTCAAAAGGTCAGATATGGACATCTATATGGCTTATGAAGCATCATGAGTCTATGTGTATGTATAGAAAGCTCAAGATCGAGGACTCTTTGGACAGAAATATGTTCAGGAGGTCAAAAGGGGACCTCTGTATAGCTGATTTATCATCAAAAGGAGTCTATAACTTTCAATAGTTTAAAGAATTTTGAGGACACTTTGACCACAAATAAGTTCAAAAGGTCAGATATGGAAATCTATATGGCTAATGAAGCATCAGAAGGAGTCTATGAGTATGTATAGAAACGCAAGATCGAGGACTCTTTGGCCAGAAATATGTTCAGGAGGTCAAAAGGGGACCTCTGTATAGCTGATTTATCATCAAAAGGAGTCTATAACTTTCTATAGTTTGAAAAAATGTTAGGATACTTTGACCACAAATAAGTTCAAAAGGTCAGATATGGACTTCTATATGGCTTATGAAGCCTCAGAAGGAATCTATGAGTATGTATAGAAAGCCCAACATTGAGGACTCTTTGGCCAGAAATATGTTCAGGAGGTCAAAAGGGGACCTCTGTATAGCTGACTTATCATCAAAAGGAGTCTATAACTTTATATAGTTTGAATTTTTTTTAGGACACTTTGACCACAAATAAGTTCAAAAGGTCAGAGTTGGACATCTATATGGCTTATGAAGCATCAGAAGGAGTCTATGAGTATGTATAGAAAGCCCAAGATCGAGGACTCTTTGGCCAGAAATATGTTCAGGAGGTCAAAAGGGGACCTCTGTATAGCTGATTTATCATCAAAAAGAGTCTATAACTTTCTATAGTTTGAAAAAATGTTAAGACACTTTGACCACAAATAAGTTCAAAAGGTCAGATATGGACATCTATATGGCTTATGAAGCATCATGAGTCTATGTGTATGTATAGAAAGCTCAAGATCGAGGACTCTTTGGCCAGAAATATGTTCAGGAGGTCAAAAGGGGACCTCTGTATAGCTGATTTATCATCAAAAGGAGTCTATAACTTTCAATAGTTTAAAGAATTTTGAGGACACTTTGACCACAAATAAGTTCAAAAGGTCAGATATGGAAATCTATATGGCTAATGAAGCATCAGAAGGAGTCTATGAGTATGTATAGAAAGCCCAAGATCAAGGACTCTTTGGCCAGAAATATGTTCATGAGGTCAAAAGGGGACCTCTGTATAGCTGACTTATCATCAAAAGGAGTCTATAACTTTATATAGTTTGAATTTTTTTTAGGACACTTTGACCACAAATAAGTTCAAAAGGTCACATATGGAAATCTATATGGCTTATGAAGCATCAGAAGGAGTCTATGAGTATGTATAGAAAGCCCAAGATCAAGGACTCTTTGGCCAGAAATATGTTCATGAGGTCAAAAGGGGACCTCCGTATAGCTGATTTATCATAAAAAGGAGTCTATAACTTTCTATACTTTGAAAAAATGTTAGGACACTTTGACCACAAATAAGTTCAAAAGGTCAGAGTTGGACATCTATATGGCTTATGAAGCATCAGAAGGAGTCTATGAGTATGTATAGAAAGCCCAAGATCGAGGACTCTTTGGCCAGAAATATGTTCAGGAGGTCAAAAGGGGACCTCTGTATAGCTGATTTATCATCAAAAAGAGTCTATAACTTTCTATAGTTTGAAAAAATGTTAAGACACTTTGACCACAAATAAGTTCAAAAGGTCAGATATGGACATCTATATGGCTTATGAAGCATCATGAGTCTATGTGTATGTATAGAAAGCTCAAGATCGAGGACTCTTTGGCCAGAAATATGTTCAGGAGGTCAAAAGGGGACCTCTGTATAGCTGATTTAAAATCAAAAGGAGTCTATAACTTTCAATAGTTTAAAGAATTTTGAGGACACTTTGACCACAAATAAGTTCAAAAGGTCAGATATGGAAATCTATATGGCTAATGAAGCATCAGAAGGAGTCTATGAGTATGTATAGAAAGCCCAAGATCAAGGAATCTTTGGCCAGAAATATGTTCATGAGGTCAAAAGGGGACCTCTGTATAGCTGACTTATCATCAAAAGGAGTCTATAACTTTATATAGTTTGAATTTTTTTTAGGACACTTTGACCACAAATAAGTTCAAAAGGTCAGATATGGAAATCTATATGGCTTATGAAGCATCAGAAGGAGTCTATGAGTATGTATAGAAAGCCCAAGATCAAGGACTCTTTGGCCAGAAATATGTTCATGAGGTCAAAAGGGGACCTCTTTATAGCTGATTTATCATAAAAAGGAGTCTATAACTTTCTATAGTTTGAAAAAATGTTAGGACACTTTGACCACAAATAAGTTCAAAAGGTCAGATATGGACATCTATATGGCTTATGAAGCATCAGAAGGAATCTATGAGTATGTATAGAAAGCCCAAGATTGAGGACTCGTTGGCCAGAAACATGTTCAGGAGGTCAAAAGGGGACCTCTTTATAGCTGATTTATCATCAAAAGGAGTCTATAACTTTCTATAGTTTGAAAAATTTTTAGGATACTTTGACCACAAATAAGTTCAAAAGGTCAGATATGGACATCTATATGGCTTATGAAGCATCAGAAGGAGTCTATGAGTATGTATAGAAAGCCCAAGATCAAGGACTCTTTGGCCAGAAATATGTTCTGGAGGTCAAAATGGGCCCTCTGTATAGCTGACTTATCATCAAAAGGAGTCTATAACTTTATATAGTTTGAATTTTTTTTAGGACACTTTGACCACAAATAAGTTCAAAAGGTCAGAGTTGGACATCTATATGGCTTATGAAGCATCATGAGTCTATGAGTATGTATAGAAAGCCCAAGATCGAGGACACTTTGACCACAAATAAGTTCAAAAGGTCAGATATGGACTTCTATATGGCTTATGAAGCATCAGAAGGAGTCTATGAGTATGTATAGAAAGCATAAGATCGAGGAGTCTTTGGCCAGAAATATGCTCTGGAGGTCAAAAGGGGACCTCCGTATAGCTGATTTATTATCAAAAGGAGTCTATAACTTTAGTTGGTCTGAAAAATGTTTAGGACACTTTGACCACAAATGAGTTCAAAAGGTCAGATATGGACATCTATATGGCTTATGAAGCATCAGAAGTAGTCTATGAGTATGTATAGAAAGCTCAAGATCAAGGACTCTTTGGCGAGAAATATGTTCTGGAGGTCAGAAGGGGCCCTCTGTATAGCTGATTTATCATCAAAAGGAGTCTATAACTTTCTATAGTTTGAAAACTTTTGAGGACACTTTGACCACAAATAAGTTCAAAAAGTCAGAGTTGGACATCTATATGGCTTATGAAGCATCAGAAGGAGTCTATGAGTATGTATAGAAAGCCCAAGATCGAGGACTCTTTGGCCAGAAATATGTTCAGTAGGTCAAAAGGGGCCCTCTGTATAGCTGATTTATCATCAAAAGGAGTCTATAACTTTATATAGTTTGAAAAAATGTTAGGACACTTTGACCACAAATAAGTTCAAAAGGTCAGATATGGACATCTATATGGCTTATGAAGCATCATGAGTCTATGTGTATGTATAGAAAGCTCAAGATCGAGGACTCTTTGGACAGAAATATGTTCAGGAGGTCAAAAGGGGACCTCTGTATAGCTGATTTATCATCAAAAGGAGTCTATAACTTTCAATAGTTTAAAGAATTTTGAGGACACTTTGACCACAAATAAGTTCAAAAGGTCAGATATGGAAATCTATATGGCTAATGAAGCATCAGAAGGAGTCTATGAGTATGTATAGAAACGCAAGATCGAGGACTCTTTGGCCAGAAATATGTTCAGGAGGTCAAAAGGGGACCTCTGTATAGCTGATTTATCATCAAAAGGAGTCTATAACTTTCTATAGTTTGAAAAAATGTTAGGATACTTTGACCACAAATAAGTTCAAAAGGTCAGATATGGACTTCTATATGGCTTATGAAGCCTCAGAAGGAATCTATGAGTATGTATAGAAAGCCCAACATTGAGGACTCTTTGGCCAGAAATATGTTCAGGAGGTCAAAAGGGGACCTCTGTATAGCTGACTTATCATCAAAAGGAGTCTATAACTTTATATAGTTTGAATTTTTTTTAGGACACTTTGACCACAAATAAGTTCAAAAGGTCAGAGTTGGACATCTATATGGCTTATGAAGCATCAGAAGGAGTCTATGAGTATGTATAGAAAGCCCAAGATCGAGGACTCTTTGGCCAGAAATATGTTCAGGAGGTCAAAAGGGGACCTCTGTATAGCTGATTTATCATCAAAAAGAGTCTATAACTTTCTATAGTTTGAAAAAATGTTAAGACACTTTGACCACAAATAAGTTCAAAAGGTCAGATATGGACATCTATATGGCTTATGAAGCATCATGAGTCTATGTGTATGTATAGAAAGCTCAAGATCGAGGACTCTTTGGCCAGAAATATGTTCAGGAGGTCAAAAGGGGACCTCTGTATAGCTGATTTATCATCAAAAGGAGTCTATAACTTTCAATAGTTCAAAGAATTTTGAGGACACTTTGACCACAAATAAGTTCAAAAGGTCAGATATGGAAATCTATATGGCTAATGAAGCATCAGAAGGAGTCTATGAGTATGTATAGAAAGCCCAAGATCAAGGACTCTTTGGCCAGAAATATGTTCATGAGGTCAAAAGGGGACCTCTGTATAGCTGACTTATCATCAAAAGGAGTCTATAACTTTATATAGTTTGAATTTTTTTTAGGACACTTTGACCACAAATAAGTTCAAAAGGTCACATATGGAAATCTATATGGCTTATGAAGCATCAGAAGGAGTCTATGAGTATGTATAGAAAGCCCAAGATCAAGGACTCTTTGGCCAGAAATATGTTCATGAGGTCAAAAGGGGACCTCCGTATAGCTGATTTATCATAAAAAGGAGTCTATAACTTTCTATAGTTTGAAAAAATGTTAGGACACTTTGACCACAAATAAGTTCAAAAGGTCAGAGTTGGACATCTATATGGCTTATGAAGCATCAGAAGGAGTCTATGAGTATGTATAGAAAGCCCAAGATCGAGGACTCTTTGGCCAGAAATATGTTCAGGAGGTCAAAAGGGGACCTCTGTATAGCTGATTTATCATCAAAAAGAGTCTATAACTTTCTATAGTTTGAAAAAATGTTAAGACACTTTGACCACAAATAAGTTCAAAAGGTCAGATATGGACATCTATATGGCTTATGAAGCATCATGAGTCTATGTGTATGTATAGAAAGCTCAAGATCGAGGACTCTTTGGCCAGAAATATGTTCAGGAGGTCAAAAGGGGACCTCTGTATAGCTGATTTAAAATCAAAAGGAGTCTATAACTTTCAATAGTTTAAAGAATTTTGAGGACACTTTGACCACAAATAAGTTCAACAGGTCAGATATGGAAATCTATATGGCTAATGAATCATCAGAAGGAGTCTATGAGTATGTATAGAAAGCCCAAGATCAAGGACTCTTTGGCCAGAAATATGTTCATGAGGTCAAAAGGGGACCTCTGTATAGCTGACTTATCATCAAAAGGAGTCTATAACTTTATATAGTTTGAATTTTTTTTAGGACACTTTGACCACAAATAAGTTCAAAAGGTCAGATATGGAAATCTATATGGCTTATGAAGCATCAGAAGGAGTCTATGAGTATGTATAGAAAGCCCAAGATCAAGGACTCTTTGGCCAGAAATATGTTCATGAGGTCAAAAGGGGACCTCCGTATAGCTGATTTATCATAAAAAGGAGTCTATAACTTTCTATAGTTTGAAAAAATGTTAGGACACTTTGACCACAAATAAGTTCAAAAGGTCAGATATGGACATCTATATGGCTTATGAAGCATCAGAAGGAATCTATGAGTATGTATAGAAAGCCCAAGATTGAGGACTCTTTGGCCAGAAACATGTTCAGGAGGTCAAAAGGGGACCTCTTTATAGCTGATTTATCATCAAAAGGAGTCTATAACTTTCTATAGTTTGATGAATTTTGAGGACACTTTGACCACAAATAAGTTCAAAAGGTCAGATATGGACATCTATATGGCTTATGAAGCATCAGAAGGAGTCTATGAGTATGTATAGAAAGCCCAAGATCGAGGACTCTTTGGCCAGAAATATGTTCAGGAGGTCAAAAGGGGACCTCTGTATAGCTGATTTATCATCAAAAGGAGTCTATAACTTTCTATAGTTTGAAAATTTTTTAGGATACTTTGACCACAAATAAGTTCAAAAGGTCAGATATGGACATCTATATGGCTTATGAAGCATCAGAAGGAGTCTATGAGTATGTATAGAAAGCCCAAGATCAAGGACTCTTTGGCCAGAAATATGTTCTGGAGGTCAAAATGGGCCCTCTGTATAGCTGACTTATCATCAAAAGGAGTCTATAACTTTATATAGTTTGAATTTTTTTTAGGACACTTTGACCACAAATAAGTTCAAAAGGTCAGAGTTGGACATCTATATGGCTTATGAAGCATCATGAGTCTATGAGTATGTATAGAAAGCCCAAGATCGAGGACACTTTGACCACAAATAAGTTCAAAAGGTCAGATATGGACTTCTATATGGCTTATGAAGCATCAGAAGGAGTCTATGAGTATGTATAGAAAACGCAAGATCGAGGACTCTTTGGCCAGAAATATGTTCAGTAGGTCAAAAGGGGCCCTCTGTATAGCTGATTTATCATCAAAAGGAGTCTATAACTTTCTATAGTTTGAAAAAATGTTAGGATACTTTGACCACAAATAAGTTCAAAAGGTCAGATATGGACATCTATATGGCTTATGAAGCATCAGAAGGAGTCTATGAGCATGTATAGAAAGCCCAAGATCAAGGACTCTTTGCCCAGAAATATGTTCATGAGGTCAAAAGGGGACCTCCGTATAGCTGATTTATCATCAAAAGGAGTCTATACATTTATTTGGTTTGAAGAAATTTTTAGGACACTTTGACCACAAATAAGTTCAAAAGGTCAGAGTTGGACATCTATATGGCTTATGGAGTCTATGTATAGAAAGGAGTCTATGAGTATGTATAGAAAGCCCAAGATCGAGGACACTTTGACCACAAATAAGTTCAAAAGGTCAGATATGGACATCTATATGGCTTATGAAGCATCAGAAGGAGTCTATGAGTATGTATAGAAAACGCAAGATCGAGGACTCTTTGTCCAGAAATATGTTCAGTAGGTCAAAAGGGGCCCTCTGTATAGCTGATTTATCATCAAAAGGAGTCTATAACTTTCAATAGTTTGAAAAAATGTTAGGACACTTTGACCACAAATAAGTTCAAAAGGTCAGATATGGACATCTATATGGCTTATGAAGCATCAGAAGGAATCTATGAGTATGTATAGAAAGCCCAATATTGAGGACTCTTTGGCCAGAAACATGTTCAGAAGGTCAAAAGGGGACCTCTGTATAGCTGACATCATCAAAAGGAGTCTATAACTTTATATAGTTTGAATTTTTTTGAGGACACTTTGACCACAAATAAGTTCAAAAGGTCAGATATGGACATCTATATGGCTTATGAAGCATCAGAAGGAGTCTATGAGTATGTATAGAAAGCCCAAGATCGAGGACTCTTTGGCCAGAAATATGTTCAGGAGGTCAAAAGGGGACCTCTGTATAGCTGATTTATCATCAAAAAGAGTCTATAACTTTCTATAGTTTGAAAAAATGTTAAGACACTTTGACCACAAATAAGTTCAAAAGGTCAGATATGGACATCTATATGGCTTATGAAGCATCATGAGTCTATGTGTATGTATAGAAAGCTCAAGATCGAGGACTCTTTGGCCAGAAATATGTTCAGGAGGTCAAAAGGGGACCTCTGTATAGCTGATTTACCATCAAAAGGAGTCTATAACTTTCAATAGTTTAAAGAATTTTGAGGACACTTTGACCACAAATAAGTTCAAAAGGTCAGATATGGAAATCTATATGGCTAATGAAGCATCAGAAGGAGTCTATGAGTATGTATAGAAAGCCCAAGATCAAGGACTCTTTGGCCAGAAATATGTTCATGAGGTCAAAAGGGGACCTCTGTATAGCTGACTTATCATCAAAAGGAGTCTATAACTTTATATAGTTTGAATTTTTTTTAGGACACTTTGACCACAAATAAGTTCAAAAGGTCACATATGGAAATCTATATGGCTTATGAAGCATCAGAAGGAGTCTATGAGTATGTATAGAAAGCCCAAGATCAAGGACTCTTTGGCCAGAAATATGTTCATGAGGTCAAAAGGGGACCTCCGTATAGCTGATTTATCATAAAAAGGAGTCTATAACTTTCTATACTTTGAAAAAATGTTAGGACACTTTGACCACAAATAAGTTCAAAAGGTCAGAGTTGGACATCTATATGGCTTATGAAGCATCATGAGTCTATGTGTATGTATAGAAAGCTCA
The DNA here is from genome assembly GCF_963993115.1 of Abramis brama. Lineage (NCBI taxonomy): Eukaryota > Metazoa > Chordata > Actinopteri > Cypriniformes > Leuciscidae > Abramis > Abramis brama. The sequence goes on along the minus strand of NC_139968.1, from coordinate 4,808,023 downwards.
AGATCGAGGACTCTTTGGCCAGAAATATGTTCAGGAGGTCAAAAGGGGACCTCTGTATAGCTGATTTAAAATCAAAAGGAGTCTATAACTTTCAATAGTTTAAAGAATTTTGAGGACACTTTGACCACAAATAAGTTCAAAAGGTCAGATATGGAAATCTATATGGCTAATGAAGCATCAGAAGGAGTCTATGAGTATGTATAGAAAGCCCAAGATCAAGGAATCTTTGGCCAGAAATATGTTCATGAGGTCAAAAGGGGACCTCTGTATAGCTGACTTATCATCAAAAGGAGTCTATAACTTTATATAGTTTGAATTTTTTTTAGGACACTTTGACCACAAATAAGTTCAAAAGGTCAGATATGGAAATCTATATGGCTTATGAAGCATCAGAAGGAGTCTATGAGTATGTATAGAAAGCCCAAGATCAAGGACTCTTTGGCCAGAAATATGTTCATGAGGTCAAAAGGGGACCTCCGTATAGCTGATTTATCATAAAAAGGAGTCTATAACTTTCTATAGTTTGAAAAAATGTTAGGACACTTTGACCACAAATAAGTTCAAAAGGTCAGATATGGACATCTATATGGCTAATGAATCATCAGAAGGAGTCTATGAGTATGTATAGAAAGCCCAAGATCAAGGACTCTTTGGCCAGAAATATGTTCATGAGGTCAAAAGGGGACCTCTGTATAGCTGACTTATCATCAAAAGGAGTCTATAACTTTATATAGTTTGAATTTTTTTTAGGACACTTTGACCACAAATAAGTTCAAAAGGTCAGATATGGAAATCTATATGGCTTATGAAGCATCAGAAGGAGTCTATGAGTATGTATAGAAAGCCCAAGATCAAGGACTCTTTGGCCAGAAATATGTTCATGAGGTCAAAAGGGGACCTCCGTATAGCTGATTTATCATAAAAAGGAGTCTATAACTTTCTATAGTTTGAAAAAATGTTAGGACACTTTGACCACAAATAAGTTCAAAAGGTCAGATATGGACATCTATATGGCTTATGAAGCATCAGAAGGAATCTATGAGTATGTATAGAAAGCCCAAGATTGAGGACTCGTTGGCCAGAAACATGTTCAGGAGGTCAAAAGGGGACCTCTTTATAGCTGATTTATCATCAAAAGGAGTCTATAACTTTCTATAGTTTGATGAATTTTGAGGACACTTTGACCACAAATAAGTTCAAAAGGTCAGATATGGACATCTATATGGCTTATGAAGCATCAGAAGGAGTCTATGAGTATGTATAGAAACGCAAGATCGAGGACTCTTTGGCCAGAAATATGTTCAGGAGGTCAAAAGGGGACCTCTGTATAGCTGATTTATCATCAAAAGGAGTCTACAACTTTCTATAGTTTGAAAAAATGTTAGGATACTTTGACCACAAATAAGTTCAACAGGTCAGATATGGACATCTATATGGCTTATGAAGCATCAGAAGGAGTCTATGAGTATGTATAGAAAGCCCAAGATCGAGGACTCTTTTGCCAGAAATATGTTCAGGAGGTCAAACGGGGACCTCTGTATAGCTGATTTATCATCAAAAGGAGTCTATAAATTTCTATAGTTTGAAGAATTTTGAGGACACTTTGACCACAAATAAGTTCAAAAGGTCAGATATGGACATCTATATGGCTTATGAAGCATCAGAAGGAGTCTATGAGTATGTATAGAAAACGCAAGATCGAGGACTCTTTGGCCAGAAATATGTTCAGTAGGTCAAAAGGGGCCCTCTGTATAGCTGATTTATCATCAAAAGGAGTCTATAACTTTATATAGTTTGAAAAAATGTTAGGACACTTTGACCACAAATAAGTTCAAAAGGTCAGATATGGACATCTATATGGCTTATGAAGCATCAGAAGGAGTCTATGAGTATGTATAGAAAGCCCAAGATCGAGGACTCTTTGGCCAGAAATATGTTCAGGAGGTCAAAAGGGGCCCTCTGTATAGCTGATTTATCATCAAAAGGAGTCTCTAACTTTATGTAGTTTGAAAAATTTTAGGACACTTTGACCACAAATAAGTTCAACAGGTCAGATATTGACATCTATATGGCTTATGAAGCATCAGAAAGAGTCTATGAGTATGTATAGAAAGCCCAAGATCGAGGACTCTTTGGCCAGAAATATGTTCAGGAGGTCAAAAGGGGACCTCTGTATAGCTGATTTATCATCAAAAGGAGTCTATAACTTTCTATAATTTGAAAAGTTTTTAGGATACTTTGACCACAAATAAGTTCAAAAGGTCAGATATGGACATCTATATGGCTTATGAAGCATCAGAAGGAGTCTATGAGTATGTATAGAAAGCCCAAGATCAAGGACTCTTTGGCCAGAAATATGTTCTGGAGGTCAAAATGGGCCCTCTGTATAGCTGACTTATCATCAAAAGGAGTCTATAACTTTATATAGTTTGAATTTTTTTTAGGACACTTTGACCACAAATAAGTTCAAAAGGTCAGAGTTGGACATCTATATGGCTTATGAAGCATCATGAGTCTATGAGTATGTATAGAAAGCCCAAGATCGAGGACACTTTGACCACAAATAAGTTCAAAAGGTCAGATATGGACTTCTATATGGCTTATGAAGCATCAGAAGGAGTCTATGAGTATGTATAGAAAACGCAAGATCGAGGACTCTTTGGCCAGAAATATGTTCAGTAGGTCAAAAGGGGCCCTCTGTATAGCTGATTTATCATCAAAAGGAGTCTATAACTTTCTATAGTTTGAAAAAATGTTAGGATACTTTGACCACAAATAAGTTCAAAAGGTCAGATATGGACATCTATATGGCTTATGAAGCATCAGAAGGAGTCTATGAGCATGTATAGAAAGCCCAAGATCAAGGACTCTTTGCCCAGAAATATGTTCATGAGGTCAAAAGGGGACCTCCGTATAGCTGATTTATCATCAAAAGGAGTCTATACATTTATTTGGTTTGAAGAAATTTTTAGGACACTTTGACCACAAATTAGTTCAAAAGGTCAGATATGGACATCTATATGGCTTATGAAGCATCAGAAGGAATCTATGAGTATGTATAGAAAGCCCAAGATTGAGGACTCGTTGGCCAGAAACCTGTTCAGGAGGTCAAAAGGGGACCTCTTTATAGCTGATTTATCATCAAAAGGAGTCTATAACTTTCTATAGTTTGAAGAATTTTGAGGACACTTTGACCACAAATAAGTTCAAAAGGTCAGATATGGACATCTATATGGCTTATGAAGCATCAGAAGGAGTCTATGAGTATGTATAGAAAGCCCAAGATCAAGGACTCTTTGGCCAGAAATATGTTCATGAGGTCAAAAGGGGCCCTCCGTATAGCTGACTCATCATCAAAAGGAGTCTATAACTTTATATAGTTTGAATTTTTTTTAGGACACTTTGACCACAAATAAGTTCAAAATGTCAGATATGGAAATCTATATGGCTTATGAAGCACCAGAAGGAGTCTATGAGTTTGTATAGAAAGCCCAAGATCAAGGACTCTTTGGCCAGAAATATGTTCTGGAGGTCAAAATGGGCCCTCTGTATAGCTGACTTATCATCAAAATGAGTCTATAACTTTATATAGTTTGAATTTTTTTTAGGACACTTTGACCACAAATAAGTTCAAAAGGTCAGAGTTGGACATCTATATGGCTTATGGAGTCTATGTATAGAAAGGAGTCTATGAGTATGTATAGAAAGCCCAAGATCGAGGACACTTTGACCACAAATAAGTTCAAAAGGTCAGATATGGACATCTATATGGCTTATGAAGCATCAGAAGGAGTCTATGAGTATGTATAGAAAACGCAAGATCGAGGACTCTTTGTCCAGAAATATGTTCAGTAGGTCAAAAGGGGCCCTCTGTATAGCTGATTTATCATCAAAAGGAGTCTATAACTTTCAATAGTTTGAAAAAATGTTAGGACACTTTGACCACAAATAAGTTCAAAAGGTCAGATATGGACATCTATATGGCTTATGAAGCATCAGAAGGAATCTATGAGTATGTATAGAAAGCCCAATATTGAGGACTCTTTGGCCAGAAACATGTTCAGAAGGTCAAAAGGGGACCTCTGTATAGCTGACATCATCAAAAGGAGTCTATAACTTTATATAGTTTGAATTTTTTTGAGGACACTTTGACCACAAATAAGTTCAAAAGGTCAGATATGGACATCTATATGGCTTATGAAGCATCAGAAGGAGTCTATGAGTATGTATAGAAAGCCCAAGATCGAGGACTCTTTGGCCAGAAATATGTTCAGGAGGTCAAAAGGGGACCTCTGTATAGCTGATTTATCATCAAAAAGAGTCTATAACTTTCTATAGTTTGAAAAAATGTTAAGACACTTTGACCACAAATAAGTTCAAAAGGTCAGATATGGACATCTATATGGCTTATGAAGCATCATGAGTCTATGTGTATGTATAGAAAGCTCAAGATCGAGGACTCTTTGGCCAGAAATATGTTCAGGAGGTCAAAAGGGGACCTCTGTATAGCTGATTTACCATCAAAAGGAGTCTATAACTTTCAATAGTTTAAAGAATTTTGAGGACACTTTGACCACAAATAAGTTCAAAAGGTCAGATATGGAAATCTATATGGCTAATGAAGCATCAGAAGGAGTCTATGAGTATGTATAGAAAGCCCAAGATCAAGGACTCTTTGGCCAGAAATATGTTCATGAGGTCAAAAGGGGACCTCTGTATAGCTGACTTATCATCAAAAGGAGTCTATAACTTTATATAGTTTGAATTTTTTTTAGGACACTTTGACCACAAATAAGTTCAAAAGGTCACATATGGAAATCTATATGGCTTATGAAGCATCAGAAGGAGTCTATGAGTATGTATAGAAAGCCCAAGATCAAGGACTCTTTGGCCAGAAATATGTTCATGAGGTCAAAAGGGGACCTCCGTATAGCTGATTTATCATAAAAAGGAGTCTATAACTTTCTATACTTTGAAAAAATGTTAGGACACTTTGACCACAAATAAGTTCAAAAGGTCAGAGTTGGACATCTATATGGCTTATGAAGCATCATGAGTCTATGTGTATGTATAGAAAGCTCAAGATCGAGGACTCTTTGGCCAGAAATATGTTCAGGAGGTCAAAAGGGGACCTCTGTATAGCTGATTTAAAATCAAAAGGAGTCTATAACTTTCAATAGTTTAAAGAATTTTGAGGACACTTTGACCACAAATAAGTTCAAAAGGTCAGATATGGAAATCTATATGGCTAATGAAGCATCAGAAGGAGTCTATGAGTATGTATAGAAAGCCCAAGATCAAGGAATCTTTGGCCAGAAATATGTTCATGAGGTCAAAAGGGGACCTCTGTATAGCTGACTTATCATCAAAAGGAGTCTATAACTTTATATAGTTTGAATTTTTTTTAGGACACTTTGACCACAAATAAGTTCAAAAGGTCAGATATGGAAATCTATATGGCTTATGAAGCATCAGAAGGAGTCTATGAGTATGTATAGAAAGCCCAAGATCAAGGACTCTTTGGCCAGAAATATGTTCATGAGGTCAAAAGGGGACCTCCGTATAGCTGATTTATCATAAAAAGGAGTCTATAACTTTCTATAGTTTGAAAAAATGTTAGGACACTTTGACCACAAATAAGTTCAAAAGGTCAGATATGGACATCTATATGGCTTATGAAGCATCAGAAGGATTCTATGAGTATGTATAGAAAGCCCAAGATTGAGGACTCGTTGGCCAGAAACATGTTCAGGAGGTCAAAAGGGGACCTCTTTATAGCTGATTTATCATCAAAAGGAGTCTATAACTTTCTATAGTTTGATGAATTTTGAGGACACTTTGACCACAAATAAGTTCAAAAGGTCAGATATGGACATCTATATGGCTTATGAAGCATCAGAAGGAGTCTATGAGTATGTATAGAAACGCAAGATCGAGGACTCTTTGGCCAGAAATATGTTCAGGAGGTCAAAAGGGGACCTCTGTATAGCTGATTTATCATCAAAAGGAGTCTATAACTTTCTATAGTTTGAAAAAATGTTAGGATACTTTGACCACAAATAAGTTCAACAGGTCAGATATGGACATCTATATGGCTTATGAAGCATCAGAAGGAGTCTATGAGTATGTATAGAAAGCCCAAGATCGAGGACTCTTTTGCCAGAAATATGTTCAGGAGGTCAAACGGGGACCTCTGTATAGCTGATTTATCATCAAAAGGAGTCTATAAATTTCTATAGTTTGAAGAATTTTGAGGACACTTTGACCACAAATAAGTTCAACAGGTCAGATATGGACATCTATATGGCTTATGAAGCATCAGAAGGAGTCTATGATTATGTATAGAAAGCCCAAGATCGAGGACTCTTTGGCCAGAAATATGTTCAGGAGGTCAAAAGGGGACCTCTGTATAGCTGATTTATCATCAAAAGGAGTCTATAACTTTCTATAGTTTGAAAAAATTTTAGGATACTTTGACCACAAATAAGTTCAAAAGGTCAGATATGGACATCTATATGGCTTATGAAGCATCAGAAGGAGTCTATGAGTATGTATAGAAAGCCCAAGATCAAGGACTCTTTGGCCAGAAATATGTTCTGGAGGTCAAAATGGGCCCTCTGTATAGCTGACTTATCATCAAAAGGAGTCTATAACTTTATATAGTTTGAATTTTTTTTAGGACACTTTGACCACAAATAAGTTCAAAAGGTCAGAGTTGGACATCTATATGGCTTATGAAGCATCATGAGTCTATGAGTATGTATAGAAAGCCCAAGATCGAGGACACTTTGACCACAAATAAGTTCAAAAGGTCAGATATGGACTTCTATATGGCTTATGAAGCATCAGAAGGAGTCTATGAGTATGTATAGAAAGCATAAGATCGAGGAGTCTTTGGCCAGAAATATGCTCTGGAGGTCAAAAGGGGACCTCCGTATAGCTGATTTATTATCAAAAGGAGTCTATAACTTTAGTTGGTTTGAAAAATGTTTAGGACACTTTGACCACAAATGAGTTCAAAAGGTCAGATATGGACATCTATATGGCTTATGAAGCATCAGAAGTAGTCTATGAGTATGTATAGAAAGCTCAAGATCAAGGACTCTTTGGCGAGAAATATGTTCTGGAGGTCAGAAGGGGCCCTCTGTATAGCTGATTTATCATCAAAAGGAGTCTATAACTTTCTATAGTTTGAAAACTTTTGAGGACACTTTGACCACAAATAAGTTCAAAAGGTCAGATATGGAAATCTATATGGCTTATGAAGCATCAGAAGGAGTCTATGAGTATGTATAGAAAGCCCAAGATCGAGGACTCTTTGGCCAGAAATATGTTCAGGAGGTCAAAAGGGGACCTCTGTATAGCTGATTTATCATCAAAAGGAGTCTATAACTTTCTATAGTTTGAAAAAATGTTAGGATACTTTGACCACAAATAAGTTCAAAAGGTCAGATATGGACTTCTATATGGCTTATGAAGCCTCAGAAGGAATCTATGAGTATGTATAGAAAGCCCAACATTGAGGACTCTTTGGCCAGAAATATGTTCAGGAGGTCAAAAGGGGACCTCTGTATAGCTGACTTATCATCAAAAGGAGTCTATAACTTTATATAGTTTGAATTTTTTTTAGGACACTTTGACCACAAATAAGTTCAAAAGGTCAGAGTTGGACATCTATATGGCTTATGAAGCATCAGAAGGAGTCTATGAGTATGTATAGAAAGCCCAAGATCGAGGACTCTTTGGCCAGAAATATGTTCAGGAGGTCAAAAGGGGACCTCTGTATAGCTGATTTATCATCAAAAAGAGTCTATAACTTTCTATAGTTTGAAAAAATATTAAGACACTTTGACCACAAATAAGTTCAAAAGGTCAGATATGGACATCTATATGGCTTATGAAGCATCATGAGTCTATGTGTATGTATAGAAAGCTCAAGATCGAGGACTCTTTGGCCAGAAATATGTTCAGGAGGTCAAAAGGGGACCTCTGTATAGCTGATTTATCATCAAAAGGAGTCTATAACTTTCAATAGTTCAAAGAATTTTGAGGACACTTTGACCACAAATAAGTTCAAAAGGTCAGATATGGAAATCTATATGGCTAATGAAGCATCAGAAGGAGTCTATGAGTATGTATAGAAAGCCCAAGATCAAGGACTCTTTGGCCAGAAATATGTTCATGAGGTCAAAAGGGGACCTCTGTATAGCTGACTTATCATCAAAAGGAGTCTATAACTTTATATAGTTTGAATTTTTTTTAGGACACTTTGACCACAAATAAGTTCAAAAGGTCACATATGGAAATCTATATGGCTTATGAAGCATCAGAAGGAGTCTATGAGTATGTATAGAAAGCCCAAGATCAAGGACTCTTTGGCCAGAAATATGTTCATGAGGTCAAAAGGGGACCTCCGTATAGCTGATTTATCATAAAAAGGAGTCTATAACTTTCTATAGTTTGAAAAAATGTTAGGACACTTTGACCACAAATAAGTTCAAAAGGTCAGAGTTGGACATCTATATGGCTTATGAAGCATCAGAAGGAGTCTATGAGTATGTATAGAAAGCCCAAGATCGAGGACTCTTTGGCCAGAAATATGTTCAGGAGGTCAAAAGGGGACCTCTGTATAGCTGATTTATCATCAAAAAGAGTCTATAACTTTCTATAGTTTGAAAAAATGTTAAGACACTTTGACCACAAATAAGTTCAAAAGGTCAGATATGGACATCTATATGGCTTATGAAGCATCATGAGTCTATGTGTATGTATAGAAAGCTCAAGATCGAGGACTCTTTGGCCAGAAATATGTTCAGGAGGTCAAAAGGGGACCTCTGTATAGCTGATTTAAAATCAAAAGGAGTCTATAACTTTCAATAGTTTAAAGAATTTTGAGGACACTTTGACCACAAATAAGTTCAAAAGGTCAGATATGGAAATCTATATGGCTAATGAATCATCAGAAGGAGTCTATGAGTATGTATAGAAAGCCCAAGATCAAGGACTCTTTGGCCAGAAATATGTTCATGAGGTCAAAAGGGGACCTCTGTATAGCTGACTTATCATCAAAAGGAGTCTATAACTTTATATAGTTTGAATTTTTTTTAGGACACTTTGACCACAAATAAGTTCAAAAGGTCAGATATGGAAATCTATATGGCTTATGAAGCATCAGAAAGAGTCTATGAGTATGTATAGAAAGCCCAAGATCAAGGACTCTTTGGCCAGAAATATGTTCATGAGGTCAAAAGGGGACCTCCGTATAGCTGATTTATCATAAAAAGGAGTCTATAACTTTCTATAGTTTGAAAAAATGTTAGGACACTTTGACCACAAATAAGTTCAAAAGGTCAGATATGGACATCTATATGGCTTATGAAGCATCAGAAGGAATCTATGAGTATGTATAGAAAGCCCAAGATTGAGGACTCGTTGGCCAGAAACATGTTCAGGAGGTCAAAAGGGGACCTCTTTATAGCTGATTTATCATCAAAAGGAGTCTATAACTTTCTATAGTTTGATGAATTTTGAGGACACTTTGACCACAAATAAGTTCAAAAGGTCAGATATGGACATCTATATGGCTTATGAAGCATCAGAAGGAGTCTATGAGTATGTATAGAAACGCAAGATCGAGGACTCTTTGGCCAGAAATATGTTCAGGAGGTCAAAAGGGGACCTCTGTATAGCTGATTTATCATCAAAAGGAGTCTATAACTTTATATAGTTTGAAAAAATGTTAGGACACTTTGACCACAAATAAGTTCAAAAGGTCAGATATGGACATCTATATGGCTTATGAAGCATCAGAAGGAGTCTTTGAGTATGTATAGAAAGCCCAAGATCGAGGACTCGTTGGCCAGAAACCTGTTCAGGAGGTCAAAAGGGGCCCTCTGTATAGCTGATTTATCATCAAAAGGAATCTATAACTTTCTATAGTTTGAAGAATTTTGAGGACACTTTGACCACAAATAAGTTCAAAAGGTCAGATATGGACATCTATATGGCTTATGAAGCATCAGAAGGAGTCTATGAGTATGTATAGAAAGCCCAAGATCGAGGACTCTTTGGCCAGAAATATGTTCAGGAGGTCAAAAGGGGACCTCTGTATAGCTGACTTATCATCAAAAGGAGTCTATAACTTTATATAGTTTGAAAAATTTTAGGACACTTTGACCACAAATAAGTTCAAAAGGTAGATATGGACATCTATATGGCTTATGAAGCATCAGAAGGAGTCTATGAGTATGTATAGAAAGACCAAGATTGAGGACTCGTTGGCCAGAAACATGTTCAGGAGGTCAAAAGGGGACCTCTTTATAGCTGATTTATCATCAAAAGGAGTCTATAACTTTAGTTGGTTTGAAAAATGTTTAGGACACTTTGACCACAAATGAGTTCAAAAGGTCAGATATGGACATCTATATGGCTTATGAAGCATCAGAAGTAGTCTATGAGTATGTATAGAAAGCTCAAGATGAAGGACTCTTTGGCGAGAAATATGTTCTGGAGGTCAGAAGGGGCCCTCTGTATAGCTGATTTATCATCAAAAGGAGTCTATAACTTTCTATAGTTTGAAAAAATGTTAGGACACTTTGACCACAAATAAGTTCAAAAGGTCAGATATGGACATCTATATGGCTTATGAAGCATCAGAAGGAGTATATGAGTATGTATAGAAAGCCCAAGATCGAGGACTCTTTGCCCAGAAATATGTTCAGGAGGTCAAAAGGGGACCTCTGTATAGCTGATTTATCATCAAAAGGAGTCTATAACTTTATATAGTTTGCATATTTTTGAGGACACTTTGACCACAAATAAGTTCAAAAGGTCAGATATGGACATCTATACGGCTTATGAAGCATCAGAAGGAGTATATGAGTATGTATAGAAAGCCCAAGATCGAGGACTCTTTGCCCAGAAATATGTTCAGGAGGTCAAAAGGGGCCCTCTGTATAGCTGATTTATCATAAAAAGGAGTCTATAACTTTCTATAGTTTGAAAAAATGTTAGGACACTTTGACCACAAATAAGTTCAAAAGGTCAGATATGGACATCTATATGGCTTATGAAGCATCAGAAGGAGTCTATGAGTATGTATAGAAAGCATAAGATCGAGGACTCTTTGGCCAGAAATATGTTCTGGAGGTCAAAAGGGGACCTCTGTATAGCTGATTTATCATAAAAAGGAGTCTATAACTTTATATAGTTTGAATTTTTTTTAGGACACTTTGACCACAAATAAGTTCAACAGGTCAGATATGGACATCTATATGGCTTATGAAGCATCAGAAGGAGTCTATGAGTATGTATAGAAAGCCCAAGATCGAGGACTCTTTTGCCAGAAATATGTTCAGGAGGTCAAAAGGGGACCTCTGTATAGCTGATTTATCATCAAAAGTAGTCTATAACTTTGTATAGTTTGAAGAATTTTGAGGACACTTTGACCACATATAAGTTCAAAAGGTCAGATATGGACATCTATATGGCTTATGAAGCATCAGAAGGAGTCTATGAGTATGTATAGAAAGCCCAAGATCGAGGACTCTTTTGCCAGAAATATGTTCAGGAGGTCAAAAGGGGACCTCTGTATAGCTGATTTATCATAAAAAGGAGTCTATAACTTTCTATAGTTTGAAAAAATGTTAGGACACTTTGACCACAAATAAGTTCAAAAGGTCAGATATGGACATCTATATGGCTTATGAAGCATCAAAAGGAGTCTATGAGTATGTATAGAAAGCCCAAGATCGAGGACTCTTTGGCCAGAAATATGTTCAGGAGGTCAAAAGGGGACCTCTGTATAGCTGATTTATCATCAAAAGGAGTCTATAACTTTATATAGTTTGATTTTTTTTTAGGACACTTTGACCACAAATAAGTTCAAAAGGTCAGATATGGACATCCATATGGCTTATGAAGCATCAGAAGGAGTCTATGAGTATGTATAGAAAGCCCAAGATCGAGGACTCTTTGGCCAGAAATATGTTCAGGAGGTCAAAAGGGGACCTCTGTATAGCTGACTTATCATCAAAAGGAGTCTATAACTTTATATAGTTTGAAAAATTTTAGGACACTTTGACCACAAATAAGTTCAAAAGGTAGATATGGACATCTATATGGCTTATGAAGCATCAGAAGGAGTCTATGAGTATGTATAGAAAGACCAAGATTGAGGACTCGTTGGCCAGAAACATGTTCAGGAGGTCAAAAGGGGACTTCTTTATAGCTGATTTATCATCAAAAGGAGTCTATAACTTTAGTTGGTTTGAAAAATGTTTAGGACACTTTGACCACAAATGAGTTCAAAAGGTCAGATATGGACATCTATATGGCTTATGAAGCATCAAAAGGAGTCTATGAGTATGTATAGAAAGCCCAAGATCAAGGACTCTTTGGCCAGAAATATGTTCAGGAGGTCAAAAGGGGACCTCTGTATAGCTGATTTATCATCAAAAGGAGTCTATAAATTTATATAGATAGATTTTTTTTTAGGACACTTTGACCACAAATAAGTTCAAAAGGTCAGATATGGACATCCATATGGCTTATGAAGAATCAGAAGGAGTCTATGAGTATGTATAGAAAGCCCAAGATCGAGGACTCTTTGGCCAGAAATATGTTCAGGAGGTCAAAAGGGGACCTCTGTATAGCTGATTTATCATCAAAAGGAGTCTATAACTTTCTATAGTTTGAAGAATTTTGAGGACACTTTGACCACAAATAAGTTCAAAAGGTCAGATATGGACATCTATATGGCTTATGAAGCATCAGAAGGAGTCTATGAGTATGTATAGAAAACGCAAGATCGAGGACTCTTTTGCCAGAAATATGTTCAGGAGGTCAAAAGGGGCCCTCTGTATAGCTGATTTATCATCAAAAGGAGTCTATAACTTTCTATAGTTTGAAAAAATGTTAGGACACTTTGACCACAAATAAGTTCAAAAGGTCAGATATGGACATCTATATGGCTTATGAAGCATCAGAAGGAGTCTATGAGTATGTATAGAAAGCCCAAGATCGAGGACTCTTTGGCCAGAAATATGTTCAGGAGGACAAAAGGGGCCCTCTGTATAGCTGATTTTATCATCAAAAGGAGTCTATAACATTCTATAGTTTGAAAAATTTTGAGGCCACTTTGACCACAAATAAATTCAAAAGGTCAGATATGGACATCTATATGGCTTATGAAGCATCAGAAGGAGTCTATGAATATGTATAGAAAGCATAAGATCGAGGACTCTTTGGCCAGAAATATGTTCTGGAGGTCAAAAGGGGACCTCTGTATAGCTGATTTATCATCAAAAGGAGTCTATAACTTTATATTGTTTGAATTTTTTTTAGGACACTTTGACCACAAATAAGTTCAAAAGGTCAGATATGGACATCTATATGGCTTATGAAGCATCAGAAGGAGTCTATGAGTATGTATAGAAAGCCCAAGATCGAGTACTCTTTGGCCAGAAATATGTTCAGGAGGTCAAAAGGGGACCTCTGTATAGCTGATTTATCATAAAAAGGAGTCTATATCTTTCTATAGTTTGAAAAAATGTTAGGACACTTTGACCACAAATAAATTCAAAAGGTCAGATATGGACATCTATATGGCTTATGAAGCATCAGAAGGAGTCTATGAGTATGTATAGAAAGCTCAAGATCGAGGACTCTTTGGCCAGAAATATGTTCAGGAGGTCAAAAGGGGACCTCTGTATAGCTGATTTATCATTAAAAGGAGTCTATAACTTTCTATAGTTTGAAAAAATGTTAGGACACTTTGACCACAAATGAGTTCAAAAGGTCAGATATGGACATCTATATGGCTTATGAAGCATCAGAAGGAGTCTATGAGTATGTATAGAAAGCCCAAGATTGAGGACTCTTTGGCCAGAAACATGTTCAGGAGGTCAAAAGGGGACCTCTGTATAGCTGATTTATCAACAAAAGGAGTCTATAACTTTATATAGTTTGAATTTTTTTTAGGACACTTTGACCACAAATAAGTTCAAAAGGTCAGATATGGACATCTATATGGCTTATGAAGCATCAGAAGGAGTCTATGAGTATGTATAGAAAGCCCAAGATCGAGGACTCTTTTGCCAGAAATATGTTCAGGAGGTCAAAATGGGACCTCTGTATAGCTGATTTATCATCAAAAGTAGTCTATAACTTTCTATAGTTTGAAGAATTTTGAGGACACTTTGACCACATATAAGTTCAAAAGGTCAGATATGGACATCTATATGGCTTATGAAGCATCAGAAGGAGTCTATGAGTATGTATAGAAAGCCCAAGATCGAGGACTCTTTTGCCAGAAATATGTTCAGGAGGTCAAAAGGGGACCTCTGTATAGCTGATTTATCATAAAAAGGAGTCTATAACTTTCTATAGTTTGAAAAAATGTTAGGACACTTTGACCACAAATAAGTTCAAAAGGTCAGATATGGACATCTATATGGCTTATGAAGCATCAAAAGGAGTCTATGAGTATGTATAGAAAGCCCAAGATCAAGGACTCTTTGGCCAGAAATATGTTCAGGAGGTCAAAAGGGGACCTCTGTATAGCTGATTTATCATCAAAAGGAGTCTATAACTTTATATAGTTTGATTTTTTTTTAGGACACTTTGACCACAAATAAGTTCAAAAGGTCAGATATGGACATCCATATGGCTTATGAAGCATCAGAAGGAGTCTATGAGTATGTATAGAAAGCCCAAGATCGAGGACTCTTTGGCCAGAAATATGTTCAGGAGGTCAAAAGGGGCCCTCTGTATAGCTGATTTATCATCAAAAGGAATCTATAACTTTATATAGTTTGAAAAATTTTAGGACACTTTGACCACAAATAAGTTCAACAGGTCAGATATGGACATCTATATGGCTTATGAAGCATCAGAAGGAGTCTATGAGTATGTATAGAAAGCCCAAGATTGAGGACTCTTTGGCCAGAAACATGTTCAGGAGGTCAAAAGGGGACCTCTGTATAGCTGATTTATCATCAAAAGGAGTCTATAACTTTATATAGTTTGAATTTTTTTTAGGACACTTTGACCACAAATAAGTTCAACAGGTCAGATATGGACATCTATATGGCTTATGAAGCATCAGAAGGAGTCTATGAGTATTGAGTATGTATAGAAAGCCCAAGATCGAGGACTCTTTTGCCAGAAATATGTTCAGGAGGTCAAAAGGGGACCTCTGTATAGCTGATTTATCATCAAAAGTAGTCTATAACTTTCTATAGTTTGAAGAATTTTGAGGACACTTTGACCACATATAAGTTCAAAAGGTCAGATATGGACATCTATATGGCTTATGAAGCATCAGAAGGAGTCTATGAGTATGTATAGAAAGCCCAAGATCGAGGACTCTTTTGCCAGAAATATGTTCAGGAGGTCAAAAGGGGACCTCTGTATAGCTGATTTATCATAAAAAGGAGTCTATAACTTTCTATAGTTTGAAAAAATGTTAGGACACTTTGACCACAAATAAGTTCAAAAGGTCAGATATGGACATCTATATGGCTTATGAAGCATCCAAAGGAGTCTATGAGTATGTATAGAAAGCCCAAGATCGAGGACTCTTTGGCCAGAAATATGTTCAGGAGGTCAAAAGGGGACCTCTGTATAGCTGATTTATCATCAAAAGGAGTCTATAACTTTATATAGTTTGATTTTTTTTTAGGACACTTTGACCACAAATAAGTTCAAAAGGTCAGATATGGACATCCATATGGCTTATGAAGCATCAGAAGGAGTCTATGAGTATGTATAGAAAGCCCAAGATCGAGGACTCTTTGGCCAGAAATATGTTCAGGAGGTCAAAAGGGGACCTCTGTATAGCTGACTTATCATCAAAAGGAGTCTATAACTTTATATAGTTTGAAAAATTTTAGGACACTTTGACCACAAATAAGTTCAAAAGGTAGATATGGACATCTATATGGCTTATGAAGCATCAGAAGGAGTCTATGAGTATGTATAGAAAGACCAAGATTGAGGACTCGTTGGCCAGAAACATGTTCAGGAGGTCAAAAGGGGACTTCTTTATAGCTGATTTATCATCAAAAGGAGTCTATAACTTTAGTTGGTTTGAAAAATGTTTAGGACACTTTGACCACAAATGAGTTCAAAAGGTCAGATATGGACATCTATATGGCTTATGAAGCATCAGAAGTAGTCTATGAGTATGTATAGAAAGCTCAAGATCAAGGACTCTTTGGCGAGAAATATGTTCTGGAGGTCAGAAGGGGCCCTCTGTATAGCTGATTTATCATCAAAAGGAGTCTATAACTTTCTATAGTTTGAAAAAATGTTAGGACACTTTGACCACAAATAAGTTCAAAAGGTCAGATATGGACATCTATATGGCTTATGAAGCATCAGAAGGAGTATATGAGTATGTATAGAAAGCCCAAGATCGAGGACTCTTTGCCCAGAAATATGTTCAGGAGGTCAAAAGGGGACCTCTGTATAGCTGATTTATCATAAAAAGGAGTCTATAACTTTCTATAGTTTGAAAAAATGTTAGGACACTTTGACCACAAATAAGTTCAAAAGGTCAGATATGGACATCTATATGGCTTATGAAGCATCAAAAGGAGTCTATGAGTATGTATAGAAAGCCCAAGATCAAGGACTCTTTGGCCAGAAATATGTTCAGGAGGTCAAAAGGGGACCTCTGTATAGCTGATTTATCATCAAAAGGAGTCTATAACTTTATATAGATAGATTTTTTTTTACGACACTTTGACCACAAATAAGTTCAAAAGGTCAGATATGGACATCCATATGGCTTATGAAGAATCAGAAGGAGTCTATGAGTATGTATAGAAAGCCCAAGATCGAGGACTCTTTGGCCAGAAATATGTTCAGGAGGTCAAAAGGGGACCTCTGTATAGCTGATTTATCATCAAAAGGAGTCTATAACTTTCTATAGTTTGAAGAATTTTGAGGACACTTTGACCACAAATAAGTTCAAAAGGTCAGATATGGACATCTATATGGCTTATGAAGCATCAGAAGGAGTCTATGAGTATGTATAGAAAACGCAAGATCGAGGACTCTTTTGCCAGAAATATGTTCAGGAGGTCAAAAGGGGCCCTCTGTATAGCTGATTTATCATCAAAAGGAGTCTATAACTTTCTATAGTTTGAAAAAATGTTAGGACACTTTGACCACAAATAAGTTCAAAAGGTCAGATATGGACATCTATATGGCTTATGAAGCATCAGAAGGAGTCTATGAGTATGTATAGAAAGCCCAAGATCGAGGACTCTTTTGCCAGAAATATGTTCAGGAGGTCAAAAGGGGACCTCTGTATAGCTGATTTATCATAAAAAGGAGTCTATAACTTTCTATAGTTTGAAAAAATGTTAGGACACTTTGACCACAAATAAGTTCAAAAGGTCAGATATGGACATCTATATGGCTTATGAAGCATCAAAAGGAGTCTATGAGTATGTATAGAAAGCCCAAGATCAAGGACTCTTTGGCCAGAAATATGTTCAGGAGGTCAAAAGGGGACCTCTGTATAGCTGATTTATCATCAAAAGGAGTCTATAACTTTATATAGTTTGATTTTTTTTTAGGACACTTTGACCACAAATAAGTTCAAAAGGTCAGATATGGACATCCATATGGCTTATGAAGCATCAGAAGGAGTCTATGAGTATGTATAGAAAGCCCAAGATCGAGGACTCTTTGGCCAGAAATATGTTCAGGAGGTCAAAAGGGGCCCTCTGTATAGCTGATTTATCATCAAAAGGAATCTATAACTTTATATAGTTTGAAAAATTTTAGGACACTTTGACCACAAATAAGTTCAACAGGTCAGATATGGACATCTATATGGCTTATGAAGCATCAGAAGGAGTCTATGAGTATGTATAGAAAGCCCAAGATTGAGGACTCTTTGGCCAGAAACATGTTCAGGAGGTCAAAAGGGGACCTCTGTATAGCTGATTTATCATCAAAAGGAGTCTATAACTTTATATAGTTTGAATTTTTTTTAGGACACTTTGACCACAAATAAGTTCAAAAGGTCAGATATGGACATCTATATGGCTTATGAAGCATCAGAAGGAGTCTATGAATATGTATAGAAAGCATAAGATCGAGGACTCTTTGGCCAGAAATATGTTCTGGAGGTCAAAAGGGGACCTCTGTATAGCTGATTTATCATCAAAAGGAGTCTATAACTTTATATAGTTTGAATTTTTTTTAGGACACTTTGACCACAAATAAGTTCAACAGGTCAGATATGGACATCTATATGGCTTATGAAGCATCAGAAGGAGTCTATGAGTATTGAGTATGTATAGAAAGCCCAAGATCGAGGACTCTTTTGCCAGAAATATGTTCAGGAGGTCAAAAGGGGACCTCTGTATAGCTGATTTATCATCAAAAGTAGTCTATAACTTTCTATAGTTTGAAGAATTTTGAGGACACTTTGACCACATATAAGTTCAAAAGGTCAGATATGGACATCTATATGGCTTATGAAGCATCAGAAGGAGTCTATGAGTATGTATAGAAAGCCCAAGATCAAGGACTCTTTGGCCAGAAATATGTTCAGGAGGTCAAAAGGGGACCTCTGTATAGCTGATTTATCATCAAAAGGAGTCTATAACTTTATATAGATAGATTTTTTTTTAGGACACTTTGACCACAAATAAGTTCAAAAGGTCAGATATGGACATCCATATGGCTTATGAAGCATCAGAAGGAGTCTATGAGTATGTATAGAAAGCCCAAGATCGAGGACTCTTTGGCCAGAAATATGTTCAGGAGGTCAAAAGGGGACCTCTGTATAGCTGACTTATCATCAAAAGGAGTCTATAACTTTATATAGTTTGAAAAATTTTAGGACACTTTGACCACAAATAAGTTAAACAGGTCAGATATGGACATCTATATGGCTTATGAAGCATCAGAAGGAGTCTATGAGTATGTATAGAAAGCATAAGATCGAGGACTCTTTGGCCAGAAATATGTTCTGGAGGTCAAAAGGGACCCTCTGTATAGCTGATTTATCATCAAAAGGAGTCTATAACTTTATATAGTTTGAAAAATTTTGAGGCCACTTTGACCTCAAATAAGTTCAAAAGGTCAGATATGGACATCTATATGGCTTATGAAGCATCAGAAGGAATCTATGAGTATGTATAGAAAGACCAAGATTGAGGACTCGTTGGCCAGAAACATGTTCAGGAGGTCAAAAGGGGACCTCTTTATAGCTGATTTATCATCAAAAGGAGTCTATAACTTTAGTTGGTTTGAAAAATGTTTAGGACACTTTGACCACAAATGAGTTCAAAAAGGTCAGATATGGACATCTATATGGCTTATGAAGCATCAGAAGTAGTCTATGAGTATGTATAGAAAGCTCAAGATCAAGGACTCTTTGGCGAGAAATATGTTCTGGAGGTCAGAAGGGGCCCTCTGTATAGCTGATTTATCATCAAAAGGAGTCTATAACTTTCTATAGTTTGAAAAAATGTTAGGACACTTTGACCACAAATAAGTTCAAAAGGTCAGATATGGACATCTATATGGCTTATGAAGCATCAGAAGGAGTATATGAGTATGTATAGAAAGCCCAAGATCGAGGACTCTTTGCCCAGAAATATGTTCAGGAGGTCAAAAGGGGACCTCTGTATAGCTGATTTATCATCAAAAGGAGTCTATAACTTTATATAGTTTGCATATTTTTGAGGACACTTTGACCACAAATAAGTTCAAAAGGTCAGATATGGACATCTATACGGCTTATGAAGCATCAGAAGGAGTATATGAGTATGTATAGAAAGCCCAAGATCGAGGACTCTTTGCCCAGAAATATGTTCAGGAGGTCAAAAGGGGCCCTCTGTATAGCTGATTTATCATAAAAAGGAGTCTATAACTTTCTATAGTTTGAAAAAATGTTAGGACACTTTGACCACAAATAAGTTCAAAAGGTCAGATATGGACATCTATATGGCTTATGAAGCATCAGAAGGAGTCTATGAGTATGTATAGAAAGCATAAGATCGAGGACTCTTTGGCCAGAAATATGTTCTGGAGGTCAAAAGGGGACCTCTGTATAGCTGATTTATCATCAAAAGGAGTCTATAACTTTATATAGTTTGAATTTTTTTTAGGACACTTTGACCACAAATAAGTTCAACAGGTCAGATATGGACATCTATATGGCTTATGAAGCATCAGAAGGAGTCTATGAGTATGTATAGAAAGCCCAAGATCGAGGACTCTTTTGCCAGAAATATGTTCAGGAGGTCAAAAGGGGACCTCTGTATAGCTGATTTATCATCAAAAGTAGTCTATAACTTTCTATAGTTTGAAGAATTTTGAGGACACTTTGACCACATATAAGTTCAAAAGGTCAGATATGGACATCTATATGGCTTATGAAGCATCAGAAGGAGTCTATGAGTATGTATAGAAAGCCCAAGATCGAGGACTCTTTTGCCAGAAATATGTTCAGGAGGTCAAAAGGGGACCTCTGTATAGCTGATTTATCATAAAAAGGAGTCTATAACTTTCTATAGTTTGAAAAAATGTTAGGACACTTTGACCACAAATAAGTTCAAAAGGTCAGATATGGACATCTATATGGCTTATGAAGCATCAGAAGGAGTCTATGAGTATGTATAGAAAGCATAAGATCGAGGACTCTTTGGCCAGAAATATGTTCTGGAGGTCAAAAGGGGACCTCTGTATAGCTGATTTATCATCAAAAGGAGTCTATAACTTTATATAGTTTGAATTTTTTTTAGGACACTTTGACCACAAATAAGTTCAACAGGTCAGATATGGACATCTATACGGCTTATGAAGCATCAGAAGGAGTCTATGAGTATGTATAGAAAGCCCAAGATCGAGGACTCTTTTGCCAGAAATATGTTCAGGAGGTCAAAAGGGGACCTCTGTATAGCTGATTTATCATCAAAAGTAGTCTATAACTTTCTATAGTTTGAAGAATTTTGAGGACACTTTGACCACATATAAGTTCAAAAGGTCAGATATGGACATCTATATGGCTTATGAAGCATCAGAAGGAGTCTATGAGTATGTATAGAAAGCCCAAGATCGAGGACTCTTTTGCCAGAAATATGTTCAGGAGGTCAAAAGGGGACCTCTGTATAGCTGATTTATCATCAAAAGTAGTCTATAACTTTCTATAGTTTGAAGAATTTTTAGGACACTTTGACCACAAATAAGTTCAAAAGGTCAGATATGGACATCTATATGGCTTATGAAGCATCAGAAGGAGTCTATGAGTATGTATAGAAAGCCCAAGATCGAGGACTCTTTTGCCAGAAATATGTTCAGGAGGTCAAAAGGGGACCTCTGTATAGCTGATTTATCATCAAAAGTAGTCTATAACTTTCTATAGTTTGAAGAATTTTGAGGACACTTTGACCACATATAAGTTCAAAAGGTCAGATATGGACATCTATATGGCTTATGAAGCATCAGAAGGAGTCTATGAGTATGTATAGAAAGCCCAAGATCGAGGACTCTTTTGCCAGAAATATGTTCAGGAGGTCAAAAGGGGACCTCTGTATAGCTGATTTATCATAAAAAGGAGTCTATAACTTTCTATAGTTTGAAAAAATGTTAGGACACTTTGACCACAAATAAGTTCAAAAGGTCAGATATGGACATCTATATGGCTTATGAAGCATCAAAAGGAGTCTATGAGTATGTATAGAAAGCCCAAGATCGAGGACTCTTTGGCCAGAAATATGTTCAGGAGGTCAAAAGGGGACCTCTGTATAGCTGATTTATCATCAAAAGGAGTCTATAACTTTATATAGTTTGATTTTTTTTTAGGACACTTTGACCACAAATAAGTTCAAAAGGTCAGATATGGACACCCATATGGCTTATGAAGCATCAGAAGGAGTCTATGAGTATGTATAGAAAGCCCAAGATCGAGGACTCTTTGGCCAGAAATATGTTCAGGAGGTCAAAAGGGGACCTCTGTATAGCTGACTTATCATCAAAAGGAGTCTATAACTTTATATAGTTTGAAAAATTTTAGGACACTTTGACCACAAATAAGTTCAAAAGGTAGATATGGACATCTATATGGCTTATGAAGCATCAGAAGGAGTCTATGAGTATGTATAGAAAGACCAAGATTGAGGACTCGTTGGCCAGAAACATGTTCAGGAGGTCAAAAGGGGACCTCTTTATAGCTGATTTATCATCAAAAGGAGTCTATAACTTTAGTTGGTTTGAAAAATGTTTAGGACACTTTGACCACAAATGAGTTCAAAAGGTCAGATATGGACATCTATATGGCTTATGAAGCATCAGAAGTAGTCTATGAGTATGTATAGAAAGCTCAAGATGAAGGACTCTTTGGCGAGAAATATGTTCTGGAGGTCAGAAGGGGCCCTCTGTATAGCTGATTTATCATCAAAAGGAGTCTATAACTTTCTATAGTTTGAAAAAATGTTAGGACACTTTGACCACAAATAAGTTCAAAAGGTCAGATATGGACATCTATATGGCTTATGAAGCATCAGAAGGAGTATATGAGTATGTATAGAAAGCCCAAGATCGAGGACTCTTTGCCCAGAAATATGTTCAGGAGGTCAAAAGGGGACCTCTGTATAGCTGATTTATCATCAAAAGGAGTCTATAACTTTATATAGTTTGCATATTTTTGAGGACACTTTGACCACAAATAAGTTCAAAAGGACAGATATGGACATCTATACGGCTTATGAAGCATCAGAAGGAGTATATGAGTATGTATAGAAAGCCCAAGATCGAGGACTCTTTGGCCAGAAATATGTTCAGGAGGTCAAAAGGGGCCCTCTGTATAGCTGATTTATCATAAAAAGGAGTCTATAACTTTCTATAGTTTGAAAAAATGTTAGGACACTTTGACCACAAATAAGTTCAAAAGGTCAGATATGGACATCTATATGGCTTATGAAGCATCAGAAGGAGTCTATGAGTATGTATAGAAAGCATAAGATCGAGGACTCTTTGGCCAGAAATATGTTCTGGAGGTCAAAAGGGACCCTCTGTATAGGAGATTTATCATCAAAAGGAGTCTATAACTTTCTATAGTTTGAAAAATTTTGAGGCCACTTTGACCACAAATAAGTTCAAAAGGTCAGATATGGATATCTATATGGCTTATGAAGTATCAGAAGGAGTCTATGAGTATGTATAGAAAGCCCAAGATTGAGGACTCGTTGGCCAGAAACATGTTCAGGAGGTCAAAAGGGGACCTCTTTATAGCTGATTTATCATCAAAAGGAGTCTATAACTTTAGTTGGTTTGAAAAATGTTTAGGACACTTTGACCACAAATTAGTTCAAAAGGTCAGATTTGGACATCTATATGGCTTATGAAGCATCAGAAGTAGTCTTTGAGTATGTATAGAAAGCTCAAGATCAAGGACTCTTTGGCCAGAAATATGTTCTGGAGGTCAGAAGGGGCCCTCTGTATAGCTGATTTATCATCAAAAGGAGTCTATAACTTTCTATAGTTTGAAACAATGTTAGGACACTTTGACCACAAATAAGTTCAAAAGGTCAGATATGGACATCTATATGGCTTATGAAGCATCAGAAGGAGTATATGAGTATGTATAGAAAGCCCAAGATCGAGGACTCTTTGGCCAGAAATATGTTCAGGAGGTCAAAAGGGGCCCTCTGTATAGCTGATTTATCATAAAAAGGAGTCTATAACTTTCTATAGTTTGAAAAAATGTTAGGACACTTTGACCACAAATAAGTTCAAAAGGTCAGATATGGACATCTATATGGCTTATGAAGCATCAGAAGGAGTCTATGAGTATGTATAGAAAGCATAAGATCGAGGACTCTTTGGCCAGAAATATGTTCTGGAGGTCAAAAGGGACCCTCTGTATAGGAGATTTATCATCAAAAGGAGTCTATAACTTTCTATAGTTTGAAAAATTTTGAGGCCACTTTGACCACAAATAAGTTCAAAAGGTCAGATATGGATATCTATATGGCTTATGAAGTATCAGAAGGAGTCTATGAGTATGTATAGAAAGCCCAAGATTGAGGACTCGTTGGCCAGAAACATGTTCAGGAGGTCAAAAGGGGACCTCTTTATAGCTGATTTATCATCAAAAGGAGTCTATAACTTTAGTTGGTTTGAAAAATGTTTAGGACACTTTGACCACAAATTAGTTCAAAAGGTCAGATTTGGACATCTATATGGCTTATGAAGCATCAGAAGTAGTCTTTGAGTATGTATAGAAAGCTCAAGATCAAGGACTCTTTGGCCAGAAATATGTTCTGGAGGTCAGAAGGGGCCCTCTGTATAGCTGATTTATCATCAAAAGGAGTCTATAACTTTCTATAGTTTGAAACAATGTTAGGACACTTTGACCACAAATAAGTTCAAAAGGTCAGATATGGACATCTATATGGCTTATGAAGCATCAGAAGGAGTCTATGAGTATGTATAGAAAGCCCAAGACCGAGGACTCTTTGGCCAGAAATATGTTAATGAGGTCTAAAGGGGACCTCTGTATAGCTGACTCATCATCAAAAGGAGTCTATAACTTTATATAGTTTGAATTTTTTTTAGGACACTTTGACCACAAATACGGTCAAAAGGTCAGAGTTGGACATCTATATGGCTTATGAAGCATCAGAAGGAGTCTAGGAGTATGTATAGAATGCATAAGATCGAGGACTCTTTGGCCAGAAATATGTTCTGGAGGTCAAAAGGGACCCTCTGTATAGCTGATTTATCATCAAAAGGAGTCTATAACTTTCTATAGTTTAAAAGATATTGAGGCCACGTTGACCACAAATAAGTTCAAAAGGTCAGATATGGACATCTATATGGCTTATGAAGCATCAGAAGGAATCTATGAGTATGTATAGAAAGCCCAAGATTGAGGACTCGTTGGCCAGAAACATGTTCAGGAGGTCAAAAGGGGACCTCTTTATAGCTGATTTATCATCAAAAGGAGTCTATAACTTTAGTTGGTTTGAAAAATTTTAGGACACTTTGACCACAAATAAGTTCAAAAGGTCAGATATGGACATCTATATGGCTTATGAAGCATCAGAAGTAGTCTATGAGTATGTATAGAAAGCATAAGATCGAGGACTCTTTGGCCAGAAACATGTTCAGGAGGTCAGAAGGGGACCTCTTTATAGCTGATTTATCATCAAAAGGAGTCTATAATTTTCTATAGTTTGAAAAAATGTTAGGACACTTTGACCACAAATAAGTTCAAAAGGTCAGATATGGAAATCTATATGGCTTATGAAGCATTAGAAGGAGTTGGACTATATGAATAGAAAGCCCAAGATCGAGGACTCTTTGGCCAAAAATATGTTCCTTGGGTCAAATATGGACTTCTGTATGGCTGACGTAACATCAGAAAAAGTCAACGAGTATAAATGGAAAGGTCAAGTTTCGAGTTCTCCTTGGCCAGAAAAAAATTCAGTATGTCAAATGTGGACCTTTGTCAGGATGATATAACATCTTTAAGGACTCTTTGGCCAGAAATATGTTCAGTAGGTCAAAAGCAAAATGTATAGCTCATTGTTATAACATTATGTGCTTTGCACAACCGATCTAACGTTGAGCATCATTAAAAAAACATAGGTTATACAATTGCATTGCACACCAAAACTAACTCAATGCCATGTTCATTAGAGAGAATCTGAAACACAGAACAATCTGTGTTGTTGCTTTGCACAAACTGTCTAACGTTGTGCATTGAAGAATAGCATAGGCTATGCACTTCTTGCATTGCATTGCATTGCATTGCATTGCATTGCATTGCATTGCATTGCATTGCTTTGCTTTGCTTTGCATTACATTGCACTAACGATCTAACGTTGTGCACTTAAGAATAACTTGCATAAATGCATATTTCGCATTGCATTGCATTGCACACCAGAACTAAATCCTTCCCATGTTCATTATAGAGATGATATGTGTGTTGATGCATTGCATTGCATTGAATTGCATTGCACTAACGATCTAACGTTGTGCACTGAAGAATAACATATAGGTTATGCACTTTTTGCATTGCATTGTACAACTGAACTACCTCATTCCCATGTTCATTAAATACATAACGTGTGTTGTTGCATTGCATTGTATTGCATTGCATTGATTTGCATTGCTTTGCACTGCGTTGCATTGCATTGCATTGCATTGCACTAACGATCTAACGTTGTGCATTGAAGAATAACATATAGGTTTTATGCACTTTTCGCATTGCATTGCAGACCAGAACTACCTCATTCCCATGTTGATTAAAGAGATAACGTGTGTTGTTGCATTGCATTGATTTTTTCGCATTTGCACTGCTTTGCACTGCTTTGCACTGCATTGCATTGCACTAACGATCTAACGTTGTGCACTGAAGAATAACATATAGGTATGCACTTTTTGCACTGCATTGCATTTGCACACCAGAACTACCTCAATCCCATGTTGATTAAAGACATTACATGTGTTGTTGCATTGCATTGCATTGCATTGATTTGCAATGCTTTGCACTGCATTGCATTGCATTGCATTGCACTAACGATCTAACTTTGTGCACTGAAGAATAACATATAGGTTATGCACTTTTTGAATTGCATTGCATTGCACACCAGAACTACCTCATTCCCATGTTAAAGACATAACGTGTGTTGTTGCATTGCATTGTATTGCATTGCATTGCATTGCATTGCATTACATTGATTTGTATTGCTTTGCCCTGCATTGCATTGCATTGCATTGCACTAACGATCTAACGTTGTGTACTGAAGAATAACATATAGGTTATGCACTTTTCGCATTGCATTTTGCATTGCACATCAGAACTAAATCATTCCCATGTTCATTAAAGAGATAATGTGTGTTGTTGCATTGCATTGTATTGCATTACATTGCATTGCTTTGCATTGCTTTGCACTGCTTTGCACTGCTTTGCACTGCTTTGCACTGCTTTGCACTGCTTTGCACTGCTTTGCATTGCATTGCACACCAGAACTACCTCATTCCCATGTTGATTAAAGACATAAGGTGTGTTGTTGCATTGCATTGTATTGCATTGCATTGCATTGCATTGCATTGCATTGCATTGCATTGCATTGCTTTGCATTGCTTTGCACTGATTTGCACTGCTTTGCACTGCTTTGCACTGCTTTGCACTGCTTTGCACTGCTTTGCACTGCTTTGCACTGCTTTGCACTGCATTGCACTGCATTGCATTGCATTGCACTGCATTGCATTGCACTAAAGATCTAACGTTGTGCACTGTAGAATAACATATAGGTTATGCACTTTTCCAATTGCATTGCATTGCACACCAGAACTACCTCATTCCCATGTTGATTAAAGACATAACATGTGTTGTTGCATTGCATTGCATTGATTTTTTCGCATTTGCACTGCTTTGCAGTGCTTTGCACTGCTTTGCATTGCATTGCATTGCACACCAGAACTACCTCATTCCCATGTTGATTAAAGACATAACGTGTGTTGTTGCATTGCATTGATTTGCATTGCATTGCATTGTATTGCATTGCATTGCATTGCATTGCATTGCATTGCATTGCATTGCATTGCATTGCATTGCACTGCTTTGCACTGCTTTGCATTGCATTTCATTGCACACCAGAACTACCTCATTCCCATGTTGATTAAAGACATAACGTGTGTTGTTGCATTGCATTGATTTGCATTGCTTTGCACTGCATTGCATTGCATTGCATTGCATTGCACTAAAGATCTAACGTTGTGCACTGTAGAATAACATATAGGTTATGCACTTTTCGCATTGCATTTTATTGCACACCAGGACTACCTCATTCCCATGTTGATTAAAGACATAACATGTGTTGTTGCATTGCATTGCATTGATTTTTTCGCATTTGCACTGCTTTGCACTGCTTTGCACTGCTTTGCATTGCATTGCATTGCACTAACGATCTAACGTTGTGCACTGAAGAATAACATATAGGTTATGCACTTTTCGCATTGCATTGCACACCAGAACTACCTCATTCCCATGTTAAAGACATAACGTGTGTTGTTGCATTGCATTGTATTGCATTGCATTGCATTGCATTGCATTGCATTGCATTGCATTACATTGATTTGCATTGCTTTGCCCTGCATTGCATTGCATTGCATTGCACTAACGATCTAACGTTGTGTACTGAAGAATAACATATAGGTTATGCACTTTTCGCATTGCATTGCACACCAGAACTACCTCATTCCCATGTTGATTAAAGACATAACGAGTGTTTTTGCATTGCATTGTATTGCATTATATTGATTTGCATTGCTTTGCACTGCATTGCATTGCATTGCACTAACGAACTAATGTTGTGCACTGAAGAATAACATATAGGTTATGCACTTTTTGCATTGCATTTTGCATTGCACACCAGAACTAAATCATTCCCATGTTCATTGAAGACATAACGTGTGTTGTTGCATTGCATTGTATTGCTTTGCATTGCATTGCATTGCATTGCATTGATTTGCATTGCTTTGCTTTGCCCTACATTGCATTGCATTGCATTGCATTGCACAAACGATCTAACGTTGTGCACTGAAGAAAAACATATAGGTTATGCACTTTTTGCATTGCATTGCATGGCACACCACGACTAAATCATTCCCATGTTCATTAAAGAGATAATGTGTGTTGTTGCATTGCATTGTATTGCATTACATTGCATTGCTTTGCACTGCTTTGCACTGCTTTGCACTGCTTTGCACTGCTTTGCATTGCATTGCACACCAGAACTACCTCATTCCCATGTTGATTAAAGACATAACGTGTGTTGTTGCATTGCATTGTATTGCATTGCATTGCATTGCATTGCATTGCACTGCTTTGCACTGCTTTGCACTGCTTTGCACTGCTTTGCACTGCTTTGCACTGCTTTGCACTGCTTTGCATTGCACACCAGAACTACCTCATTCCCATGTTGATTAAAGACATAACGTGTGTTGTTGCATTGCATTGCATTGTATTGCATTGCATTGCATTGCATTGCATTTATTTTGCATTGCATTGCATTGCATTGCATTGCACTAAAGATCTAACGTTGTGCACTGTAGAATAACATATAGGTTATGCACTTTTCGCATTGCATTGCACACCAGGACAACCTCATTCCCATGTTGATTAAAGACATAACATGTGTTGTTGCATTGCATTGCATTGCATTGATTTTTTCGCATTTGCACTGCTTTGCACTGCTTTGCACTGCTTTGCACTGCTTTGCACTGCTTTGCACTGCTTTGCATTGCATTGCATTGCACTAACGATCTAACGTTGTGCACTGAAGAATAACATATAGGTATGCACTTTTTGCACTGCATTGCATTGCACACCAGAACTACCTCATTCCCATGTTGATTAAAGACATAACATGTGTTGTTGCATTGCATTGCATTGCATTGCATTGCATTGCATTACATTGATTTGCATTGCTTTGCCCTGCATTGCATTGCATTGCATTGCACTAACGATCTAACGTTGTGTACTGAAGAATAACATATAGGTTATGCACTTTTCGCATTGCATTGCACACCAGAACTACCTCATTCCCATGTTGATTAAAGACATAACGAGTGTTTTTGCATTGCATTGTATTGCATTATATTGATTTGCATTGCTTTGCACTGCATTGCATTGCATTGCACTAACGAACTAACGTTGTGCACTGAAGAATAACATATAGGTTATGCACTTTTTGCATTGCATTTTGCATTGCACACCAGAACTAAATCATTCCCATGTTCATTGAAGACATAACGTGTGTTGTTGCATTGCATTGCATTGCATTGCATTGCATTGCATTGCATTGCATTGCATTGATTTGCATTGCTTTGCCCTACATTGCATTGCATTGCATTGCATTGCATTGCATTGCACTAACGATCTAACGTTGTGCACTGAAGAATAACATAAAGAGATAATGTGTGTTGTTGCATTGCATTGCATTGTATTGCATTACATTGCATTGCTTTGCACTGCTTTGCTCTGCTTTGCACTGCTTTGCACTGCTTTGCATTGCATTGCATTGCACACCAGAACTACCTCATTCCCATGTTGATTAAAGACGTAACGTGTGTTGTTGCATTGCATTGTATTGCATTGCATTGCACTGCTTTGCACTGCTTTGCACTGCTTTGCACTGCTTTGCACACACCAGAACTACCTCATTCCCATGTTGATTAAAGACATAACGTGTGTTGTTGCATTGCATTGCATTGCACGAACGATCTAATGTTGTGCACTGAAGAATAACATATAGGCTATGCACTTTTTGCATTGCATTGCATTGCATTGCACACCAGAATTACCTCATTCCCATGTTAAAGACATAACGTGTGTTGTTGCATTGCATTGCATTGCATTGCATTGCATTGCATTGCATTACATTGATTTGCAATGCTTTGCCCTGCATTGCATTGCACTAACGATCTAACGTTGTGCACTGAAGAATAACATATAGGTATGCACTTTTTGCACTGCATTGCATTGCACACCAGAACTACCTCATTCCCATGTTGATTAAAGAAATAACTTGTGTGCTGTTGCATTGCATTGCACAAACGATCTAACGTTGTGCACTGAAGAATAACATATGGGTTTTGCACTTTTCGCATTGCATTGCACACCAGAACTAACTCAATCCCATTTTCATTAAAGAAATAACTTGTGTGCTGTTGCATTGCATTGCACTAACGATCTAACGTTGTGCATTGAAGAATAACATACAGGCTATGCACTTCTTGCATTGCATTACACACCAGAAGTAACTCATTCCCAAATTCCATTGCGTTTTGCTTTGAGGAAATACAATATGTGCTATTGCATTGCATTTCACACAAGATCAAACTTTGTGCATTGAAGAATAACATATAAGCTATGAGTGCATCACAAACATACAATAACTATCTCATTCCGATGTGCATTGAAGAGATACCATTTTTGGAGTTACATTCCACTGCATAAAAGATCTAACTGATATAGTTAGATATAATAATAATAATACATTATTATTCAACGCTAATTCTTCGATCGTTTGTGCAATGCAACACTCATGTCATGTTTTCATTGCACATGAGGTATGAAGTAGTTTATATGCATTGTAATGCAAGAGGTAAATGCAATAATTTCCCTTAAAAGAAAAAATGAATAAGTTAGATATTGTGCAATGCCAATGCACATATGTCATGTGTCAAATCAGGCCTACAGAGGTCCCTCTTTGACCTACAGAACATATTTTCTCTCCAAAGAGTTCTTACTGACTTCTTACTTTAAAGAATGATGTTACTTACTTACTTCTTGTGATGTTGTATTAGCAAGACAGTAGTCCATGTTTGGTCAAACATATTTCACATATTGCACATATTTCTGACCCAGGAGTAATCGATCTTAAACTTTCTATACATTCTCGTAGAATCTTTCTGATGTTACATCAGCCATACAGAAGTCCATTTTTGTCCATATCTGACCTTTTGAACTTATTTCTTGGTCAAAGTGTCCTAAAAGTTTTCAAACTATATAAAGTTAGAGACTCCTTTTAAAGATAAATCAGCTATACAGAGCTATACCTTTTGACCTACTGAGCATATTTCTGGCAAAAGAGTCCTTGATCTGGCATTTTCTATACATACTCATAGACTCCTTCTGATGCTTCATAAGCCATATAGATGTCCATATCTGACCTTTTGAACTCATTTTTGGTCAAAGTGTCCTAAAATTTTTTCAAACCAAATAAAGTTATAGAATCCTTTTGATGATAAATCAGCTATACAGAGGTCGCCTTTTGACCTCCTGAACATATTTCTGGCCAAAGAGTCCTCGATCTTGCGTTTTCTATACATACTCATAGACTCCTTCTGATGCTTCATAAGCCATATAGATGTCCATATCTGACCTTTTGAATTTATTTGTGGTCAAAGTGTCCTAACATTTTTTCAAACTATAGAAGGTTATAGACTCCTTTTGTTGATGAATCAGCTATACAGAGGTCGCCTTTTGACCTCCTGAACATATTTCTGGCCAAAAAGAGTCCTCGATCTTGCGTTTTCTATACATACTCATAGACTCCTTCTGATGCTTCATAAGCCATATAGATGTCCATATCTGACCTGTTGATCTTATTTGTGGTCAAAGTGTCCTCAAAATTCTTCAAACTATAGAAAGTTATAGACTCCTTTTTATGATAAATCAGCTATACAGAGGGCCCCCTTACCTCCTGAACATATTTCTGGCCAAAGAGTCCTCGATCTTGGGCTTTCTATACATACTCATAGACTCCTTCTGGTTCTTCATAAGCCATATAGATGTCCATATCTGACCTTTTGAACTTATTTGTGGCCAAAGTGTCCTAAAAACAATTCAAACTATATAAAGTTATAGACTCCTTTTGATGATGTCAGCTATACAGAGGTCCCCTTTTGACCTCCTGAACATGTTTCTGGCCAAAGAGTCCTTGATCTTATGCTTTCTAATACATACTCATAGATTCCTTCTGATGCTTCATAAGCCATATAGATTTCCATATATGACATTTTGAACTTATTTGTGGTCAAAGTGTCCTAAAATTTTTTCAAACTATATAAAGTTATAGACTCCTTCTGGTGCTTCATAAGCCATATAGATTTCCATATATGACATTTTGAACTTATTTGTGGTCAAAATGTCCTAAAAAAATTTCAAACCAAATAAAGTTATAGACTACTTTTGATGATAAGTCAGCTATACAGAGGTCCCCTTTTGACCTCCTGAACATGTTTCTGGCCAAAGATTCCTCAATCTTTGGCTTTCTATACATACTCATAGACTCCTTCTGATGCTTCATAAGCCATATAGATGTCCATATCTGACCTTTTGAACTTATTTGTGGTCAAAGTGTCCTAACATTTAATCAAACTATAGAAAGTTATAGACTACTTTTGATGATAAATCAGCAATACAGAGGTCCCCTTTTGACCTCATGAACATAATTCTGGCCAAAGAGTCCTCGATCTTGGGCTTTCTATACATACTCATAGGCTCCTTCTGGTGCTTCATAAGCCATATAGATTTCCATATCTGACCTTTTGAACTTATTTGTGGTCAAAGTGTCCTAAAAAAAATTCAAACTATATAAAGTTATAGACTCCTTTTGATGATGTCAGCTATACAGAGGGCCCCTTTTGACCTCTAGAACATATTTCTGGCCAAAGAGTCCTCGATCTTGGGCTTTCTATACATACTCATAGACTCCTTCTG
Organism: Abramis brama; assembly: GCF_963993115.1. NCBI lineage: Eukaryota > Metazoa > Chordata > Actinopteri > Cypriniformes > Leuciscidae > Abramis > Abramis brama. The sequence goes on along the minus strand of NC_139968.1, from coordinate 4,774,752 downwards.
ATGCTTCATAAGCCATATAGATGTCCATATCTGACCTTTTGAACTTATTTGTGGTCAAAGTGTCCTAAAATCTTTAAACTATGTAAAGTTATAGACTCCTTTTGATGATAAATCAGCTATACAGAGGGTCCCTTTTGACCTACTGAACATATTTTTGGCCAAAGAGTCCTCGATCTTGGGCTTTCTATACATACTCATAGTCCAACTCCTTCTGATGCTTCATAAGCCATATAGATGTCCATATCTGACCTTTTGAACTTATTTCTGGTCAAAGTGTCGTCAAAGTTTTTCAAACTATATAAAGTTTTAGACTCCTTCTGATAATAAAGCAGCTATACAAAGGTCACCTTTTGACCTTCTGAACATATTTCTGGCCAAAGAGTTCTTGAACATTATCTTGCTATACTACAGATTGACTTCTTGTGATGTTATATTAACCAGCCAGTAGTCTATTTTTGACCTACTGAACATATTTCTGGCCAGAGTCCGTGAACATAAACTCACTCTACATATAGACTGACTTCTCGTAATGTAAAATCAGGCAGACAGTAGTCCATATTTGACTGATTGAAAAAAAATTTGACCAAAGAGTTCTCAAAAGGATTTTGTCTATCATAAATGTATAGACTCCTTCTGATGTTAAATCAGCCATACAGAAGTCCATATTTGACCTTCTGAATATATTTCTAGCCAGAGACCTTGAACATTTACCTTACTATTTATATTTCTCCTACCATAAAGACTTCTCGTGATGTTGTATCAGCCAGACTGTAGCCATATTTGACTGATTTAACATGTTATTGGCCAAAGAATCCTCAAAATGTTTTTTACTCTTAGAAACTCATAGACTCCTTCTGATGTTAAATCAGCCATACAGAAGTCCATATTTGACCCAAGGAATATATTTATGGCCATAGAGTTCTCGATCTTGACCTTTCTATACATACTCATAGACTCCTTCTAATGTTACATAAGCCATATAGATGTCCATATCTGACCTTTTGAACTCATTTCTGGTCATCAACAGTTTTTAAACTATATAAAGTTATAGACTCTTTCTGATTATAAATCAGCTATTCAGAGGTCCCCTTTTCACCTACTGAACATATTTCTGACCAAAGAGTCCTAAATGATTAACACTATACATTCAGATTGATATCTTCGGATGTTATATCATCCTGACAAAAGTCCATATTTGACATACTGAATTTTTTTCTGGCCAAGGAGTACTCGAAACTTGACCTTTCCATATATACCTCGTTGACTTTTTCTGATGTTACGTCAGCCATACAGAAGTCCGTATTTGACCCAAGGAACATATTTCTTGCCAAAGAGTCCTCGATCTTGGGCTTTCTATACATACTCATAGACTCCTTCTGATGCTTCATAAGCCTTATAGATGTCCATATCTGACCTTTTGAACTTATTTCTGGTCAAAGTGTCCTCAAAATTTTTCAAACTATATAAAGTTATAGTCTCCTTCTGATAATAAATCAGCAATACAAAGGTCACCTTTTGACCTTCTGAACATATTTCTGGCCAAAGAATTCTTGAACATTATCTTGCTATACTACAGATTGACTTCTTGTGATGTTATATTAACCAGCCAGAAGTCTATTTTTGACCTACTGAAAATATTTCTGGCCAGAGTCCGTGAACATTAACTCACTATACAATATAGACTGACTTATTGCAATGCCAAACCAGGCAGGCAGTAGTCCATATTTGACCGATTGAAAAAAAATTTGACCATATCATCATCATAATGATCATAATCTATAGACTCCTTCTGATGTTAAATCAGTCATACAGAAGTCCATATTTGACTTACCGAAAATATTACTGGCCAAAGAGTCCTTAAAGATTAACACTATACATTCAGATTGATATCTTTGGATGTTATATCATCATGACAAAAGTCCATATTTGACATAATGAAATTTTTTCTGGTCAAAGAGTCTAAACTTGACCATTCTATATATACTCATTGACTCTTTCTGATTCTTCATTAGCTATATAGATGTCCATATCTGGCGAATTGAAAATATTTTGGGCAAAAAGGTCCTCACAAGTTAACTTACTAAATACTCATAGACTTCTTCTGATGATACGTCACTTTAACAGGTATGTGACCCTCTGAATATATTTTTGGCCAAAGAATCATTGAACATTAACTCTCTATACATATTGACTCAAGAGTCAAAATTTGACCTCTTTTGGTCTGATTTATCATCAGATGGAGTCTATAATTTTACATGTATGTACATGTACAAAGTATGTATAGAAAGTTCAAAATTGGCCACAAATATGTCCCTTGGGTCAATTATGGACTTCTTTATGGCTGATGTAACATCAGATGGAGTAAACGAGTATGTATAGAAAGAAACAGCATAAGGAGTCAATGAGCATGTATAGAATGTTCAAGATCGAGGACTCTTTTACTAGAAATATGTTCAGTAGGTCAGTTATGAACAATTGTCTGGCTGATGAAACATCAGAAGGAGTCAATGAGCTTGTAAAGAAAGTTCAAAATCGAGGACTCTTTTACCAGAAATATTTTCAGTAGGTAAATTATGGAGTACTCTCTGGCTGATGAAGCACTAAAAGGAGTCAATGAGCATGTATAGAAAGTTCAAGTACATAGACTCGTTGGCCAGAAAAAAGAAAAAAAAGTCATTACGGACAGTTGTCTGGCCGATGTACTATCTGAAGGAGTCTATAAGTGTGAATAGAAAGTTCAAGATCAAGGACTCTTCAGTCAGAAATATGTTCATGTTAAATCTGAACTACTTTATGGCTAAAGAAACAAAATAAGGCGTCACTGAGAATGTATAGAAAGTTCAAAATCGAGGACTCTTTTACCAGAAATATTTTCAGTAGGTCCATTATTGACTACTGTCTAGCTGATGAAACACTAAAAGGAGTCAATTTAGCATGTACAAAATTTTCAAGTCAGAAATATGTTCAACATGTCAAATCTGGACTTCTGTATAGCTAAAGAAACAAAATAAGGCATCACTGAGAATGTATAGAAAGTTCAAGATCGAGAACTCTTTTACTTCAAAAGTCAATATCTACAATTGTCTGGCCGATGTACTATCTGAAAGAGTCTATAAGTATGAATAGAAAGTTCAAGATCAAGGACTCTTCGGTCAGAAATATGTTCATTATGTCAAATCAGAACTACTGCATGGCTGATGAAACACCAGAAAGAGTCTATGAGTATGTTTAAAAGGTTCAAGATCGAGGACTCTTTTGCCAGAAAAAGAGTTTAGTGGGTCAAATATGGACTGCTGTCTGGCTGATGAATCAGAAGTCAATGAAGATTGAGGAAGAAGATTATGAATAGAAAGTTAAAGTTCAAAGACTCTTCAGGTAGAAATATGTTCAGTGGGTCAATTATCTATATGGAGTCACTGAGAATCTATAGAAAGTTCAAGACAGAGTATTTTACTATAAATATGTTCAGAGGGTCAATTTTGGACTATTGTCTGCTTGTGAAACATCAGAAGGAGTCAATGAGCCTATATAGAAAGTTCAAGTTCAAGACTCTTCGGGCAGCAATATGTTCAGTAGGTCAATTATGGACTAATGTCTGGCTGATGAAACACTAAAAGGAGTCAATTAGCATGTACAGAATGTTCAAGTTCATGGACTTGTTGGCCAGAAATATGTTTAATAATTAATATGGACAATTGTCTGTCCGGTGTACTTTCTGAAAGAGTCTATAATTATGAATAGAAAGTTCAAGATCAAAGACTCTTTGGTCAGAAATATGTTCAACATGTCAAATCTGGACTTCTGTATGGCTGAAGAAACATCAGAAGTAAATGATTATGTATAGAAAGTTCAAGTTCATAGACTCTTCGGGCAGAAAAATGTTCAGTAGGTCAATTGTGGACAATTATCTGGCTGATGAAACATCAGAAGGAGTATGTATAGAAAGAATAAGATCAAGGTCTCTTTGGCCAGAAATATGTTCAATTGATCAAATTTTGAAATACTATATTGCTGTTGTAAAATCAGGAGTCATTATGTATTGAAAAATGTTTATAGACTCTCATTGGTCAGAAATAGGTTTAATAGGTCATATTGATACAATACAATACAATAATGTTTTGCTATTGTAACATAAGAAGGAGTCAATCTGAAAGCGTCTATGAGTATGTATAGACAGAAATATGTATAGTCCAGCCAGAAATATGTTCAATTGTCAAATATGGATAATAGCCTGGGTGATGAAAAATCAGAAGGAGATAGTAATTATGTATAGATAATTAAAGTTCTAGGCCTCTTTGGCCAGATATATGTTCAATGGGTCAAATTTGGACTAACAATATGGTTGATTTAACATCAAAAGTAGTCGATGAGAAGGCATATAAACATACCTTTTGACGACTCTTTTGGCCAGAAATATGTTCTCTATGTATAGAAAACGCAAGATCGAGGACTCTTTGGCCAGAAATATGTTCAGTAGGTCAAAAGGGGCCCTCTGTATAGCTGATTTATCATCAAAAGGAGTCTACAAATTTATTTGGTTTGAAAATTTTTTAGGACACTTTGACCACAAATAAATTCAAAAGGTCAGATATGGACATCTATATGGCTTATGAAGCATCAGAAGGAATCTATGAGTATGTATAGAAAGCCCAAGATTGAGGACTCTTTGGCCAGAAATATGTTCAGGAGGTCAAAAGGGGATCTCTGTATAGCTGATATATCACCAAAAGGAGTCTATAACTTTCTATAGTTTGAAAAAATGTTAGGACACTTTGACCACAAGTTCAAAAGGTCAGAAATGGACATTTATATGGCTTATGAAGCATCAGGAGTTGGACTGAGTATTTATAGAAAGCCCAAGATCGAGGACTGGTTTTGCCAAAAATATGTTCAATCAGTCAAATATGGACTTCTGTATGGCTGATGTAACATCAGAAAGATTCTACGAGAATGTATAGAAAGTTTAAGATCGATTACTCTTGGGTCAGACATATGTGCAATATGTGAAATATGTTTGACCAAACATGGACTACTGTCTTGCTAATACATCATCACAAGAAGTCAGTAATTAAGAAGTCAGTAAGAACTCTTTGGACAGAAAATATGTTCTGTAGGTCAAAGAGGGACCTCTGTAGGCCTGATTTGACACATGACATATGTGCATTGGCATTGCACAATAACTAACTTATTCATTTTTTCTTTTAAGGGAAATTATTGCATTTACCTCTAGCGTTACAATGCATAGAATAAACTACTTCATACCTCATGTGCAATGAAAACATAACATGAGTGTTGCATTGGCACAAACGATCTAAGAATTAGTGTTGAATAATAATGTATTATTATTATATCTAACTATATCAGTTAGATCTTTTATGCAGTGGAATGTAACTCCAAAAATGGTATCTCTTCAATGCACATCGGAATGAGATAGTTATTGTATGTTTGTGATGCACTTCATAGCTTATATGTTATTCTTCAATGCACAAAGTTTGATCTTGTGTGAAATGCAATGCAATAGCACAAATGTTATCTCTTTAATGAACATGGGAATGAGTTAGTTCTGGTGTGCAATGCAAAGCAAAAAGTGCATAACCTATATGTTATTCATCAGTGCACAACGGTAGATCGTTAGTGCAATGCAATGCAACAACACACATACCATCTCTTTAATGAACATGGGAATGGTTAAGTTCTAGTGTGCAATGCAATGCAATGCAAAAAGTGCATAACCTATTTGTTATTCTTCAGTGCACAACGTTACATTGCTAGTGCAATGCAATGCAATGCAACAACACACGTTATCTCTTTAGTGAACATGAGAATGATTTAGTTCTGGTGTGCAATGCAATGCAATGCAGGGCAAAGCAATGCAAATCAATGCAATGCAATACAATGCAAAAAGTGCATAACCTATATGTTATTTTTCAGTGCACAACGTTAGATCGTTTGTGCAATGCAATGCAATGCACTAAAAAACGTTATCTCTTTAATGAACATGGGAATGATTTAGTTCTGGTGTGCAATGCAATGCAGTGCAAAAAGTGCATAACCTATATGTTATTCTACAGTGCACAACGTTAGATCGTTAGTTCAATGCAATGCAATGCAATGCAAATCAATATAATGCAATACAATGCAATGCAAAATCACTCGTTATGTCTTTAATCAACATGGGAATGAGGTAGTTCTGGTGTGCAATGCAATGAGAAAAGTGCATAACCTATATGTTATTCTTCAGTGCACAAAGTTAGATCGTTAGTTCAATGCAATGCAATGCAATGCAAATCAATATAATGCAATACAATGCAATGCAAAATCACTCGTTATGTCTTTAATCAACATGGGAATGAGGTAGTTCTGGTGTGCAATGCAATGAGAAAAGTGCATAACCTATATGTTATTCTTCAGTGCACAACGTTAGATCGTTAGTGCAATGCAATGCAATGCAGTGCAAAGCAATGCAAAGCAATGCAAAGCAATGCAAAGCAATGCAAAGCAATGCAAAGCAATGCAAAGCAATGCAATGCAAATCAATGCAATGCAATGCAATGCAATGCAATGCAATGCAATACAACAACACACGTTATGTCTTTAATCAACATGGGAATGAGGTAGTTCTGGTGTGCAATGCAATGCAGTGCAAAAAGTGCATAACCTATATGTTATTCTTCAGTGCACAAAGTTAGATCGTTAGTGCAATGCAATGCAACGCAATGCAACGCAATGCAACGCAATGCAGTGCAAAGCAATGCAAAGCAATGCAAAGCAATGCAAAGCAATGCAAAGCAATGCAAAGCAAAGCAAAGCAATGCAAAGCAATGCAAAGCAATGCAAAGCAATGCAAATCAATGCAATGCAATGCAATGCAATGCAATGCAATGCAATGCAATGCAATGCAACAACACACATTATCTCTTTAATGAACATGGGAATGATTTAGTTCTGGTGTGCAATGCAATGCAATGCAAAAAGTGCATAACCTATATGTTATTCTTCAGTGCACAAAGTTAGATCGTTAGTGCAATGCAATGCAATGCAATGCAATGCAATGCAATGCAATGCAGTGCAAAGCAATGCAAAGCAATGCAAAGCAATGCAAAGCAATGCAAAGCAATGCAAAGCAATGCAAAGCAATGCAATGCAATGCAACAACACACATTATCTCTTTAATGAACATGGGAATGATTTAGTTCTGGTGTGCAATGCAAAAAGTGCATAACCTATATGTTATTCTTCAGTGCACAACGTTAGATCGTTAGTGCAATGCAATGCAATGCAATGCAATGCAATGCAATGCAGTGCAACGCAATGCAAATCAATGTAATGCATTGCAATGCAAAAACACTCGTTATGTCTTTAATCAACATGGGAATGAGGAAGTTCTGGTGTGCAATGCAATGCGAAAAGTGCATAACCTATCTGTAATTCTTCAGTGCACAACGTTAGATCGTTAGTGCAGTGCAATGCAATGCAATGCAATGCAAAATGCAGTGCAAAGCAATGCAATGCAATAACACACGTTATGTCTTTAATGAACATGGGAATGATTTAGTTCTGGTATGCAATGCAATGCAATGCGAAAAGTGCATAACCTATATGTTATTCTTCAGTGCACAATGTTAGATCTTTAGTGCAATGCAATGCAATGCAATGCAATGCAATGCAAATGCAGTGCAAAGCAATGCAAATCAATGCAATGCAATACAATGCAAAACACACATTATCTCTTTAATGAACATGGGAATGATTTAGTTCTGGTGTGCAATGCAATGAAATGCAAAAAGTGCAAAACCTATAATGTTATTCTTCAGTGCACAAAGTTAGATCGTTAGTGCAATGCAATGCAGTGCAAAGCATTGCAAATCAATGCCATGCAATGCAATGCACCAACAAACGTTATCTCTTTAATGAACATGGGAATGATTTAATTCTGGTGTGCAATGCAATGAAATGCAAAAAGTGCTTAACCTATATGTTATTCTTCAGTGCACAAAGTTAGATCGTTAGTGCAATGCAATGCAATGCAAAGCAGTGCAAAGCAATGCAGTGCAAAAGCAATGCAATGCAATACAATGCAATGCAACAGCACACGTTATCTCTTTAATGATCATGGGAATTATTTAGTTCTGGTATGCAATGCAATGCAGTGCGAAAAGTGCAAAACCTATATGTTATTCTTCAGTGCACAACGTTAGATCGTTAGTGCAATGCAATGCAATGCAATGCAGTGCAAAGCAATGCAAATCAATATAATGCAATACAATGCAATGCAAAATCACTCGTTATGTCTTTAATCAACATGGGAATGAGGTAGTTCTGGTGTGCAATGCAATGCGAAAAGTGCATAACCTATATGTTATTCTTCAGTGCACAATGTTAGTTCGTTAGTGCAATGCAATGCAGTGCAAATCAATGCAAATCAATGCAATGCAATGCAATGCAACAACACACATTATCTCTTTAATGAACATGGGAATGATTTAGTTCTGGTGTGCAATGCAATGCAATGCAAAAAGTGCATAACCTATATGTTATTCTACAGTGCACAACGTAAGATCGTTGGTGCAATGCAATGCAATGCAAAGCAATGCAAATCAATGCAATGAAATGCAATAAAATGCAATGCAACAACACACGTTATGTCTTTAATTAACATGGGAATGAGGTAGTTCTGGTGTGCAATGCAATGCAATGCAAAAAGTGCATAACCTATATGTTATTCTTCAGTGCACAACGTTAGATCGTTAGTGCAATGCAATGCAATGCAATGCAATGCAGTGCAAAGCAATGCAAATCAATGTAATGCATTGCAATGCAAAAACACTCGTTATGTCTTTAATCAACATGGGAATGAGGAAGTTCTGGTGTGCAATGCAATGCGAAAAGTGCATAACCTATATGTAATTCTTCAGTGCACAACGTTAGATCGTTAGTGCAATGCAATGTAATGCAATGCAAAATGCAGTGCAAAGCAATGCAATGCAAAAACACACGTTATGTCTTTAATGAACATGGGAATGATTTGGTTCTGGTGTGCAATGCAATGCAGTGCAAAAAGTGCATAACCTATATGTTATTCTTCAGTGCACAACGTTAGATCGTTAGTGCAATGCAATGCAATGCAATGCAATGCAATGCAGTGAAAAGCACTGCAAATCAATGCAATGCAATGCAATGCAATACAATGCAACAACACACATTATCTCTTTAATGAACATGGGAATGATTTAGTTCTGGTGTGCAATGCAATGAAATGCAAAAAGTGCAAAACCTATAATGTTATTCTTCAGTGCACAAAGTTAGATCGTTAGTGCAATGCAATGCAGTGCAAAGCATTGCAAATCAATGCAATGCAATGCAATGCAATGCAAAAACACTCGTTATGTCTTTAATCAACATGGGAATGAGGAAGTTCTGGTGTGCAATGCAATGCGAAAAGTGCATAACCTATATGTAATTCTTCAGTGCACAACGTTAGATCGTTAGTGCAATGCAATGCAATGCAATGCAAAATGCAGTGCAAAGCAATGCAATGCAATAACACACGTTATGTCTTTAATGAACATGGGAATGATTTGGTTCTGGTGTGCAATGCAATGCAGTGCAAAAAGTGCATAACCTATATGTTATTCTTCAGTGCACAACGTTAGATCGTTAGTGCAATGCAATGCAATGCAATGCAATGCAGTGCAAAGCATTGCAAATCAATGCAATGCATTGCAATGCAATGCACCAACACACGTTATCTCTTTAATGAACATGGGAATGATTTAGTTCTGGTGTGCAATGCAATGCAAAAAGTGCATAACCTATATGTTATTCTTCAGTGCACAAAGTTAGATCGTTAGTGCAATGCAATGCAATGCAATTGCAATGCAATGCAATGCAATGCAGTGCAATGCAGTGCAAAGCATTGCAAATCAATGCAATGCAATGCAATGCAATGCAATGCAATGCAACGCAAAACACACAGTATCTCTTTAATGAACATGGGAATGATTTAGTTCTGGTGTGCAATGCAATGACATGCAAAAAGTGCAAAACCTATAATGTTATTCTTCATTGCACAAAGTTAGATCGTTAGCGCAATGCAATGCAGTGCAAAGCATTGCAAATCAATGCAATGCAATGCAATGCACCAACAAACGTTATCTCTTTAATCAACATGGGAATGAGGTAGTTCTGGTGTGCAATGCAATGCAATGCGAAAAGTGCATAACCTATATGTAATTCTTCAGTGCACAACGTTAGATCGTTAGTGCAATGCAATGCAATGCAATGCAATGCAATGCAATGCAATGCAATGCAATGCAAAATGCAGTGCAAAGCAATGCAATGCAATAACACACGTTATGTCTTTAATGAACATGGGAATGATTTGGTTCTGGTGTGCAATGCAATGCAGTGCAAAAAGTGCATAACCTATATGTTATTCTTCAGTGCACAACGTTAGATCGTTAGTGCAATGCAATGCAATGCAATGCATTGCAATGCAATGCAGTGCAAAGCATTGCAAATCAATGCAATGCAATGCAATGCAATGCACCAACAAACGTTATCTCTTTAATGAACATGGGAATGATTTAGTTCTGGTGTGCAATGCAATGCAAAAAAAGCATAACCTATATGTTATTCTTCAGTGCACAACGTTAGATCGTTAGTGCAATGCAATGCAATGCAGTGCAAAGCAATGCAAATCAATGTAATGCATTGCAATGCAAAAACACTCGTTATGTCTTTAATCAACATGGGAATGAGGAAGTTCTGGTGTGCAATGCAATGCGAAAAGTGCATAACCTATATGTAATTCTTCAGTGCACAATGTTAGATCGTTAGTGCAATGCAATGCAATGCAATGCAAAATGCAGTGCAAAGCAATGCAATGCAATAACACACGTTATGTCTTTAATGAACATGGGAATGATTTGGTTCTGGTGTGCAATGCAATGCAGTGCGAAAAGTGCATAACCTATATGTAATTCTTCAGTGCACAACGTTAGATCGTTAGTGCAATGCAATGCAATGCAATGCAATGCAATGCAAAATGCAGTGCAAAGCAATGCAATGCAATAACACACGTTATGTCTTTAATGAACATGGGAATGATTTGGTTCTGGTGTGCAATGCAATGCAGTGCAAAAAGTGCATAACCTATATGTTATTCTTCAGTGCACAACGTTAGATCGTTAGTGCAATGCAATGCAATGCATTGCAATGCAATGCAGTGCAAAGCATTGCAAATCAATGCAATGCAATGCAATGCAATGCACCAACAAACGTTATCTCTTTAATGAACATGGGAATGATTTAGTTCTGGTGTGCAATGCAATGCAAAAAGTGCATAACCTATATGTTATTCTTCAGTGCACAACGTTAGATCGTTAGTGCAATGCAATGCAATGCAATGCAATGCAGTGCAAAGCATTGCAAATCAATGCAATGCATTGCAATGCAATGCACCAACAAACGTTATCTCTTTAATGAACATGGGAATGATTTAGTTCTGGTGTGCAATGCAATGCAAAAAGTGCATAACCTATATGTTATTCTTCAGTGCACAAAGTTACATCGTTAGTGCAATGCAATGCAATGCAATTGCAATGCAATGCAATGCAATGCAATGCAGTGCAATGCAGTGCAATGCAGTGCAAAGCATTGCAAATCAATGCAATGCAATGCAATGCAATGCAATGCAATGCAATGCAACGCAAAACACACAGTATCTCTTTAATGAACATGGGAATGATTTAGTTCTGGTGTGCAATGCAATGACATGCAAAAAGTGCAAAACCTATAATGTTATTCTTCATTGCACAAAGTTAGATCGTTAGCGCAATGCAATGCAGTGCAAAGCATTGCAAATCAATGCAATGCAATGCAATGCACCAACAAACGTTATCTCTTTAATCAACATGGGAATGAGGTAGTTCTGGTGTGCAATGCAATGCAATGCGAAAAGTGCATAACCTATATGTTATTCTTCAGTGCACAATGTTAGATCGTTAGTGCAATGCAATGCAATGCAATGCAGTGCAAAGCAATGCAAATCAATGCAATACAATGCAAGGCAACAGCACACGTTATCTCTTTAATGATCATGGGAATTATTTAGTTCTGGTATGCAATGCAATGCAATGCGAAAAGTGCATAACCTATATTTTATTCTTCAGTGCACAACGTTAGATCGTTAGTGCAATGCAGTGCAAAAGCAATGCAAATCAATATAATGCAATACAATGCAATGCAAAATCACTCGTTATGTCTTTAATCAACATGGGAATGAGGTAGTTCTGGTGTGCAATGCAATGCGAAAAGTGCATAACCTATATGTTATTCTTCAGTGCACAATGTTAGATCGTTAGTGCAATGCAATGCAATGCAATGCAATGCAATGCAATGCAGTGCAAAGCAATGCAAATCAATGCAAATCAATGCAATGCAATGCAATGCAATGCAATGCAATGCAATGCAATGCAACAACACACATTATCTCTTTAATGAACATGGGAATGATTTAGTTCTGGTGTGCAATGCAATGCAATGCAGTGCAAACCAATGCGAATCAATGTAATGCATTGCAATGCAAAAACACTCGTTATGTCTTTAATCAACATGGGAATGAGGTAGTTCTGGTGTGCAATGCAATGCGAAAAGTGCATAACCTATATGTTATTCTTCAGTGCACAACGTTAGATCGTTAGTGCAATGCAGTGCAAAGCAATGCAAATCAATATAATGCAATACAATGCAATGCAAAATCACTAGTTATGTATTGAATCAACATGGGAATGATTTAGTTCTGGTATGCAATGCAATGCAATGCGAAAAGTGCATAAACTATATGTTATTCTTCAGTGCACAAAGTTAGATCGTTAGTGCAATGCAATGCAATGCAATTGCAATGCAATGCAATGCAATGCAGTGCAATGCAGTGCAATGCAGTGCAATGCAGTGCAATGCAAAGCATTGCAAATCAATGCAATGCAATGCAATGCAATGCAATGCAATGCAATGCAACGCAAAACACACAGTATCTCTTTAATGAACATGGGAATGATTTAGTTCTGGTGTGCAATGCAATGACATGCAAAAAGTGCAAAACCTATAATGTTATTCTTCATTGCACAAAGTTAGATCGTTAGCGCAATGCAATGCAGTGCAAAGCATTGCAAATCAATGCAATGCAATGCAATGCACCAACAAACGTTATCTCTTTAATCAACATGGGAATGAGGTAGTTCTGGTGTGCAATGCAATGCAATGCGAAAAGTGCATAACCTATATGTAATTCTTCAGTGCACAACGTTAGATCGTTAGTGCAATGCAATGCAATGCAATGCAATGCAATGCAATGCAATGCAATGCAATGCAAAATGCAGTGCAAAGCAATGCAATGCAATAACACACGTTATGTCTTTAATGAACATGGGAATGATTTGGTTCTGGTGTGCAATGCAATGCAATGCGAAAAGTGCATAACCTATATGTTATTCTTCAGTGCACAATGTTAGATCGTTAGTGCAATGCAATGCAATGCAATGCAGTGCAAAGCAATGCAAATCAATGCAATACAATGCAATGCAACAGCACACGTTATCTCTTTAATGATCATGGGAATTATTTAGTTCTGGTATGCAATGCAATGCAATGCGAAAAGTGCATAACCTATATTTTATTCTTCAGTGCACAACGTTAGATCGTTAGTGCAATGCAGTGCAAAAGCAATGCAAATCAATATAATGCAATACAATGCAATGCAAAATCACTCGTTATGTCTTTAATCAACATGGGAATGAGGTAGTTCTGGTGTGCAATGCAATGCGAAAAGTGCATAACCTATATGTTATTCTTCAGTGCACAATGTTAGATCGTTAGTGCAATGCAATGCAATGCAATGCAATGCAATGCAATGCAGTGCAAAGCAATGCAAATCAATGCAAATCAATGCAATGCAATGCAATGCAATGCAATGCAATGCAATGCAATGCAATGCAACAACACACATTATCTCTTTAATGAACATGGGAATGATTTAGTTCTGGTGTGCAATGCAATGCAATGCAGTGCAAACCAATGCGAATCAATGTAATGCATTGCAATGCAAAAACACTCGTTATGTCTTTAATCAACATGGGAATGAGGTAGTTCTGGTGTGCAATGCAATGCGAAAAGTGCATAACCTATATGTTATTCTTCAGTGCACAACGTTAGATCGTTAGTGCAATGCAGTGCAAAGCAATGCAAATCAATATAATGCAATACAATGCAATGCAAAATCACTAGTTATGTATTTAATCAACATGGGAATGATTTAGTTCTGGTATGCAATGCAATGCAATGCGAAAAGTGCATAAACTATATGTTATTCTTCAGTGCACAATGTTAGATCGTTAGTGCAATGCAATGCAATGCAGTGCAAAGCAATGCAAATCAATGCAATGCAATACAATGCAACAACACACATTATCTCTTTAATGAACATGGGAATGATTTAGTTCTGGTGTGCAATGCAATGAAATGCAAAAAGTGCAAAACCTATAATGTTATTCTTCAGTGCACAAAGTTAGATCGTTAGTGCAATGCAATGCAGTGCAAAGCATTGCAAATCAATGCAATGCAATGCAATGCACCAACAAACGTTATCTCTTTAATCAACATGGGTATGAGGTAGTTCTGGTGTGCAATGCAAATGCAATGCGAAAAGTGCATAAACTATATGTAATTCTTCAGTGCACAACGTTAGATCGTTAGTGCAATGCAATGCAATGCAATGCAATGCAATGCAGTGCAAAGCATTGCAAATCAATGCAATGCAATGCAATGCAATGCAATGCACCAACAAACGTTATCTCTTTAATGAACATGGGAATGATTTAGTTCTGGTGTGCAATGCAATGCAAAAAGTGCATAACCTATATGTTATTCTTCAGTGCACAACGTTAGATCGTTAGTGCAATGCAATGCAATGCAGTGCAAAGCAATGCAAATCAATGTAATGTATTGCAATGCAAAAACACTCGTTATGTCTTTAATCAACATGGGAATGATTTGGTTCTGGTGTGCAATGCAATGCAGTGCAAAAAGTGCATAACCTATATGTTATTCTTCAGTGCACAACGTTAGATCGTTAGTGCAATGCAATGCAATGCAATGCAATGCAGTGCAAAGCATTGCAAATCAATGCAATGCATTGCAATGCAATGCACCAACAAACGTTATCTCTTTAATGAACATGGGAATGATTTAGTTCTGGTGTGCAATGCAATGCAAAAAGTGCATAACCTATATGTTATTCTTCAGTGCACAAAGTTAGATCGTTAGTGCAATGCAATGCAATGCAGTGCAAAGCAATGCAAATCAATGTAATGCATTGCAATGCAAAAACACTCGTTATGTCTTTAATCAACATGGGAATGAGGAAGTTCTGGTGTGCAATGCAGTGCGAAAAGTGCATAACCTATATGTAATTCTTCAGTGCACAACGTTAGATCGTTAGTGCAATGCAATGCAATGCAATGCAATGCAATGCAATGCAAAATGCAGTGCAAAGCAAAGCAATGCAATGCAATAACACACGTTATGTCTTTAATGAACATGGGAATGATTTGGTTCTGGTGTGCAATGCAATGCAGTGCAAAAAGTGCATAACCTATATGTTATTCTTCAGTGCACAACGTTAGATCGTTAGTGCAATGCAATGCAATGCAATGCATTGCAATGCAATGCAGTGCAAAGCATTGCAAATCAATGCAATGCAATGCAATGCAATGCACCAACAAACGTTATCTCTTTAATGAACATGGGAATGATTTAGTTCTGGTGTGCAATGCAATGCAAAAAGTGCATAACCTATATGTTATTCTTCAGTGCACAACGTTAGATCGTTAGTGCAATGCAATGCAATGCAATGCAGTGCAAAGCATTGCAAATCAATGCAATGCATTGCAATGCAATGCACCAACAAACGTTATCTCTTTAATGAACATGGGAATGATTTAGTTCTGGTGTGCAATGCAATGCAAAAAGTGCATAACCTATATGTTATTCTTCAGTGCACAAAGTTAGATCGTTAGTGCAATGCAATGCAATGCAATTGCAATGCAATGCAATGCAATGCAATGCAGTGCAATGCAGTGCAAAACATTGCAAATCAATGCAATGCAATGCAATGCAATGCAATGCAATGCAAAACACACAGTATCTCTTTAATGAACATGGGAATGATTTAGTTCTGGTGTGCAATGCAATGACATGCAAAAAGTGCAAAACCTATAATGTTATTCTTCATTGCACAAAGTTAGATCGTTAGCGCAATGCAATGCAGTGCAAAGCATTGCAAATCAATGCAATGCAATGCAATGCACCAACAAACATTATCTCTTTAATCAACATGGGAATGAGGTAGTTCTAGTGTGCAATGCAATGCAATGCGAAAAGTGCATAACCTATATGTAATTCTTCAGTGCACAACGTTAGATCGTTAGTGCAATGCAATGCAATGCAATGCAATGCAATGCAAAATGCAGTGCAAAGCAATGCAATGCAATAACACACGTTATGTCTTTAATGAACATGGGAATGATTTGGTTCTGGTGTGCAATGCAATGCAGTGCAAAAAGTGCATAACCTATATGTTATTCTTCAGTGCACAACGTTAGATCGTTAGTGCAATGCAATGCAATGCATTGCAATGCAATGCAGTGCAAAGCATTGCAAATCAATGCAATGCAATGCAATGCAATGCAATGCAATGCACCAACAAACGTTATCTCTTTAATGAACATGGGAATGATTTAGTTCTGGTGTGCAATGCAATGCAAAAAGTGCATAACCTATATGTTATTCTTCAGTGCACAACGTTAGATCGTTAGTGCAATGCAATGCAATGCAATGCAATGCAGTGCAAAGCATTGCAAATCAATGCAATGCATTGCAATGCAATGCACCAACAAACGTTATCTCTTTAATGAACATGGGAATGATTTAGTTCTGGTGTGCAATGCAATGCAAAAAGTGCATAACCTATATGTTATTCTTCAGTGCACAAAGTTAGATCGTTAGTGCAATGCAATGCAATGCAATGCAATTGCAATGCAATGCAATGCAATGCAGTGCAATGCAGTGCAATGCAGTGCAAAGCATTGCAAATCAATGCAATGCAATGCAATGCAATGCAATGCAATGCAATGCAATGCAACGCAAAACACACAGTATCTCTTTAATGAACATGGGAATGATTTAGTTCTGGTGTGCAATGTAATGCAATGCGAAAAGTGCATAACCTATATGTAATTCTTCAGTGCACAACGTTAGATCGTTAGTGCAATGCAATGCAATGCAATGCAATGCAATGCAATGCAATGCAATGCAAAATGCAGTGCAAAGCAATGCAATGCAATAACACACGTTATGTCTTTAATGAACATGGGAATGATTTGGTTCTGGTGTGCAATGCAATGCAATGCGAAAAGTGCATAACCTATATGTTATTCTTCAGTGCACAATGTTAGATCGTTAGTGCAATGCAATGCAATGCAATGCAGTGCAAAGCAATGCAAATCAATGCAATACAATGCAATGCAACAGCACACGTTATCTCTTTAATGATCATGGGAATTATTTAGTTCTGGTATGCAATGCAATGCAATGCGAAAAGTGCATAACCTATATTTTATTCTTCAGTGCACAACGTTAGATCGTTAGTGCAATGCAGTGCAAAAGCAATGCAAATCAATATAATGCAATACAATGCAATGCAAAATCACTCGTTATGTCTTTAATCAACATGGGAATGAGGTAGTTCTGGTGTGCAATGCAATGCGAAAAGTGCATAACCTATATGTTATTCTTCAGTGCACAATGTTAGATCGTTAGTGCAATGCAATGCAAATCAATGCAAATCAATGCAATGCAATGCAATGCAATGCAATGCAATGCAATGCAATGCAATGCAACAACACACATTATCTCTTTAATGAACATGGGAATGATTTAGTTCTGGTGTGCAATGCAATGCGAAAAGTGCATAACCTATATGTTATTCTTCAGTGCACAACGTTAGATCGTTAGTGCAATGCAGTGCAAAGCAATGCAAATCAATATAATGCAATACAATGCAATGCAAAATCACTAGTTATGTATTTAATCAACATGGGAATGATTTAGTTCTGGTATGCAATGCAATGCAATGCGAAAAGTGCATAAACTATATGTTATTCTTCAGTGCACAATGTTAGATCGTTAGTGCAATGCAATGCAATGCAGTGCAAAGCAATGCAAATCAATGCAATGCAATACAATGCAACAACACACATTATCTCTTTAATGAACATGGGAATGATTTAGTTCTGGTGTGCAATGCAATGAAATGCAAAAAGTGCAAAACCTATAATGTTATTCTTCAGTGCACAAAGTTAGATCGTTAGTGCAATGCAATGCAGTGCAAAGCATTGCAAATCAATGCAATGCAATGCAATGCACCAACAAACGTTATCTCTTTAATCAACATGGGTATGAGGTAGTTCTGGTGTGCAATGCAAATGCAATGCGAAAAGTGCATAAACTATATGTAATTCTTCAGTGCACAACGTTAGATCGTTAGTGCAATGCAATGCAATGCAATGCAGTGCAAAGCATTGCAAATCAATGCAATGCAATGCAATGCAATGCAATGCACCAACAAACGTTATCTCTTTAATGAACATGGGAATGATTTAGTTCTGGTGTGCAATGCAATGCAAAAAGTGCATAACCTATATGTTATTCTTCAGTGCACAACGTTAGATCGTTAGTGCAATGCAATGCAATGCAGTGCAAAGCAATGCAAATCAATGTAATGTATTGCAATGCAAAAACACTCGTTATGTCTTTAATCAACATGGGAATGATTTGGTTCTGGTGTGCAATGCAATGCAGTGCAAAAAGTGCATAACCTATATGTTATTCTTCAGTGCACAACGTTAGATCGTTAGTGCAATGCAATGCAATGCAATGCAATGCAGTGCAAAGCATTGCAAATCAATGCAATGCATTGCAATGCAATGCACCAACAAACGTTATCTCTTTAATGAACATGGGAATGATTTAGTTCTGGTGTGCAATGCAATGCAAAAAGTGCATAACCTATATGTTATTCTTCAGTGCACAAAGTTAGATCGTTAGTGCAATGCAATGCAATGCAGTGCAAAGCAATGCAAATCAATGTAATGCATTGCAATGCAAAAACACTCGTTATGTCTTTAATCAACATGGGAATGAGGAAGTTCTGGTGTGCAATGCAATGCGAAAAGTGCATAACCTATATGTAATTCTTCAGTGCACAATGTTAGATCGTTAGTGCAATGCAATGCAATGCAATGCAAAATGCAGTGCAAAGCAATGCAATGCAATAACACACGTTATGTCTTTAATGAACATGGGAATGATTTGGTTCTGGTGTGCAATGCAATGCAGTGCGAAAAGTGCATAACCTATATGTAATTCTTCAGTGCACAACGTTAGATCGTTAGTGCAATGCAATGCAATGCAATGCAATGCAATGCAAAATGCAGTGCAAAGCAATGCAATGCAATAACACACGTTATGTCTTTAATGAACATGGGAATGATTTGGTTCTGGTGTGCAATGCAATGCAGTGCAAAAAGTGCATAACCTATATGTTATTCTTCAGTGCACAACGTTAGATCGTTAGTGCAATGCAATGCAATGCAATGCAATGCAGTGCAAAGCATTGCAAATCAATGCAATGCATTGCAATGCAATGCACCAACAAACGTTATCTCTTTAATGAACATGGGAATGATTTAGTTCTGGTGTGCAATGCAATGCAAAAAGTGCATAACCTATATGTTATTCTTCAGTGCACAAAGTTAGATCGTTAGTGCAATGCAATGCAATGCAGTGCAAAGCAATGCAAATCAATGTAATGCATTGCAATGCAAAAACACTCGTTATGTCTTTAATCAACATGGGAATGAGGAAGTTCTGGTGTGCAATGCAATGCGAAAAGTGCATAACCTATATGTAATTCTTCAGTGCACAATGTTAGATCGTTAGTGCAATGCAATGCAATGCAATGCAAAATGCAGTGCAAAGCAATGCAATGCAATAACACACGTTATGTCTTTAATGAACATGGGAATGATTTGGTTCTGGTGTGCAATGCAATGCAGTGCGAAAAGTGCATAACCTATATGTAATTCTTCAGTGCACAACGTTAGATCGTTAGTGCAATGCAATGCAATGCAATGCAATGCAATGCAAAATGCAGTGCAAAGCAATGCAATGCAATAACACACGTTATGTCTTTAATGAACATGGGAATGATTTGGTTCTGGTGTGCAATGCAATGCAGTGCAAAAAGTGCATAACCTATATGTTATTCTTCAGTGCACAACGTTAGATCGTTAGTGCAATGCAATGCAATGCAATGCATTGCAATGCAATGCAGTGCAAAGCATTGCAAATCAATGCAATGCAATGCAATGCAATGCACCAACAAACGTTATCTCTTTAATGAACATGGGAATGATTTAGTTCTGGTGTGCAATGCAATGCAAAAAGTGCATAACCTATATGTTATTCTTCAGTGCACAACGTTAGATCGTTAGTGCAATGCAATGCAATGCAATGCAGTGCAAAGCATTGCAAATCAATGCAATGCATTGCAATGCAATGCACCAACAAACGTTATCTCTTTAATGAACATGGGAATGATTTAGTTCTGGTGTGCAATGCAATGCAAAAAGTCCATAACCTATATGTTATTCTTCAGTGCACAAAGTTAGATCGTTAGTGCAATGCAATGCAATGCAATTGCAATGCAATGCAATGCAATGCAATGCAATGCAATGCAGTGCAATGCAGTGCAAAACATTGCAAATCAATGCAATGCAATGCAATGCAATGCAATGCAATGCAAAACACACAGTATCTCTTTAATGAACATGGGAATGATTTAGTTCTGGTGTGCAATGCAATGACATGCAAAAAGTGCAAAACCTATAATGTTATTCTTCATTGCACAAAGTTAGATCGTTAGCGCAATGCAATGCAGTGCAAAGCATTGCAAATCAATGCAATGCAATGCAATGCACCAACAAACATTATCTCTTTAATCAACATGGGAATGAGGTAGTTCTAGTGTGCAATGCAATGCAATGCGAAAAGTGCATAACCTATATGTAATTCTTCAGTGCACAACGTTAGATCGTTAGTGCAATGCAATGCAATGCAATGCAATGCAATGCAAAATGCAGTGCAAAGCAATGCAATGCAATAACACACGTTATGTCTTTAATGAACATGGGAATGATTTGGTTCTGGTGTGCAATGCAATGCAGTGCAAAAAGTGCATAACCTATATGTTATTCTTCAGTGCACAACGTTAGATCGTTAGTGCAATGCAATGCAATGCATTGCAATGCAATGCAGTGCAAAGCATTGCAAATCAATGCAATGCAATGCAATGCAATGCACCAACAAACGTTATCTCTTTAATGAACATGGGAATGATTTAGTTCTGGTGTGCAATGCAAATGCAAAAAGTGCATAACCTATATGTTATTCTTCAGTGCACAACGTTAGATCGTTAGTGCAATGCAATGCAATGCAATGCAATGCAGTGCAAAGCATTGCAAATCAATGCAATGCATTGCAATGCAATGCACCAACAAACGTTATCTCTTTAATGAACATGGGAATGATTTAGTTCTGGTGTGCAATGCAATGCAAAAAGTGCATAACCTATATGTTATTCTTCAGTGCACAAAGTTAGATCGTTAGTGCAATGCAATGCAATGCAATGCAATTGCAATGCAATGCAATGCAATGCAGTGCAATGCAGTGCAATGCAGTGCAAAGCATTGCAAATCAATGCAATGCAATGCAATGCAATGCAATGCAATGCAATGCAAAACACACAGTATCTCTTTAATGAACATGGGAATGATTTAGTTCTGGTGTGCAATGCAATGACATGCAAAAAGTGCGAAAACCTATAATGTTATTCTTCATTGCACAAAGTTAGATCGTTAGCGCAATGCAATGCAGTGCAAAGCATTGCAAATCAATGCAATGCAATGCAATGCACCAACAAACGTTATCTCTTTAATCAACATGGGAATGAGGTAGTTCTGGTGTGCAATGCAATGCAATGCGAAAAGTGCATAACCTATATGTAATTCTTCAGTGCACAACGTTAGATCGTTAGTGCAATGCAATGCAATGCAATGCATTGCAATGCAATGCAGTGCAAAGCATTGCAAATCAATGCAATGCAATGCAATGCAATGCACCAACAAACGTTATCTCTTTAATGAACATGGGAATGATTTAGTTCTGGTGTGCAATGCAATGCAAAAAGTGCATAACCTATATGTTATTCTTCAGTGCACAACGTTAGATCGTTAGTGCAATGCAATGCAATGCAATGCAGTGCAAAGCATTGCAAATCAATGCAATGCATTGCAATGCAATGCACCAACAAACGTTATCTCTTTAATGAACATGGGAATGATTTAGTTCTGGTGTGCAATGCAATGCAAAAAGTGCATAACCTATATGTTATTCTTCAGTGCACAAAGTTAGATCGTTAGTGCAATGCAATGCAATGCAATTGCAATGCAATGCAATGCAATGCAATGCAGTGCAATGCAGTGCAAAACATTGCAAATCAATGCAATGCAATGCAATGCAATGCAATGCAATGCAAAACACACAGTATCTCTTTAATGAACATGGGAATGATTTAGTTCTGGTGTGCAATGCAATGACATGCAAAAAGTGCAAAACCTATAATGTTATTCTTCATTGCACAAAGTTAGATCGTTAGCGCAATGCAATGCAGTGCAAAGCATTGCAAATCAATGCAATGCAATGCAATGCACCAACAAACATTATCTCTTTAATCAACATGGGAATGAGGTAGTTCTAGTGTGCAATGCAATGCAATGCGAAAAGTGCATAACCTATATGTAATTCTTCAGTGCACAACGTTAGATCGTTAGTGCAATGCAATGCAATGCAATGCAATGCAATGCAAAATGCAGTGCAAAGCAATGCAATGCAATAACACACGTTATGTCTTTAATGAACATGGGAATGATTTGGTTCTGGTGTGCAATGCAATGCAGTGCAAAAAGTGCATAACCTATATGTTATTCTTCAGTGCACAACGTTAGATCGTTAGTGCAATGCAATGCAATGCATTGCAATGCAATGCAGTGCAAAGCATTGCAAATCAATGCAATGCAATGCAATGCAATGCACCAACAAACGTTATCTCTTTAATGAACATGGGAATGATTTAGTTCTGGTGTGCAATGCAATGCAAAAAGTGCATAACCTATATGTTATTCTTCAGTGCACAACGTTAGATCGTTAGTGCAATGCAATGCAATGCAATGCAATGCAGTGCAAAGCATTGCAAATCAATGCAATGCATTGCAATGCAATGCACCAACAAACGTTATCTCTTTAATGAACATGGGAATGATTTAGTTCTGGTGTGCAATGCAATGCAAAAAGTGCATAACCTATATGTTATTCTTCAGTGCACAAAGTTAGATCGTTAGTGCAATGCAATGCAATGCAATGCAATTGCAATGCAATGCAATGCAGTGCAATGCAATGCAATGCAGTGCAATGCAGTGCAAAGCATTGCAAATCAATGCAATGCAATGCAATGCAATGCAATGCAATGCAATGCAATGCAACGCAAAACACACAGTATCTCTTTAATGAACATGGGAATGATTTAGTTCTGGTGTGCAATGCAATGACATGCAAAAAGTGCAAAACCTATAATGTTATTCTTCATTGCACAAAGTTAGATCGTTAGCGCAATGCAATGCAGTGCAAAGCATTGCAAATCAATGCAATGCAATGCAATGCACCAACAAACGTTATCTCTTTAATCAACATGGGAATGAGGTAGTTCTGGTGTGCAATGCAATGCAATGCGAAAAGTGCATAACCTATATGTAATTCTTCAGTGCACAACGTTAGATCGTTAGTGCAATGCAATGCAATGCAATGCAATGCAATGCAATGCAATGCAATGCAAAATGCAGTGCAAAGCAATGCAATGCAATAACACACGTTATGTCTTTAATGAACATGGGAATGATTTGGTTCTGGTGTGCAATGCAATGCAATGCGAAAAGTGCATAACCTATATGTTATTCTTCAGTGCACAATGTTAGATCGTTAGTGCAATGCAATGCAATGCAATGCAGTGCAAAGCAATGCAAATCAATGCAATACAATGCAATGCAACAGCACACGTTATCTCTTTAATGATCATGGGAATTATTTAGTTCTGGTATGCAATGCAATGCAATGCGAAAAGTGCATAACCTATATTTTATTCTTCAGTGCACAACGTTAGATCGTTAGTGCAATGCAGTGCAAAAGCAATGCAAATCAATATAATGCAATACAATGCAATGCAAAATCACTCGTTATGTCTTTAATCAACATGGGAATGAGGTAGTTCTGGTGTGCAATGCAATGCGAAAAGTGCATAACCTATATGTTATTCTTCAGTGCACAATGTTAGATCGTTAGTGCAATGCAATGCAATGCAATGCAATGCAATGCAATGCAGTGCAAAGCAATGCAAATCAATGCAAATCAATGCAATGCAATGCAATGCAATGCAATGCAATGCAATGCAATGCAATGCAACAACACACATTATCTCTTTAATGAACATGGGAATGATTTAGTTCTGGTGTGCAATGCAATGCAATGCAAAAAGTGCATAACCTATATGTTATTCTACAGTGCACAACGTTAGATCGTTAGTGCAATGCAATGCAATGCAGTGCAAACCAATGCGAATCAATGTAATGCATTGCAATGCAAAAACACTCGTTATGTCTTTAATCAACATGGGAATGAGGTAGTTCTGGTGTGCAATGCAATGCGAAAAGTGCATAACCTATATGTTATTCTTCAGTGCACAACGTTAGATCGTTAGTGCAATGCAGTGCAAAGCAATGCAAATCAATATAATGCAATACAATGCAATGCAAAATCACTAGTTATGTATTTAATCAACATGGGAATGATTTAGTTCTGGTATGCAATGCAATGCAATGCGAAAAGTGCATAAACTATATGTTATTCTTCAGTGCACAATGTTAGATCGTTAGTGCAATGCAATGCAATGCAGTGCAAAGCAATGCAAATCAATGCAATGCAATACAATGCAACAACACACATTATCTCTTTAATGAACATGGGAATGATTTAGTTCTGGTGTGCAATGCAATGAAATGCAAAAAGTGCAAAACCTATAATGTTATTCTTCAGTGCACAAAGTTAGATCGTTAGTGCAATGCAATGCAGTGCAAAGCATTGCAAATCAATGCAATGCAATGCAATGCACCAACAAACGTTATCTCTTTAATCAACATGGGTATGAGGTAGTTCTGGTGTGCAATGCAAATGCAATGCGAAAAGTGCATAAACTATATGTAATTCTTCAGTGCACAACGTTAGATCGTTAGTGCAATGCAATGCAATGCAATGCAATGCAATGCAATGCAGTGCAAAGCATTGCAAATCAATGCAATGCAATGCAATGCAATGCAATGCACCAACAAACGTTATCTCTTTAATGAACATGGGAATGATTTAGTTCTGGTGTGCAATGCAATGCAAAAAGTGCATAACCTATATGTTATTCTTCAGTGCACAACGTTAGATCGTTAGTGCAATGCAATGCAATGCAGTGCAAAGCAATGCAAATCAATGTAATGTATTGCAATGCAAAAACACTCGTTATATCTTTAATCAACATGGGAATGATTTGGTTCTGGTGTGCAATGCAATGCAGTGCAAAAAGTGCATAACCTATATGTTATTCTTCAGTGCACAACGTTAGATCGTTAGTGCAATGCAATGCAATGCAATGCAATGCAGTGCAAAGCATTGCAAATCAATGCAATGCATTGCAATGCAATGCACCAACAAACGTTATCTCTTTAATGAACATGGGAATGATTTAGTTCTGGTGTGCAATGCAATGCAAAAAGTGCATAACCTATATGTTATTCTTCAGTGCACAAAGTTAGATCGTTAGTGCAATGCAATGCAATGCAATTGCAATGCAATGCAATGCAATGCAATGCAATGCAATGCAGTGCAAAGCATTGCAAAAGCATTGCAAATCAATGCAATGCAATGCAATGCAATGCAATGCAATGCAATGCAATGCAATGCAATGCAAAATACACAGTATCTCTTTAATGAACATGGGAATGATTTAGTTCTGGTGTGCAATGCAATGACATGCAAAAAGTGCAAAACCTATAATGTTATTCTTCATTGCACAAAGTTAGATCGTTTGCGCAATGCAATGCAGTGCAAAGCATTGCAAATCAATGCAATGCAATGCAATGCACCAACAAACGTTATCTCTTTAATCAACATGGGAATGAGGTAGTTCTGGTGTGCAATGCAATGCAATGCGAAAAGTGCATAACCTATATGTAATTCTTCAGTGCACAACGTTAGATCGTTAGTGCAATGCAATGCAATGCAATGCAATGCAATGCAAAATGCAGTGCAAAGCAATGCAATGCAATAACACACGTTATGTCTTTTATGAACATGGGAATGATTTGGTTCTGGTGTGCAATGCAATGCAGTGCAAAAAGTGCATAACCTATATGTTATTCTTCAGTGCACAACGTTAGATCGTTAGTGCAATGCAGTGCAAAGCATTGCAAATCAATGCAATGCAATGCAATGCAATGCACCAACAAACGTTATCTCTTTAATGAACATGGGAATGATTTAGTTCTGGTGTGCAATGCAATGCAAAAAGTGCATAACCTATATGTTATTCTTCAGTGCACAACGTTAGATCGTTAGTGCAATGCAATGCAATGCAATGCAATGCAATGCAGTGCAAAGCATTGCAAATCAATGCAATGCAATGCAATGCAATGCAATGCAATGCAATGCAATGCACCAACAAACGGTATCTCTTTAATGAACATGGGAATGATTTATTTCTGGTATGCAATGCAATGCGAAAAGTGCATAACCTATATGTTATTCTTCAGTGCACAACGTTAGATCGTTAGTGCAATGCAGTGCAAAGCAATGCAAATCAATATAATGCAATACAATGCAATGCAAAATCACTAGTTATGTCTTTAATCATCATGGGAATGATTTAGTTCTGGTATGCAATGCAATGCAATGCTAAAAGTGCATAACCTATATGTTATTCTTCAGTGCACAAAGTTAGATCGTTAGTGCAAAGCAATGCAAAGCAGTGCAAAGCAATGCAGTGCAAAGCAATGCAAATCAATATTAATGCAATACAATGCAATGCAAAAACACTTGTTATGTCTTTAATCAACATGGGAATGAGGTAGTTCTGGTGTGCAATGCAATGCGAAAAGTGCATAACCTATATGTTATTCTAATCAATGCAATGCAATACAATGCAATGCAACAACACACTTTATCTCTTTAATGAACATGGGAATGATTTAGTTCTGGTGTGCAATGCAATGCAATGCAAAGTGCATAACCTATATGTTATTCTACAGTGCACAACGTTAGATCGTTAGTGCAATACAATTCAATGCAATGCAAATTCAATGCAATGCAAAGCAAATCAATATAATGCAATACAATGCAATGCAAAAACACTGGTTATGTCTTTAATCAACATGAGAATGAGGTAGTTCTGGTGTGCAATGCAATGCGAAAAGTGCATAACCTATATGTTATTCTAATCAATGCAATGCAGTACAATGCAATGCAACAACACACATTATCTCTTTAGTGAACATTAGAATGATTTAGTTCTGGTGTGCAATGCAATGCAAAGCAAAAAGTGCATAACCTATATGTTATTCTACAGTGCACAACGTTAGATCGTTTGTGCAATGCAATTGCAACAACACATATGTTATCTCTTTAATCAACATGGGAATTGAGGTAGTTCTGGTGTGCAATGCAATGCGAAAAGTGCATAACCTATATGTTATTCTAATCAATGCAATGCAGTACAATGCAATGCAACAACACACATTATCTCTTTAGTGAACATTAGAATGATTTAGTTCTGGTGTGCAATGCAATGCAAAGCAAAAAGTGCATAACCTATATGTTATTCTACAGTGCACAACGTTAGATCGTTTGTGCAATGCAATTGCAACAACACATATGTTATCTCTTTAATCAACATGGGAATTGAGGTAGTTCTGGTGTGCAATGCAATGCGAAAAGTGCATAACCTATATGTTTTTCTTCAGTGCACAACGTTAGATAGTTTGTGCAATGCAATGCAATGCAACAACACACATATCATCTCTATAATGAACATGGGAATGATTTAGTTCTGGTGTGCAATGCAATGCAATGCGAAATATGCATAACCTATAAGTTATTCTTCAGTGCACAACGTTAGATCGTAAGTGCAATGTAAATGCAATGCAATGCAATGCAAAGCAAAGCAAAGCAAAGCAATGCAATGCAATGCAACAACACACATATCATCTCTATAATGAACATGGGAATGATTTTGTTCTGGTGTGCAATGCAATGCAAATGCAGTTCACAACGCACTGCATTTCTTCAGTGCACAACGTTAGATCGTTTGTGCAATGCAATTGCAACAACACATATGTTATCTCTTTAATGAACATGGGAATGAGTTAGTTCTGGTGTGCAATGCAATGCAATGCGAAAAGTGCATAACCTATATGTTATTCTTCAGTGCACAAAGTTAGATCGTTAGTGCAATGCAATGCAATGCAATGCAATGCAATGCAATACAATGCAGTGCAAAGCATTGCAAATCAAAGCAATGCAACAACACACATATCATCTCTATAATGAACATGGAAAAGAGTTATTTCTGGTGTGCAATGCAATGCGAAATATGCATAACCTGTAAGTTATTCTTCGGTGCACAACGTTAGATCGTTTGTGCAATGCAATTGCAACAACACATATGTTATATCTTTAATGAACATGGGAATGAGGTAGTTCAGTTGTACAATGCAATGCAAAAAGTGCATAAATATAGTTTTATGCACTTTTTAATGCACTCTTCCCATGTTCATTATCCCTTTAATGAACATGGGAAGTAGTTAGTTCTTCTTCAGTGCACAACGTTAGATCGTTACTGCAATGCAATTCAATGCAATGCAATGCATCAACACACATATCATCTAATGAACATGGGAATGATTTAGTTCTGGTGTGCAATGCAATGCGAAATATGCATAACCTGTAAGTTATTCTTCAGTGCACAACGTTAGATCGTTTGTGCAATGCAATTGCAACAACACATATGTTATATCTTTAATGAACATGGGAATGAATTAGTTCTGGTGTGCAATGCAATGCAAGTAGTGCACAGACTATATGTTATTCTTCAATGCACAACGTTAGAAAGTACTCTATAACTTTATATAGTTTGAAAATTTTTGAGGACACTTTGACCACAAATAAGTTCAAAAGGTCAGATATGGACATCTATATGGCTCATGAAGCATCAGAAGGAGTCTATGAGTATGTATAGAAAGCCCAAGATCAAGGATTCTTTGGCCAGAAATATGTTCAGGTCAAAAGGGGACCTCTGTATAGCTGATTTATCATCAAAAGGAGTCTCTTTATATAGTTTGAAAAATTTTGAGTACAGTTTGACCACAGACAAGGCATATAGGCAATGCACTTTTTGCATAGCATTGCATTGCACACCAGAACTAACTACTTCCCATGTTCATTAAAGGGATAACAAGTTGCATTGCATTGCACAATCGATCTAACATTGTGCACTGAAGAATAATATTAATGCACTTTTTGCATTGCATTGCTCATTAGAGCTAACTCCTTCAAATGATAAAGAGATAACATTTTGTATTGCATTGCACAAACCATCTAACGTTGTGCATTGAAGAGTAACATAGGCCCTGCACTTTTTGCATTGCATTGCACTGCACACCAGAACTATCTCCTTCCCATGTTCATTAAAGAGATAACATATGTTTTGCAACATTGCATTGCTTTGCACAAACGATCTAACGTTGTGCATTGAAGAGTAACATAGGCTATGCACTTTTTGCATTGCATTGCACACTAGACTAACTCCTTCAAATGTTCATTAAAGAGATAACATTTTGCATTGCACAAACGATCTAAAGTTGTGCATTGAAGAGTAAAATAGACCATGCACTTTTTGCATTGCATTGCACACCAAAAATAACTCCTTCCAATGTTCATTAAAGAGATACCATGTTGCATTGCATTGCACAAACGATCTAACGTTGTGCATTGAAGATACATAGACCATGCACTTTTTGCTTTGCATTGCATTGTACACCATAACTAACTCCTTCCCTTGCTCAATAAAGAGATAACATGTTGCATTGCATTGCACAAACGATCTAACGTTGTGCATTGAAGAATAACATAGACCATACACTTTTTGCATTGCATTGCAGAACTAACTCCTTCACATGTTCATTAAAGAGATAACATGTTGCATTGCATTGCATTGCAGAAACGATCTAACGTTGTGCACTGAATAATAACATTTAGGGTATGCACTTTTTACATTGCATTGCATTGCACACCAGAACTAACTCCTTCAAATGTTTATTAACATGATGCATTGCACTGCACAAACGATCTAACGTAGTGCAATGAATAATATTATTTTTAAACTTCTTGCATTGCATTGCATTGCACACCAGAACTAACTCAACTCCATGTTCATTAAATAGATAACGTGTGTTGTTGCATTGCATTGCACAAACGATCTAACGTTGTGCACTGAAGAATAACATATAGGCTATGCACTTCTTGCATTGAATTGCACACCAGAACTAACTCCTTCCCAATGTTCATTAAAGAGATAATATATGTGTTGTTGCATTGCATTGCACACACAATCTAACGTTGTGCATTGAAGAATATATATATGCACTTGCATTGCACACCAGAACTAACTCATTCCCAAACTCATTGTGTTGTGCTTTGAGGCAATACAATTTGTGCTGTTGCATTGCATTTCACAGATCAAACTTTGTGCATTGAAGAATAACATATAAGCTATGAGTGCATTGCAAACATACAGCAACTATCCTCATTCCGATGTGCATTGAAAAGATACCATTTTTGGAGTACATTCCACTGCATAAAAGATCTGACTGATAAACTTAGATATAATAATACATTATTATTCAACGCTAATTCTTAGATCGTTTGTGCAATGCAACACTCATGTTATCTTTTCATTGCACATGAGGTATGAAGTAGTTTATTCTATGCATTGTGACGCAAGAGGTAAATTCAATAATTTCCCTTCAAAGCAAAATTGAATAAGTTAGCTATTCAGTGCAATGCGATAGCACATATGTTATGAGTCAAATCAGGCCTACAGAGGTCCATCTTTGACCTACGGAACATATTTTCTGTCCAAAGAGTTCTTACTATACATACAGACTGACTTCTTGTGATGTTGTATTAGCTGACATATTTGACCTTTTGAACTTATTTGTGGTCAAAGTGTCCTCAACATTTTTCAAACTATATAAAGTTATAGACTCCTTTTTGATGATAAATCAGCTATACAGATGGCCCCTTTGGAACTCCTGAACATATTTCTGGCCAAAGAGTCCTAAAAGATTAATACCGGTTACATACATTCAGATTGATATCTTCGGATGTTATATCATCCTGACAAAAGTCCATATTTGACATACTTGAAGCTTGAAGTGTAAAGCTTGTTCTCATACACAGATATGGCCTATTTATGAATGAAATTCATGCTTTTATTTGTCATTTAAACTGATGCAAACAGGGAAAGAGAGTAGAAAACACTTATTATCCTGTCGCCCCCTCTAGTGGACAGCATTGAGTATTACGGCCTTCACTGCTCAGAGAACGCAAGTCAATGGATTTTTTGGGAAAGTAAGTCTGACCAGTTAGAAAAGATATAAGCGAGTCAGACCAGTCTGAGCTGAGTTTGGTGAAGCATTAAAGGCGGAGTATATTTCTCATAATAATATTACATAATAATAATGTTTAAATATATGCTTGCTATATATTGATATATGCCAAAATAATAAAGAAAACTCAGAGAAACATCGACCAATTCAGTATTTAATAAAATTGTACAAAAAAAAAAACCATCATTCGTTCAGTCGGTTTTTTATTTAATATTGAAAGAGAAAAAATGAGAAAACAGTTCCTTTTTTGATTTTTCATTTTTTCCAAAAAAAACCCCCGAAAAACAAGAATTCAGCTTGATTTGTCGTTTTTCGTTCTGAGGTAAAAATAATAAACAGCTTGAATATTTGATTTCTACACATGGGCGGGAATGAAACGCCCCCATTTGTCAGCCGAAGATCTTCCTCAGTTCTGCACTGCAGAATAAGAGTCCTCCGTGGTCCGGGTAGGTCCGTGTACTTTTTGTTCATTTCATTTCCTGTTTGGAATGGAATAATGAGAAATGAAAACCAGCTCGTTTATTCGTTTTTTAGTTTAGTTTAAAAAACGAAAAATGAGATTTTGGCTCGATTTTTCATTTTTCGTTTGTGGTTTACAAATCGGTTTATGGGTTCAATATTTCATTTGCACATGTGGGCGGTGCTTAAACTCCCCTTTCATCTGATTGGTCAAAACGCTCCGCCTTCAGTAGGCTACGAGCTTTTCTTTCTGTCAGGCAGAATAAGAGTCAGTACGAGTGTGGCACTGACAAATGCACTTTAATAAAATAATGTCTGAAACCACCACTCACTGTTAACTACGCACAATATTTGAAGCAGAAATATGTTGCTGGTCACGTAATTCGTGCTGCTGCAAGCAACCCCAATAATGTGAGCCACACACATCTGCCTATGACAGATTATTTTAGCATAATGTATTTCCCATTGATAAATACAGTGCAAATAGATCCGTCTTTTTGGATAAAAGGGAAGTGGAAATAAAAATCAATAATAGGCTGAACTGTACCATGATAATATGTCCGTATGTAACATGTAGCCTACCACTCTCGTCTTTTATATAGCCTAGGCTATAAATAATTTTGAAAACTGAATAGAAATAAAATGTATATTTATGAATGTAAGCATGTGCAGCCTACTCAGTTCACATGAAAAGAAAGAGACAGAAAAGAGAGAAGCTAGAATCAGTTTTTATCCGAAATTAAATGAACAAAAAGTATATCGTTCGTTCATTTGTTTTTGCTTTCACATATGAAAACGAAAAAACGAGAAAACAGCTCCTTTTTCCGTTTTCTCGTTTTTTTAGAAAAACGAAATTATGACTTGATTTTTGGTTTTCCGTTCTTGCACGGAAATCAGAAAAAACACTTGATATTCTGATTTTCCCCTGTGGGTGGTGCTAAATCTGATTGGCAGGAAATGCATTAATTATTTTTTAAATTAAGAGTTTACTGTATTTGTTAGCCTCTAAAATTAATAGTCTACATGCATGCTATTTGTTACCCAATTATTTGGCTTAACTGACTGAAAAAATCTATTGAAATAGCCTAAATGTAAACATGTTCACGCATTGACAGTGGTCAGGGTGGTTATCAGACAAAAGGCAGAATGAGAGAAGGCCCTTCTTAGTGGTCCGTGTACTTTTTCGTTCATTCATTATTCTATTTCGGAATGAAAGATGAAATTTAAAAAAGGGTGCAGCTTGGTTTTTTGTTTAAAAGAAAAAAAGCAGAAATGGCTGTATTTTGTTTTCCAAATGTTGTTGTCATCAAATAATAGTAGCCTAGCCTATAAGAAAAATGGACGACATTTCCGATCGTTTTAACCGTTTTAATTTGTAATATTTATTTGTATGTTTATTGTATTTCATTTGACCGATCCTATCTTTACCCGGAAGTAAATTACACCGTCGTGCCAAGTCTTAATGTGTAATTAAACGTTGCATTCATATTCTGTGCTCATCTGATTTTTTGTACATAGCATAGCCTACTTTGTTATGATTTTAGTATCATAATGATTAATGGAGAGACATGGAGCGAGTCAGACATGATTTTGACCACTTCATTACGTTTTGTTTTGTAGAAAGCCTTTCTTTAAAGTGAATTTCGTTTTGTATAAATTGTATCTTAATTTTAATACATTTTTCATCAACCAATTTCCTGGATTTAATAAATAAGAAGCAAATATAACAGACAATAATAATCATGGAGGCGCCTGCGCGGTCAATTGCATTGCAAGTGAACCGGAGCGCATCTCATCATACATCCTGAGCGAAACTCAGTGTATGCCTCACACAGACATGAGAAATACATCAAATAGCCTACACAAAGCTTGAAATGTCTTTAAATGTAAACGAAATAATTCAAAACAAAAAGAAAAAGGCTACTCTCTGATTATGTAATCCATGTGCATTTCTCTGTAGGCTATAGGCGCGTTCACTACGAATATGGCGATCGTCAACTTCATCTTTGCAGCCGAGTCGACACTGTCAGAGAAAACACTTGTTTATTAATAAAAATCAATACACGCGTCACCGGATTTACAAATGCACATCTTGCTTGTTGCACGCACACATAGGCTATTATGTCGAAATAACGAGATATTATGTTGAAATAACATTATTAATAATAATACATCTTTTAGATACTAGCACTATGCATTATATTTTGAAAAATAATTAGATTAACTTAATATCAAAACCTTAAATTTTCTCTGGACTCAATGATAAATACATGTCTGACCGTTGGAACGAACCAAAAAAACTAGGTGATATTATTTCCGTTAGACCTTAGCCTACATTGACGCTGATGCATTAAAGAGGAGGGGCTCCCCTGTTCCAAGATGGCGGCTCTATTGACGCATTCGTTCCAATGAACTGCCGTAGCCAAGGCGACATCTAGTGTATATATCTATGACTTCGCACGACGGTGTAATTTACTTCCGGGTAAAGATAGGATCAGTCAAATGAAATACAATAAACGTACAAATAAATCTTACAAATTAAAAAACGATCGGAAATGTCGTCCAATTATCTAATACTATTATTTGATGATAACAATACATCTGGAAAACAAAATACAGCCATTTCTGATTTTTTTCTTTTAAACAAAAAACCAAGCTGCACCCTTTTTTAAATTTCATCTTCATTCCGAAAAAGAATAATGAATGAACGAAAAAGTACGGACCCTTAGTGCATTCCTTCGCAATATAGGTTTCTTTTGCCTTCCCTTGCCAATAGATTTTGCTATCCCTTTATATCTTCCCGATATACTCTTGCTCAGGCCATCCTTAAAAATATTTTGGTTTGCTGTAACAACCAAAAAAAAAAAAATTCAATGTAAAAAAAAAAAGTACAAATTTGGTCAAGGTGATTATGTATGAATTTAAACAAATTTGCATATCGGGACTTCACTGACAGTTTTCCAGAACTTCGTGCAAGTTAAAGAGGTGTCCAGAGAAAAAAAAGAAGATTTTGATAAAAAAAAAAAGAAAAAAAAAAGAAAATATAACATATATATATATATATATCGAATATAGAACTGGGAAAATGAATGATTATAAGGAGGCATTTCATTTGTTTATTAATAAACAAGTGTTTTTTTGTGTCACATTTGGCTGCAAAGATGAAGTTGACGAACTTGAAGCCATCTTCGCAGTAGTGAACTTGCCAGAGAGAAATGCACATTTCATAGGGTCGGATTACATAAGCAGAGAGCAGTCTGTTTTTTTTTTTCTTTTTGAATTGTTTTGTTTAAAAGTAGCCTACTCATTCCAAGCTTTTTATAGATATACCGTAACGCAAGTGTATTTCCCTCATATTAAATATAAAACGCATGTGTTGACTGATATTTTTCTAACGTCTGGACTCCTTTATTAAGGGAGTATGGATATAGACGTTTCAATATATTAGTATTAAACGCATTTTCTGATCATTTATATTTCAAGTGTTGACTGCAAATGGCACGTCCATAACGCTGGAACTGCAATAGCAAAATTTGGCTTAGGCTACTTCAGTGATAAAGATCAAATGCTGTACACACCTTATTAATAAACCATACTATCCTACAGAAAAGCAGATGAGCCCAGAATATGAACGCAACGCATTTATAACGAAACGTTAAGCGTTTTCCTCCCATTATAGAAACACTTTATTACAAAGCAAATAAAGGTGGCTCTTAACGTGAGGATGACAGGATTTTGAGGATGGCATTGCGGTGCACAGCAAATCCTTTAAATGGTAGCCTATTCAATGCAAAACAAAAATGAAAAATATAAGTAGCCAAACAAATTATTGTGGCATTAATTAGCCCACAAACAATATTTATTTTAAAGTCTAAACGAATTTATTTAAAGAAAAACGCCAGCGTTGGGCGTTTATCTGTATAGGCTAAGTGTTTCAGCCGCCCTTTTCAAACTGGCGCAAGAAAATGCAACAGAATTTGATTTGTTAAACATGAAAAGGACTTTTCCGTCTGGCATGGCCGCTCGCTCTAACGTTAACCTAGATAAATGTTCGCTATTATTAATAAGCGCATATCCGAGTGTTTGTGCGGAGTGTGGAGCGCGCACTGCATGACATGATGGAGGCGCCGGTGCCATCACTCGCATTTTCCTATCAACAGTGGAAACAACTTAAAATACTCCATCATTTCTGGTCGTACAGAAAATAATAATACATCAGTCGCAACTACTTTTATTTGTGTAAACTCACAACAACAAGAAAACGTTGTGCTTTTGTAAAAGAAAAGAAAACGAACAGGGCGCGCTTTCATGATCTCTGTGAATTGGAGCGCGTCTCAAACATTAACTGACAAAGCCTCACAGACATGAGAAATATAGCTATCTATATAAAGCTTATAAAAAATGTCCACCAACGAAAAAAATCCAATCGACAGCAGATACATATACGGTACCATCTGATTACGTAATCCTGTCCGTATAAAGACGCATCTAGGCTACATTACAGCGGAGATGTATGGAGATATGTTTGCAGGCAGCCTACACTGATTTAGAAAAGACCTGTTTATTAATAAACAATTAAAATGCTTCGTTTTTTTTTTCAGACACATTTATTATCATTAGCCTACTTTTGCCGGTACTACTGGGTGCTTTGCGGCAAGTTTTATGCATGCGCTTGAGCGCGGAATATAGGCTATAGCCTACATGCACCCAGGATAGAATATAAACGTGCGATTAGTCCTAATTGCTTAAATAAATGACTACTAGGCTAGAAAAATCTTTAGTCTATGGCAACTCTAATCAATAGCCTAGCCTACATTTAATATTTGGCATTATTTAATTAGTAATTTTATCCAGCTCTTTACATTAAATTAGTTGAGTTAGCATAATTAGTTAATGAACTAATACAATAATAAAATAAAGTTTAAATTAAGAAACTAACCATATATTTCTATATAGCATTGCTTATTCCACCACACAAAGGACTGTTTATTAGGTGACAATCCGTTATACATGTGAAGATTGTAGGGTGTATCTTGAAGATTTTTGTATTGTATTGTATCTTCGGTTATAAAGACAAGATTGACATTTTGTTAATTAAACAAAATAAAAACACAATGTTGTAAAAAATAATCAACTTAGGCTATGTTCT
Organism: Abramis brama; assembly: GCF_963993115.1. Taxonomy (NCBI): domain Eukaryota; kingdom Metazoa; phylum Chordata; class Actinopteri; order Cypriniformes; family Leuciscidae; genus Abramis; species Abramis brama. Next base: position 4,737,153 of record NC_139968.1, on the reverse strand, counting down.
GTTAGATGTGTTTTGACTACTTTTTGTTTAATTATAAGCCATGTGGAGGTAATGAAGATATAGACTATTAACAAAAATAAATCTTATATATAATATATTATATACAATATTACAATATTACGTATACAATATAAAAATATAAAATATATATATATTTTTAAAGGCATATTTTGTACATGACGACACATGTCCTTATAAGGCCAAGAAAACATGTCGTTTTAACGACATAACATCTCGTTATTACGAGAAAATATGTCGTTTTAACGACAAAAGATCTTGTTATTACGAAAAAAATTGAGGGGAAAAAATAATATATAACGTTAGGCCTAGGTGGCAGCAATGCATCACCGTATGGGTAAACTCTTAATTTGAAAAATAATGAATGCATTTCCTGCCAATCAGATTTAGCACCACCCACAGGGGGAAATCGGAATATGGCCACTAAATATTTAATATTCAATTATTTTAATAATCACAATTAAAGTTTTAATTTTATTAAATTGAACAAGCGCAACATTCAGCATTCAATAATATGTGTGCGTGCAACAAGCAAGATGTGCATTTGTAAATCCGGTGCATTGATTTTTATTAATAAACTAGTGTTTTCTGACAGTGTCGACAGCAAAGATGAAGTTGACGATCACCATATTCGTAGTGAACACGCCTATAGAGAGAAATGCACATAATGGATCAGAGAATAGCCTTTTTCTTTTAATTTCGTTTAAAGACATTTCAAGCTTTGTGTATTTGATGTATTTCTCATGTCTGTGTGAGGCATACACTGAGTTTCGTTAAGTTAGGATGAGATGCGCTCCAGTTCACGAGCAATGCTAGTGTACATAGCATACCTTCTGGGCTCATCTGATTTTTTTCATAGCATAGCCTACTTTGTTATGATTTTAGTATCATAATGATTAATAAATGCACGCACAATTGTCCGTGAACTTTATTTGAACGAATGCCTTTCAACTTGTGTGTGCAAAATTCAGAATTAAATGAATGTGCTGCAATTTGTACAAATAGAGAGTCTGTAGGCCTATTATACGGTTGTAGCCATTAAATAAGCGCATTCCATTCATCCATCTTCTTCCGCTTATCCGGGGCCGGGTCGCGGGGGCAGCAGTCTATGCAGAGATCCCCAGACTTCCCTCTCCCTAGACACTTCCTCCAGCTCTTCTGAGGGGACACCGAGGCGTTCCCAGGCCAGCCGGGAGACATAGTCTCTCCAGCGTGTCCTAAGTCTTCCCCGGGGGCCCTCCCAGTGGGACGCGCCCGGAACACCTTACCCGGGAAGGCGTCCAGGAGGCATCCGGAACAGATGCCCGAGCCACCTCAGCTGACCCCTCTCGATGTGGAGGAGCAGCGGCTCTACTCTGAGCTCCTCCCGAGTGACCGAGCTTCTCACCCTATCTCTAAGGGATCGCCCAGCCACCCTGCGGAGAAAGCTCATTTCGGCCGCCTGTATCCGGGATCTTGTCCTTTCGGTCATGACCCAAAGCTCATGACCATAGGTGAGAGTAGGAACGTAGATTGACCGGTAAATCGAGAGCTTCGCCTTGCGGCTCAGCTCTTTCTTTACCACGACAGACCGGTACATCGACCGCATTACTGCAGAAGCTGCACCGATCCGTCTGTCAATCTCCCGTTCCATCCTTCCCTCACTCGTGAACAAAACCCCAAGATACTTAAACTCCTCCACTTGAGGCAGGAACTCTCCACCAATCTGAAGTGGGCAAGCCACCCTTTTCCGACTGAGGACCATGGCCTCGGATTTGGAGGTGCTGATTCTCATCCCAGCCGCTTCACACTCGGCTGCAAACCGTCCCAGTGCATGCTGAAGGTCCTGGCTTGATGAGGCCAACACGACAACATCATCCGCAAAGAGCAGAGACGAAATCGTGTTGTCACCAAACCTGACACCCTCAGGCCCCTGGCTGCGCCTAGAAATTCTGTCCATAAAAATCATGAACAGAACCGGCGACAAAGGGCAGCCCTGCCGGAGTCCAACACGCACCGGGAACAAGTCTGACTTACTGCTGGCAATACGAACCAAGCTCCTGCTTCGGTCGTACAGGGACCGGATAGCCCTTAGCAAAGGACCCCATACTCCCGGAGCACCCTCCACAGGCCGCCACGAGGGACACAGTCGAATGCCTTCTCAAAATCCACAAAGCACATGTGGACTGGTAGCTGAGGTCAACAGCTCCCCACCTCTACTGTAAACAGCGTTGGTAGGGCACTGCTTCCCTCTCCTGAGGCGCCGGACGGTTTGCCACAATCTCTTCGAGGCCAGCCGATAGTCCTTCTCCATGGCCTCACCGAACTCCTCCCAGGCCCGAGTTTTTGCCTCCACAACCACCCGGGCTGCAGTCCGCTTGGCTTGCCGGTACCTGTCAGCTGCCTCAGGAGTCCCACAAGCCAACCAGGCCCGATAGGACTCCTTCTTCAGCTTGACAGCATCCCTTACTTCCGGTGTCCACCACCGGGTTCGGGGATTGCCGCCTCGACAGGCACCGGAGACCTTACGGCCACAGCTCCGAGCGGCCGCTTCGACAATGGAGGTGGAAAACATGGTCCACTCGGACTCAATATCTCCAGCCTCCCTCGGGATCCGGTCGAAGCTCCGCCGGAGGTGAGAGTTGAAGATCTCTCTGACAGGAGACTCGGCCAAACGTTCCCAGCAGACCCTTACAGTACGCTTGGGTCTGCCGAGTCTGTCCAGCTTCCTCCCCCGCCATCGGATCCAACTCACCACCAGGTGGTGATCAGTTGACAGCTCCGCCCCTCTCTTCACCCGAGTGTCCAAGACATACGGCCGGAGGTCAGATGAAACGACCACAAAGTCGATCATCGACCTACGGCCTAGGGTGTCCTGGTGCCACGTGTACTGATGGACACCCTTATGCTTGAACATGGTGTTCGTTATGGACAAGCTGTAACTAGCACAGAAGTCCAATAACTGAACACCGCTCGGGTCGTTGCCCACGTGGGCGTTGAAGTCCCCCAGTAAAACGACGGAGTCCCCAGTCGGAGCACTTTCCAGCACCCCTCCCAGAGACTCCAAGAAGGCCCGTAGGCACAAACGACAGTGAGAGACCTATCCCCGACCCGAAGGCGCAGGGAAGCGACACTCTCGTTCACCGGGGTAAACTCCAACACATGGCAGCTGAGCTGGGGGGCTATAAGCAAACCCACACCAGCCCGCCGCCTCTCACCATGGGCAACTCCAGAGTGGTGAAGAACCCATCCTCTCTCGAGGAGTGTGGTTCCAGAGCCCAAGCTGTGCGTAGAGGTGATCCCGACTATCGCTAGTCGGAACCTCTCAACCTCACGCACAATCTCGGGCTCCTTCCCCGCCAGCGAGGTGACGTTCCACGTCCCTAGAGCTAGTTTCCGTGTCCAGGGATCGGGCTGTGGAGGCCCCCGCCTTCGACTGCCGCCCGATTCTCTAAGCACCGGCCCCTTACGGTCCCTCCTGTAGGTGGTGAGCCCACGGGAAGGCGGCCCCACGTCGCTCCTTCGGGCTGAGCCCGGCCGGACCCCGTGGGGGGAGGCCCGGCCACCAGGCGCTCGCATACGAGCCCCAACCCCAGGCCTGGCTCCAGGGTGGGGCCCCGGCTGCGCCATACCGGGCGACGTCACGGTCTTTGGATTTAATTTCTTCATAAGGGGTTTCTGAACCGCTCTTAGTCTGACCCGTCGCCTAGGACCTGTTTGCCTTGGGAGACCCTACCAGGGGCATATAGCCCCGGACAACATAGCTCCTAGGGCAGGGATGGGCAACTTCGGTCCTGGAGGGCCACTGTCCTACAGAGTTTAGCTTCAACCCTAATCAAGCACACCTGAACAAGCTAATCAAGGTCCTCAGGATTACTAGAAAATTACAGGCAGGTGATTTTTTCAGGGTTGGAGCTAAACTCTGTAGGACAGTGGCCCTCCAGGACCGAAGTTGCCCATCCCTGTCCTAGGGTCATTCGGGTACTCAATAAATAAGCGCATTTAGTTTCATATTTGTTAAACTATTATAATGTTATTTTTTTTCCATTTAAAGCCTTTCTTTAAAGTTAATTTCGTTTTGTATAAATTGTATCTTAATTTTAATCAATTTTTCATCAATCAATTGCCTGGATTTAATAAATAAGAAGCAAACATAACAGACAATATAATCATGGAGGCGCGGTCACTTGCATTGCACATGAACTGGAGCATCTCATCCTAACTTAACGAAACTCAGTGTATGCCTCACACAGACATGAGAAATACATCAAATACACAAAGCTTGAAATGTCTTTAAACGAAATAATTCAAAGCGAAAAGAAAAAGGCTACTCTCTGATCCATTATGTGCATTTCTTTCTATAGGCACGTTCACTACGAATATGGCGATCGTCAACTTCATCTTTGCAGTCGACACACTGTCAGAAAACACTAGTTTATTAATAAAAATCAATGCACGCGTCACCGGATTTACAAATGCACATCTTGCTTGTTGCACGCACACATATATGTCGAAATAACAAGATGCATTGCATTGCAACAAGCGCAATAGTGTGTGCATTAGAATGCACAAATGTTATCTCCTCGTTGCACAACAGAATGAGTTAGTTCTTGTATGCATTGCAATGCAACAATATTGCTTATGCGTTATTCTTTATTGCACAACGATAGATTGTGTGTGCAATGCAATACAACAGTACATATCATCTCTTCGTTGCACAAGCTATTTCTTTATGCAGTGCAATGCGAATTCAACATTATGTTTTGTGTGTCTTTTCAATGCACAAATGTATAAGTTGCAAATGTATTTTATGCAATGCAACCGTTATCTCCTCGTTGCACAGCAAAATGATTTAGTTTATTGAACGCGTTGAACGCAACAGCTTGTTGTAGGCTAATACTGTCTTTTCAATCCACAAATGAAGTAGGCTATGTTCATGCAATGTTGCACAACGGAATGAGTTAATTATTGTATGAATTGCAATGCAACAAGTGCATAGCTTATATATTAATCTTTATTGCACAATGTTAGATCGTGCACTCTAAAAAGAGATGTGTTAAAAATGACACGTTGTGTCAGTTTTAACACATGTAGTGAGTGTGATCAGGGACAACACATGTTGTGACAAATTTAACACAATAAATGTGTAAGTCATTTTAACACACAAATTGTGTCATTTTTAAAAAATAAAGCGAAAGGGCCAGATGCAAAAATATTAACCGTTTAATCAATAGTCAGGACAGAATGCATGTGCACACAAAGTACAAGACAATGTTTCAAGCTCAATGACTTTCAGTTATTCACGCTTCAACCCCTAATTGATAATGCTGCTTTTGACAAAAGTTCATGAAGAGACAACAGTTAATAGAGTTTGCACTTTGAATTTAATAAAATTGTAGCAACTGACAAAATATTGTATATAAATAACTTGTATTTACACTGGCCTGTTTGTTTGATAACATAGCTGTTGTGGCAAAAATTCATTAAACAATCATCACCTGCGTAAGAGACACTCTGAAATTCAAATGATCATTAAAAAGTATTTTATTCTTGCAAGAAGGCCCAGTTGCCACACAGAAGTCACCAGTACAGTCTGTGAAACAAGTGCGACCAGGGAGGGAGGGCAGATGAGTCTTTATAATGCTTTCAAGGTCTTCTGCTTACAGGCCCTTATCTAAACAAGGGAAGGTTTCTCTGCTAGTGATCTAATTCTGCTGAGTTTATTCTTACAAACTCACAAGTTCTAAATTGGACGGCCTCTGACCCTAGGGGTCAGAGCCCCTTTTCAATCTGCCTCCTCCTGACGTCTCACCTGTTTCCCAGTGTTTAAAAACACACACACACATTAGTCATATGTTGGCAGACCAGATACAGTCCAGCAAAGAGTCATTTCAATGTCTTACTGAAAGTAAATGAAAATCAATACTGTAAATCATGGAAAATCAAAAATTCCCATAACAATAGCAAACACTGCATACCATTCACAGTGATGGTGAGTGTCGGCGCGCTCTTATAAAATGATGAGTTGAAAACAACACAACCTGTAAAAAGAGATGTTAAAAATGACACATGTTGTGTAGATTTTAACACATGTAGTGTGTGTGCTCAGGGACAACACATGTTGTGTAGATTTTAACACATGTTGTGTGTGTGCTCAGGGACAACACATGTTGTATCAAATTGAACACACAACCTGTGTCGATTCTTACCACATCTCTGTGTTTATAAGGACTACACATTTTGTATTACCTTTAACACAACTAATGTGTTATTCCTCTTACACAGAAGTGTGTTGAAACCTTTTACACACTAATGTGTTATAGTTACACAACTTGTGTCAGATATGTGTCACATGTGACTGTAGTCGGTGTGTATTTGCCAGAGTTACTTCCTGTGTTTTTACAACTGAGTGTTTGGATGAACACTGAAACGTATTGTTAACTTGTGTTTATGGAGTCCAGTGACGTTTAATAAAGAGTTTGTTTGAACATTTGGATGGTTTAGACATCATGAATCTACATAGACAAGCTCTTATTGAGAATTAACCGGTTTAGATGTTGATGTTTCACTGAATGTTTTATTTGAAGTCACCAGAATCGTGATTAATGGCTCCTTTATTTGAGCTCTTGACCCTTTACTCTTCTTATAGTCTTTCTCTGGCTGCTTTAACTGTATTTTAATAAAATACATTTATTATGGTGAGAGAAAATATGATCAGATGTTTCTTGATGATGTCATAATCAGCAAGCTTTTCGTTTGTCACCATAGTTGAGATTCATGTGCTGATTCTTGATTTCTGCTTGATACCATAGTCAGTAAAGTCCTGTACAAACTGTATATTTAAAAACTACTTTTAAGTTAATTGCAATATGCTAATCTTCTTTAATATCTTTTATATATTACATTCATCTTTCAAATATTAAATTCTTGCTGAGCTTAACAAACTTACATGTCCATGATGATAATATAATCATCTAAGCATATGTTTCTAATGATTATTTCTGCTGTTTCAAATGTGTTAAAATAAATACACATTTACAGCAATCAGAGAAAACTAATGTTAAAGAGTCAAGGGTCAAGAGCCCAAATAAAGCTGACACTAATCACGATTCTGGTGACTTTAAATGAAACATTCAATGAATCGTCAACACCAAAACCTGTTAATTCTCAATAAGAGTTTCTGTAGAGTCTGACAGAAATAAAGTCAATCTGGTTATTAATAACAAGTGAAAGCAGCTTTTGAAAAAGACATTGAAAAAGAGGCATGATGTGATTGGCTGCCAAAAAACACCCGTTAATCTTTAAGTTTTCATGAATTAAGATTTAATTTATTTACTTGAATGCATTGTTTAGTTTAAATGTGCTAAAATCTACACAACATGTGTCATAATACCATCTACACAGTCACGTGTTGTTTTTTGACACGTCTTTTTGCAGTGTGCAATGAAACAGAGCATATCTTATGTGTTTTCTCTTCATTGCACAGTGAGAAAAAATATATATTTTTATACTTCGTGCATATTTCGTTTTATTCTTAAATGCACAATGCATAAGCTAGTTCTTGTTAGTTCTAATGAAACATATTCTTCACTGTATTAAGTTAGATTGTGTCAACTCAGTGCAACAGCAAATGTGTTATGTTATCTTTTGAATGCACAATATAAGTTTTATATTAACTATTAACATATATTATGCATATTGTATATTAAATATTAACAAGCGAAAGAGGGAGGGGCATTGATAGTGGGAAGCTTTGGCGACAGTAAAACGAGAGAACTGGCATATGAGAACATAAGTTTCATGAGTTACAATGATAAAAGTTATGATATATTTTGTAAGCAATGTTATGAATGAGAGATGAGAGTATATCCCAATCACGAGGTATTTCTTTAATCCGGTGTAATGAATGAGCGCACACACTGAGAGTAGTTCTTTCAAGAAAGCGTTTCCAGCGATCCGTTTCCTTTAGTTGTAACTTTTACAATTAAACAATTAAAACCTTTACATACTTTAAATAATTAAATACTCTCCTCACGTGTGATTACAAATCCTTCTTTCCTCACCAAGTATTATCCAAGTATCCAAGTATTACTATTACACTTCATTATTTGTCCAGAAAGCTTATATCATTTCATTCTGATATTTTTTTCTATTTTAATGCATTTTTTTTGGGTGTTATTTATTATTTTATTTTATTTTATTATTTTATTTACTTCTTAATAACTTTAACAATAATTACATTTTAACATTCTACACATTCTAAATACAAAATAAATCTGCATTGCCTGCAAAGATCAGTTATTGCCACTAGATGGCCGAGCAGTTTTTCTCAGTCGCTTTGGTACATTTCTTGAATAATCTTAAGATCTGCAAACCAGTAAGTGCATTTCTCCAAACAATTCATACAAACAGCAGAACACAATGCATTATCTGCAAAAGCCTAAAAAAGCCTTAGTTCACCTCTCTAAAGTCAGGATTTATGTCAATGAACTCTGCCATCAGAATGACAACTTGGCTGCCATCATTGACAAGTCCTTGAGTCATTGTTCACATACAAGATAAAACAATATTGACAGCATGACTAAGCATTTTGAACCAGTTTTCCCTTTTTGTCCAGAAAACTTATATCATTTTATTCTGATATTTATTTATTTTATTCATTCTTATTTTTTTTGTTGGTATTTCGTCCCCTTGGGATTATAAGGTTCTATCTGACATTTTTATCAAAATTTATTTATTCACATATTCTTATTCTGTGACCACTTCTTTACATTATGTGATGTTGTTTTTTAAGTTGTGTAAATTTTGGAACTTTTTATTTAGAAAATAAAAAGGTTCTTTCTACACAGTCGAATGGAATGCAAAAACTTTAAAGCTCAATATATCAAAACTGCTCAGAACGCAGATAGAACCTTATAATTCCAAGGGGACGATTTCTTATTTTATTTACCTTTCAATAACTTTAACAATAATTACATTTTAACAAAAAAAAGCACATTTTCCACATTCTTTAATATAAATACAAAATAACTCATTGCACTGCTTTGGGTGTCTCTGCCGACCTCTTGTGGACAAAAATAGTATAACATGGCATTTCATGACTATTGCCACTAGATGGAGCAAATGAACATTTCTCACTCATGTTAATTTTTCATCTCTGTTTTTTGTGTTTATTTAAAATAAGACAAATATGATATTATTTTAATCTTACATCTGTTATTTAACAGTTGAGATAGTTTAATGCAGAAACACTCGCCGGGTTTAAACCAGCAAAACGGGAATTAAATAAAGCATGTTGTCACACGAGTTACAGTGAATGTTACTATTAGAACTATGATATTCTATTCTATACTTTTATCAATTCTATTGAGAAACCATGAGAGAAAGGTGAATAAAGACTGAAATTATTCATTATTATTATGTTTTGAACTATGCTGTATAGCTGTGTTTTGCAGTGTGTGTGTTGTCAACATTTATTTTTAATGATTAAAAATTGCCATTATTTTATATGAAAAAGTTATTAATTTTATTTTATTGACAAAATATTTGATTTTGTCTTCTGTAGGCCTATATGTTTTGATTAGATCAGAAAACATTTTAATCTGTCATATGATCATGTGATAATGTACTCCACCTATGGGGCATGTTGTCTCATTTCACTTCATTCATTCAGGGTAAATCAAGAGAAAAGTATACGCTGCATTAATGAAACAAAACCACATAATTGTACTAGACATGTGTGAAATTAAGGGAAAAATAAATACTCTGAACCTTAAGTAGATTTACACAAACTGAGAACGTCTAAAAGCGTAAGGTTGTGCCCCGCTCTCCCTTATTTGTAAACACTTATTTTTTTTTCCAATTTTGTCTAAAAAAAATAATGTACAAATTTAGCCTTTGCTTCTTTAATTAAACAAGAGGGAGAATTGATGCTAAATTTATGTTTCTGATTAAAGATTAAAGTGCACACGAATTAAACAATAAGAATAATGATAAACAGTGAAATATTCTGTGTAAAAAAATATGATCAATTTTGAATTCATGGTGACTTTAAGTGAATGTCGTCACTTCCTCAATTACCGTCACTATGGTTACGGTAAACAGACACGGCAGAACAGCAGTGGGTGGAGCTGAACTAATGTTCATTCGCGACGCTGATCCGCATCATTTATAATCTAACAACAAACAAACAAACAAACAAACAAACGGGCTCCACTTTTATCTTGTGAAAGCGATGGAGGCAAGTGAGAAAACTGATTTTTATTTTCTCTCACGAAGTATAAATCATTCGAGCTATTAATAACGCGGTGTATATTGGGAAACAGTTTGATAAATTAGATGTTTTTTCCCCTGTTTTGCAGAGGAAGACATGAACGAGTCATCCAGTTAGAACTATGACATTAGAACTATTATAAGGTTATTATAACTATTATAAGGTTATATTTTTTTAACCTTTATAAGGGACATTTGTTCCCTAATTTTATTAAATGCATGCTCCATCTTTCATTTCAAATTCTTAAATTTCAATACATTCAATTAGAATAATAAGACACTAACGTTAGGCTGTTACCAATCAAATTAAATAATTTACATTGAAAAATTACAAATGTATTAAATGAGTTTATGAGAGTGTAAATATTTTTTGAATAAACAAATAAGGAATGTTGAAAAGAATGATACTTTGAAACTAAACCGCCAGTAGGAGGCGGCAGGCGACCGTGTGTTAATGAGCGAGTCATTGAGTCATTCATTCAAACGATTCGATCAAACGGCTGATTTATTCAGAATGAGGCAGTTTATGAATGGGTCATTGAATCTTTGAGTCAACCGATTCGTTCAAAATTCTGAATCATTCAATAATGAAACATGGCTGAGTGTTCATGTGAGATGCGCGTGATCTGCGCTATCAATCGCCACTTACATTAAATGAAATACAATCAGAATCATCCTCGCGTTTTCGGTGATTCCCTAGTTATTATTATTATTTTTTTTATGTTAAAAATTATTTTAATAAGGGCATTTGTCTGGTTGGGCAAGAATTACGTTGTTGAAAACGAAAGTAAAAGAGTGACGCACGTTCATTGCGTTTTACCGTGATGACTTTATTAAACTTAACACATTATAATGGTTTATCTGTCATCCACCCTCGATTAATTAGAATGTTGTGTTTTTATTACTTGGCCCGCCCGATTATGATGATCCGCCCCACTATCGGCAAACTATACGGTTTGCACTGCTTTGGGTGTCTCTGCCGACCTCTTGTGGACAAAAATAGTATAACATGGTATTTCATGACTATTGCCACTAGATGGAGCAAATTAACATTTCTTACTCATGTTAATTTTTCATCTCTTTTTTTTGTTTATTTAAAATAAGACAAATATGATATTATTTTAATCTTACATCTGTTATTTAACAGTTGAGATAGTTGTTTAATGCAGAAAAACTTGCTGGGTTTAAAGCAAAACGGGTGATGTTCTGTGAAGGGAAAAGATATCGCCTATGGGGTCAAAGCCTGTTCCCCAATGGTCTCTGCTGAAGCTTTTGCAAGAGGCATATATACCCCTCGGGTCCCAGCAAGTTTTCACCAAGATGGTAGGACCCAGCGATCCATTTCGCCTCTTTGCATACCTTGTTTATTCGTGTAGCCTGCCCTTTCGATAATAAATATGCACTTGCTTTGCAATTCATCCATTTGGTTATTATGGAATCAAACTAATCAAGATTTCTAGACTTTGACGGGTTCTTCTTATTTGCTTTCATGTTGCTGTATGAAATTTTTATAGACAACTATGCCTAAGGTCTTGAAGTTCTATCACACCACATGTAGACACTTACATGTATGCTTACTTGGTACAGTATATGTAACTCTTTAGGTATTTACAACACCACTGGTCACAATATGATAAAAGTGTGAAAATGAATCGTAAGAAGAAGTTTATATTAGTTCCAGTTTGCTCTGTGTGGATGTATTGTTCTGTTCCAGTGATGCTCTATGACTAAAACTTGAAGGGAAAATGTTTCACCTATGGGGTCAAAGCCTGTTCCCCAATGGTATCTGCTGAACCTTTTGCAAGAGGCATATATACCCCTCGGGTCCCAGCTAGTTTTCACCAAGATGGTAGGACCCAGCGATCCTTTGCGCCAATTTGCATACCTTGTTTATTTGTTTAGCCTTCCCTCCAGATAATAAATATGCACTTGCTTTGCAATTCATCCATTTGGTTATTATGGAATCAAACTAATCAAGAGTTCTAGACTTTGACGGGTTCTTCTTATTTGCTTTCATGTTGCTTTAGACAACTATGCCTAGGGTCTTGAAGTTCTATCACACCCCATGTAGCCACTTACATGTATGCTTACTTGGCATATGTAACTCTTTAGGTATTTACAACACCACTGGTCACTATATGATAAAAGTGTGAAAATTAATCGTAAAAGGAAGTTTATATTAGTTCCAGTTTGCTCTGTGTGGATGTATTGTTCTGTTCCAGTGATGTTCTATGACTAAAACTTGAAGGGAAAATATATCACCTATGGGGTCAAAGCCTGTTCCCCAATGGTATCTGCTGAACCTTTTGCAAGAGGCATATATACCCCTCGGGTCCCAGCTAGTTTTCACCAAGGTGGTAGGAACCAGCGATCCATTTCGCCTCTCTGTATAGCTGATTTATCATCAAAAGGAGTCTATAACTTTATATAGTTTGAATTGTTTTTAGGACACTTTGACCACAAATAAGTTCAAAAGGTCAGATATGGAAATCTACAGTATATGGCTTATGAAGCATCAGAAGGAGTCTATGAGTATGTATTGTCACGGGTGAGAAATCACACAACAAGGTAGCTCAGTGCAATGGCCCCAGAGGGTGGATTTTATTAACACTTGACGTGAAGGTGATGGGGGAAAAGGTGCTCGGCGTGATCGTGTCTGGTGTTTCTAAGGTGTCCTCGTGTCCGTGAAGGGGTGTCCAGGTGTGCGTGCTGAGGCCGTCGGTCACTCGCTTCCTTCTGCGTACAAAGAGAGAGAACGTTAGTACCAGAGCGATCTGCATGAGACGTGAGTCTGCCTGAGTGAGAGCGGCGGTGGCTTCTTAAGCTCTGTGTTGACGAGCGGCAGCTGGGACCGATCGGCCTGTGATGAGGACGTGCAGGTGCAGCGTGTTGGTTGCCAGGGCGACGCTGATGAGCCCAGAGACACTCGTCACATCCCCCCCCCCCAAGCGTCGTTCTGGCCCTGGGAACGAAAGGAGATAGTAGGGGTGAAACAAGGGGTGAAACAAGGGGTGAAACAAGGGGTGGGTGGGGAATGACCTCTGACAGACCTGCGTAAGCTGTCCATATCCGCGAGAGCCCATCTGCGTTGGCGTTGGTGGCCCCGGCACGATGACGAACCTCGAAGTGGAAGTCCTGGAGCGCGAGGAACCAGCGGGTCACCCTGGCATTGGTGTCCTTAGCCCGGGCCATCCACTGTAGGGGAGCATGGTCGGTTACCAGGGTGAACTTACGGCCGAGGAGGTAATACCGCAGCTCCAGGACTGCCCACTTGATGGCCAGGGCCTCCTTCTCAACGGCGGCGTAGTTCTTCTCAGCCGAGGACAGCTTCCTGCTGATGTAAATAATAGGATGCTCCTCACCTTCCTGGATTTGCGATAGAACGGCTCCGAGTCCGGTGTCGGAGGCATCCGTCTGCAGCAGGAAGGGGCAGCTAAAGTCGGGGGCGCGGAGTACTGGTGACGAGGTAAGGGCCGTCTTGAGCCGGGCAAAGGCCTCCTCGGCGGCTGTTGTCCACTGTATCTTCTCCGGCTGCCCCTTCCTGGTCAGGTCTGTCAGAGGGGCGGCTAAGGAGGAGAAGTTGGGGATAAAACAGCGATAGTACCCCGCCAACCCAAAGAAAGCTCGTACCTGGGTCTTCGTCTGGGGCTGGGAAGCGGTAAGTATGGCCTCTACCTTCTTTTCCTGTGGTCGGATGAGGCCACGGCCTACCTGGAAGCCCAGGTACTTCGCTTCGGAGAGCGCTAGGTGGCATTTTAGGGGGTTGGCGGTTAGTCCAGCCCGCCGGAGCTCCGAGAGCACCCTCCGCAGACGTTCCAGGTGTTCCTCCCATGCCTCGGAGTGCACGACGACATCATCCAGGTAGGCGGCTGCATAGGCCTGGTGGGGTCTCAGGAGGATATCCATCATACGCTGGAAGGTGGCGGGCGCCCCGTGCAGGCCGAAGGGAAGGGTCCGGTACTGCCAGTGCCCAGTGGAAGTGGAAAACGCTGTCTTCTGTTTGGCAGACGGGGTGAGTGGGACTTGCCAATACCCTTTTGTCAGGTCGAGAGTGGAAATGTACCGGGCCCTCCCCAGCCGATCCAACAGCTCATCTACCCGAGGCATGGGATAGCCGTCGAACTCGGAGACTTCATTGAGACGGCGGAAGTCGTTGCAGAAGCGGAGGGTGCCGTCCGGCTTGGGTACCATCACAATGGGGCTGGACCATGGGCTGCGTGATGGTTCGATTACCCCCAACTTCAGCATTTGTTGTATTTCCTCCTCAATAGCCTGCCGACGGGCTTCTGGGACTCGGTAGGGCCGTTGCCTGACGATCACTCCAGGGGGCGTCCTGATGTCATGCTGGATGACGTTGGTCTGCCCTGGTTGGGAGGAGAACACATCCTTGAACTGACTGACCAGGTGTTGCAGCTCGGTCTTTTGGGCAGCCGACAGATGGGGATTCATGTCGACAACCACGGGATCGGTGAGACTGAGGGCGGCTACCTGCTCGTTGGTCCCTTGCCATCTCTTCAGTAGGTTAATGTGATACAGTTGCTCCGCTTGTCGTCGTCCAGGCTGTCGTAGTCGGTAAGTTACCGGTCCAACCTTCTCCACTACCGTATAGGGACCCTGCCAGGACGCCAGGAACTTGCAAGCGGAGGTGGGGACCAAGACCATCACCCTGTCTCCCGGCTGGAACTCCCGTGGTTGGGCTGCCCGATTGTAGTGGCGTTGTTGGGCCTGCTGTGCCTTGCTGAGGTGTTCCCGGACTAATGGCATGACCCGGTCGATCCTCTCCCTCATCTGCTTCACATGCTCGACGACCGTGCGGTGGGGTGCCGGCTGCTGTTCCCAAGCCTCCCGAGCGACATCCAGCAGCCCCCGTGGCTGGCGGCCGAACAGGAGCTCGAAGGGGGTGAAACCAGTTGAGGCCTGGGGTATTTCCCGGATTCCAAAGAGGACGTAGGGGATCATGAGGTCCCAGTCACGTCTGTCTTCGGCCGCTACTCTACGGAGCATCCGCTTGAGGGTCTGATTAAATCGTTCTACCAGTCCGTCGGTTTGCGGGTGATAGACAGTCGTCCTCAATTGTTTCACCCGCAGCAGTCTGCAGAGGTCTGCCATTAGCCGGGACATGAACGGTGTACCCTGGTCAGTCAGTATCTCGGATGGGATGCCGACCCGGCTGGCCAACAGAAACAGCTCCTGGGCGATGGCCTTTGCTGTTGCTTTCCGCAGGGGGACTGCTTCTGGATACCGGGTGGCGTAGTCGACGATGACAAGGATGTGTTCATGACCTCGGGCAGACTTAGGCAACGGCCCCACAAGATCCAATCCGATTCGCTCGAAGGGCACCTCAATGATGGGTAAAGGAATGAGCGGACTGGGGGGAGGAGACCTGGGCGCGGTGCGCTGACAGGTAGGACATGCCTGGCAGAACCTCTTCACTTCCGCTTCCAAGCCTGGCCAGTGGAACCGGTCCCGGATGCGCTGAGCGGTATTCGTGGCTCCCAGGTGACCCGCCATAGGATGGGAGTGTGCAAGTTCCAGAACAGTCTCCGTCTTGGTCCGTGGGACGACTAACAACTCCTTCTCCTCCCCCCTTCGCTGGGCGACGCAGTATAGCAGGCCTCTTCGGACGATGAAGTGCGGGAGAGGATGGGGCCGTGGGAGGACGTCCTTACCATCCACAGCGCGGACTTGCCCCCAGCAATGCTTCAGCCGATCGTCCTCCCGTTGTTCTTTGGCAAAAGAGCCCCCCTCACTGGCCTGACGAAAAATATCATAGAAAAGGTTATTAGTTTGAGAGGGGGACTCACCATCTCTCCCGCTGTCCGAAGCAAGCAGGGCCGGCCGGGGGCGGGGTCTTCGTGGCCGCCTGCGGCGACGACGGTTCCCTTCCTGGCTGGCGGGCTGGGCGGCGGCAGCGAGCAGGCGGTCGAACCCGGGCCAATCCCGGCCGAGGAGTAAAGAGACCGGAAGGTTTTCCATTATTCCAGCCTCCACAGGCCAACTGCCATGAGCTGCAGCGACGTTGATACGACGAGCTGGAACTTGTTGGGTATCCCCGTGCACACAAGTAATGGGTAGTAGACTCTTTTGGTTGTGACGTGGAGGGCACAGTCGAGCTTGGATGAGGGTGACCGCACTGCCCGAATCCAGAAGCGCCCGTACTGGTTTGCCATTCACGGTGACGTCCGCTTCTGGGGCCGCAGGTGGGACGCGCTGATGTGCGATGCAACCCGCCAGCCAGGTCCGCGGAGATGTGTTGGGATCGGCGGTGGGCATTGGCTCGTCCATCGGTGAGGGAACCGTCGGCCTGCCAACTGCGCGCGGGGTGCCCTCCGGCGTGCGTCGCTCCTGGACCACCCTCCGGGGAAATGGCGGCGCTCTCTCCCCAGCCTCCCGGTGTTGGACAGCGTCCGCCAGCTCGATCGCCTCTACTAGGTCCCGGACAGTGGTGGGATTCCTCATTCCGACGGCTTGGCGGAGGGCTCGGGGCAGGGCTCGTTGGAGGCGATCGACCACCACACGTTCCACTACCTGGGCTGCGGTGGGCTCTCCTTCCAGCAGCCAGTGTTGGGCTAAACGGACGAGTTCGGCAGCCTGGGCTCGCGCTGGCACCCGGGCTTTATATTCCCACTCGAAGAACTGTTGCGCAGCGCAAATGGAGGAAAGCCCCAGTCGGGCAAGGATTTCCCGTTTCACCTCTCCATAATCATCAGCCCTCGCTGGGGGTAGCGAGAAGAACGCCCGTTCAGCCTCACCCGTGAGAAGGGGTGCCAGCGCTGAAGCCCAGTCGTCCGGTTCCCATCCCTCGCGGTGAGCTGTGGATTCGAACATTTGAAGGTAGGCTTCCACATCGTCATGCACTGTCATCTTCGGCAAGAGCCGGACCGCTTGCATCCGGGGGTCAGGTAGTGGAACGCGCGGGGCTGCTTGGGCGCGGAGGGCGGCGAGTTCTGCTTCGGTCCCGCCCTGCCGAGTGGCCAGATGTTCCATAATCTGTTGCTGGCGGACGCTGACTTCAGTAAGGCGTTGCAACAGTTCATCCATTTCCATGGGGAGAGAGGACGCCGACTGGTACTGGGGAAAGTGAACAGGAACATTTTTTTTTTTTTTAAGTGCGGGTGAGCGCAAACACTTGTGTGTGATTTCTCATGCACTTGCCCGCATTCTCCACCAGATGTCACGGGTGAGAAATCACACAACAAGGTAGCTCAGTGCAATGGCCCCAGAGGGTGGATTTTATTAACACTTGACGTGAAGGTGATGGGGGAAAAGGTGCTCGGCGTGATCGTGTCTGGTGTTTCTAAGGTGTCCTCGTGTCCGTGAAGGGGTGTCCAGGCGTGCGTGCTGAGGCCGTCGGTCACTCACTTCCTTCTGCGTACAAAGAGAGAGAACGTTAGTACCAGAGCGATCTGCATGAGACGTGAGTCTGCCTGAGTGAGAGCGGCGGTGGCTTCTTAAGCTCTGTGTTGACGAGCGGCAGCTGGGACCGATCGGCCTGTGATGAGGACGTGCAGGTGCAGCGTGTTGGTTGCCAGGGCGACGCTGATGAGCCCAGAGACACTCGTCACAGTATATAAAGCCCAAGATCGAGGACTTGGCCAGAAATATGTTCAGTAGGTCAAAAGGGGCCCTCTCTGTATAGCTGATTTATCATCAAAAGGAGTCTATAACTTTATATAGTATGAAAAAATGTTAGGACACTTTGACCACAAATAAGTTCAAAAGGTCAGATATGGACATCTATATGGCTTATGAAGCATCAGAAGGAATCTATGAGTATGTATAGAAAGCCCAAGATTGAGGACTCTTTGGCCAGAAACATGTTCAGGAGGTCAAAAGGGGACCTCTGTATAGCTGATTTATCATCAAAAGGAGTCTATAACTTTATTTGATTTGAAATTTTTTTAGGACACTTTGACCACAAATGAGTTCAAAAATGGACATCTATATGGCTTATGAAGCATCAGAAGGAGTCTATGAGTATGTATAGAAAGCCCAAGATCGAGGACTCTTTGGCCAGAAATATGTTCAGTAGGTCAAAAGGGGCCCTCTGCATAGGTGATTTATCATCAAAAGGAGTCTATAACTTTCTATAGTTTGAAAAAATGTTAGGACACTTTGCCCACAAATAAGTTCAAAAGGTCAGATATGGACATCTAAATGGCTTATGAAGCATCAGAAGGAATCTATGAGTATCTATAGAAAGCCCAATATTGAGGACTCTTTGGCCAGAAACATGTTCAGGAGGTCAAAAGGGGACCTTCTGTATAGCTGATTTATCATCAAAAGGAGTCTATAACTTTATTTGGTTTGAAATTTTTTTAGGACACTTTGACCACAAATGAGTTCAAAAGGTCAGATATGGACATCTATATGGCTTATGAAGCATCAGAAGGAGTGTATGAGTATGTATATAAAGCCCAAGATCGAGGACTCTTTGGCCAGAAATATGTTCAGGAGGTCAAAAGGGGCCCTCTGTATAGCTGACTTATCATCAAAAGGAGTCTATAACTTTATATAGTTTGAATTTTTTTTAGGACACTTTGACCACAAATAAGTTCAAAATGTCAGATATGGAAATCTATATGGCTTATGAAGCATCAAAAGGAGTCTATGAGTATGTATAGAAAGCCCAAGATCGAGGACTCTTTGGCCAGAAATATGTTCAGGAGGTCAAAAGGGGCCCTCTGTATAGCTGACTTATCATCAAAAGGAGTCTATAACTTTATGTAGTTTGAAAAATTTTAGGACACTTTGACCACAAATAAGTTCAACAGGTCAGATATGGACATCTATATGGCTTATGAAGCATCAGAAGGAGTCTATGAGTATGTATAGAAAGCATAAGATCGAGGACTCTTTGGCCAGAATTATGTTCATGAGGTCAAAAGGGGCCCTCTGTATAGCTGATTTATCATCAAAAGGAGTCTATAACTTTATTTGGTTTGAAATTTTTTTAGGACACTTTGACCACAAATGAGTTCAAAAGGTCAGATATGGAAATCTATATGGCTTATGAAGCATCAGAAGGAATCTATGAGTATGTATAGAAAGCATAAGATCAAGGACTCGTTGGCCAGAAACATGTTCAGGAGGTCAAAAGGGGACCTCTGTATAGCTGATTTATCATCAAAAGGAGTCTATAACTTTGTATAGTTTTAAATTTTTTTAGGACACTTTGACCACAAATAAGTTCAAAAGGTCAGATATGGACATCTATATGGCTTATGAAGCATCAGAAGGAGTCTATGAGTATGTATAGAAAGCCCAAGATCGAGGACTCTTTGGCCAGAATTATGTTCATGAGGTCAAAAGAGGACCTCTGTATAGCTGATTTATCATCAAAAGGAGTCTATAACTTTAGTTGGTTTGAAATTTTTTTAGGACACTTTGACCACAAATGAGTTCAAAAGGTCAGATATGGACATCTATATGGCTTATGAAGCATCAGAAGGAGTCTATGAGTATGTATAGAAAGCCCAAGATCAAGGACTCTTTGGCCAGAAATATGTTCAGGAGGTCAAAAGGGGACCTCTGTATAGCTGACTTATCATCAAAAGGAGTCTATAAATTTATGTAGTTTGAAAAATTTTAGGACACTTTGACCACAAATAAGTTCAACAGGTCAGATATGGACATCTATATGGCTTATGAAGCATCAGAAGGAGTCTATGAGTATGTATAGAAAGCCCAAAATCGAGGACTCTTTGGCCAGAAACATGTTCCAGGAGGTCAAAAGGGGCCCTCTGTATAGCTGATTTATCATCAAAAGGAGTCTATAACTTTGTATAGTTTGAATTTTTTTTAGGACACTTTGACCACAAATAAGTTCAAAAGGTCAGATATGGACATCTATATGGCTTATGAAGCATCAGAAGGAGTCTATGAGTATGTATAGAAAGCCCAAGATCGAGGACTCTTTGGCCAGAATTATGTTCATGAGGTCAAAAGGGGACCTCTGTATAGCTGATTTATCATCAAAAGGAGTCTATAACTTTAGTTGGTTTGAAATTTTTTTAGGAAACTTTGACCACAAATGAGTTCAAAAGGTCAGATATGGACATCTATATGGCTTATGAAGCATCAGAAGGAGGCTATGAGTATGTATAGAAAGCCCAAGATCGAGGACTCTTTGGCCAGAAATATGTTCAGGAGGTCAAAAGGGGCCCTCTGTATAGCTGATTTATCATCAAAAGGAGTCTATAACTTTCTATAGTTTGAAAAATTTTGAGGACACTTTGACCACAAATAAGTTCAAAAGGTCAGATATGGACATCTATATGGCTTATGAAGCATCAGAAGGAATCTATGAGAATGTATAGAAAGCCCAAGATTGAGGACTCTTTGGCCAGAAACATGTTCAGGAGGTCAAAAGGGGACCTCTGTATAGCTGATTTATCATCAAAAGGAGTCTATAACTTTATTTGATTTGAAATTTTTTTAGGACACTTTGACCACAAATGAGTTCAAAAATGGACATCTATATGGCTTATGAAGCATCAGAAGGAGTCTATGAGTATGTATAGAAAGCCCAAGATCGAGGACTCTTTGGCCAGAAATATGTTCAGTAGGTCAAAAGGGGCCCTCTGCATAGGTGATTTATCATCAAAAGGAGTCTATAACTTTCTATAGTTTGAAAAAATGTTAGGACACTTTGCCCACAAATAAGTTCAAAAGGTCAGATATGGACATCTAAATGGCTTATGAAGCATCAGAAGGAATCTATGAGTATCTATAGAAAGCCCAATATTGAGGACTCTTTGGCCAGAAACATGTTCAGGAGGTCAAAAGGGGACCTTCTGTATAGCTGATTTATCATCAAAAGGAGTCTATAACTTTATTTGGTTTGAAATTTTTTTAGGACACTTTGACCACAAATGAGTTCAAAAGGTCAGATATGGACATCTATATGGCTTATGAAGCATCAGAAGGAGTGTATGAGTATGTATATAAAGCCCAAGATCGAGGACTCTTTGGCCAGAAATATGTTCAGGAGGTCAAAAGGGGCCCTCTGTATAGCTGACTTATCATCAAAAGGAGTCTATAACTTTATATAGTTTGAATTTTTTTTAGGACACTTTGACCACAAATAAGTTCAACAGGTCAGATATGGACATCTATATGGCTTATGAAGCATCAGAAGGAGTCTATGAGTATGTATAGAAAGCATAAGATCGAGGACTCTTTGGCCAGAATTATGTTCATGAGGTCAAAAGGGGCCCTCTGTATAGCTGATTTATCATCAAAAGGAGTCTATAACTTTATATAGTTTGAAAAAATGTTAGGTCACTTTGACCATAAATAAGTTCAAAAGGTCAGATATGGACATCTAAATGGCTTATGAAGCATCAGAAGGAATCTATGAGTATGTATAGAAAGCCCAAGATCGAGGACTCTTTGGCCAGAAATATGTTCTGGAGGTCAAAAGGGGCCCTCTGTATAGCTGATTTATCATCAAAAGGAGTCTATAACTTTATTTGGTTTGAAATTTTTTTAGGACACTTTGACCACAAATGAGTTCAAAAGGTCAGATATGGAAATCTATATGGCTTATGAAGCATCAGAAGGAATCTATGAGTATGTATAGAAAGCATAAGATCAAGGACTCGTTGGCCAGAAACATGTTCAGGAGGTCAAAAGGGGCCCTCTGTATAGCTGATTTATCATCAAAAGGAGTCTATAACTTTGTATAGTTTTAAATTTTTTTAGGACACTTTGACCACAAATAAGTTCAAAAGGTCAGATATGGACATCTATATGGCTTATGAAGCATCAGAAGGAGTCTATGAGTATGTATAGAAAGCCCAAGATCGAGGACTCTTTGGCCAGAATTATGTTCATGAGGTCAAAAGGGGACCTCTGTATAGCTGATTTATCATCAAAAGGAGTCTATAACTTTAGTTGGTTTGAAATTTTTTTAGGACACTTTGACCACAAATGAGTTCAAAAGGTCAGATATGGACATCTATATGGCTTATGAAGCATCAGAAGGAGTCTATGAGTATGTATAGAAAGCCCAAGATCAAGGACTCTTTGGCCAGAAATATGTTCAGGAGGTCAAAAGGGGACCTCTGTATAGCTGACTTATCATCAAAAGGAGTCTATAAATTTATGTAGTTTGAAAAATTTTAGGACACTTTGACCACAAATAAGTTCAACAGGTCAGATATGGACATCTATATGGCTTATGAAGCATCAGAAGGAGTCTATGAGTATGTATAGAAAGCCCAAAATCGAGGACTCTTTGGCCAGAAACATGTTCCAGGAGGTCAAAAGGGGACCTCTGTATAGCTGATTTATCATCAAAAGGAGTCTATAACTTTGTATAGTTTGAATTTTTTTTAGGACACTTTGACCACAAATAAGTTCAAAAGGTCAGATATGGACATCTATATGGCTTATGAAGCATCAGAAGGAGTCTATGAGTATGTATAGAAAGCCCAAGATCGAGGACTCTTTGGCCAGAATTATGTTCATGAGGTCAAAAGGGGACCTCTGTATAGCTGATTTATCATCAAAAGGAGTCTATAACTTTAGTTGGTTTGAAATTTTTTTAGGACACTTTGACCACAAATGAGTTCAAAAGGTCAGATATGGACATCTATATGGCTTATGAAGCATCAGAAGGAGGCTATGAGTATGTATAGAAAGCCCAAGATCGAGGACTCTTTGGCCAGAAATATGTTCAGGAGGTCAAAAGGGGCCCTCTGTATAGCTGATTTATCATCAAAAGGAGTCTATAACTTTCTATAGTTTGAAAAATTTTGAGGACACTTTGACCACAAATAAGTTCAAAAGGTCAGATATGGACATCTATATGGCTTATGAAGCATCAGAAGGAGTCTATGAGTATGTATAGAAAGCCCAAGATCGAGGACTCTTTGGCCAGAAATATGTTCAGGAGGTCAAAAGGGGCCCTCTGTATAGCTGATTTATCATCAAAAGGAGTCTATAACTTTCTATAGTTTGAAAAATTTTGAGGACACTTTGACCACAAATAAGTTCAAAAGGTCAGATATGGACATCTATATGGCTTATGAAGCATCAGAAGGAGTCTATGAGTATGTATAGAAAGCATAAGATCGAGGACTCTTTGGCCAGAAATATGTTCTGGAGGTCAAAAGGGGCCCTCTTTATAGCTGACTTATCATCAAAAGGAGTCTATAAATTTATGTAGTTTGAAAAATTTTAGGACACTTTGACCACAAATAAGTTCAACAGGTCAGATATGGACATCTATATGGCTTATGAAGCATCAGAAGGAGTCTATGAGTATGTATAGAAAGCCCAAGATCGAGGACTCTTTGGCCAGAAATATGTTCAGGAGGTCAAAAGGGGGACCTCTGTATAGCTGATTTATCATCAAAAAGAGTCTATAACTTTCTATAGTTTGAATTTTTTTTAGGACACTTTGACCACAAATAAGTTCAAAAGGTCAGATATGGAAATCTATATGGCTTATGAAGCATCAGAATGAGTCTATGAGTATGTATAGAAAGCATAAGATCAAGGACTCTTTGGCCAGAAATATGTTCAGGTGGTCAAAAGGGGGACCTCTGTATAGCTGATTTATCATCAAAAGGAGTCTATAACTTTCTATAGTTTGAAAAAATGTTATGACACTTTGACCACAAATAAGTTCAAAAGGTCAGATATGGACATCTATATGGCTTATGAAGCATCAGAAGGAGTCTATGAGTATGTATAGAAAGCCCAAGATCGAGGACTCTTTGGCCAGAAATATGTTCTGGAGGTCAAAAGGGGACCTCTGTATAGCTGACTTATCATCAAAAGGAGTCTATAAATTTATGTAGTTTGAAAAATTTTAGGACACTTTGACCACAAATAAGTTCAACAGGTCAGATATGGACATCTATATGGCTTATGAAGCATCAGAAGGAGTCTATGAGTATGTATAGAAAGCATAAGATCGAGGACTCTTTGGCCAGAAATATGTTCTGGAGGTCAAAAGGGGCCCTCTGTATAGCTGATTTATCTTTAAAAGGAGTCTATAACTTTATATAGTTAGAATTTTTTTTAGGACACTTTGACCACAAATAAGTTCAAAAGGTCAGATATGGACATCTATATGGCTTATGAAGCATCAGAAGGAGTCTATGAGTATGTATAGAAAGCCCAAGATCGAGGACTCTTTGGCCAGAAATATGTTCAGGAGCTCAAAAGGGGACCTCTGTATAGCTGATTTATCATCAAAAGGAGTCTATAACTTTCTATAGTTTGTAGAATTTTGAGGACACTTTGACCACAAATAAGTTCAAAAGGTCAGATATGGAAATCTATATGGCTTATGAAGCATCAGAAGGAGTCTATGAGTATGTATAGAAAGCCCAAGATCGAGGACTCTTTGGCCAGAAATATGTTCCAGGAGGTCAAAAGGGGACCTCTGTATAGCTGATTTATCATCAAAAGGAGTCTATAACTTTGTATAGTTTGAAAAATTTTGAGGACACTTTGACCACAAATAAGTTCAAAAGGTCAGATATGGAAATCTATATGGCTTATGAAGCATCAGAAGGAGTCTATGAGTATGTATAGAAAGCCCAATATCGAGGACTCTTTGACCACAAATAAGTTCAAAAGGTCAGATATGGAAATCTATATGGCTTATGAAGCATCAGAAGGAGTCTATGAGTATGTATAGAAAACGCAAGATCGAGGACTCTTTGGCCAGAAATATGTTCAGGAGGTCAAAAGGGGACCTCTGTATAGTTGATTTATCAACAAAAGGAGTCTATAACTTTATATAGTTTGAATTTTTTTTAGGACACTTTGACCACAAATAAGTTCAAAAGGTCAGATATGGACATCTATATGGCTTATGAAGCATCAAAAGGAGTCTATGAGTATGTATAGAAAGCCCAAGATCGAGGACTCGTTTGCCAAAAATATGTTCAATCAGTTAAATATGGACTACTGTCTGGCTTATATAACATCACAAGAAGTCAGTCTTGTATGTTTAGTAAGTTAATGTTCAAGGACTCTTTATCCAGAAATGTGTTCAGTAGGTCAAAAATGGACTTCTGTATGGCTGATGTAACATCAGAAAGATTCTACGAGAATGTATAGAAAGTTTAAGATCGATTACTCTTGGGTCAGAAATATGTGCAATATGTGAAATATGTTTGACCAAACATGGACTACTGTCTTGCTAATACAACATCACAAGAAGTCAGTAAGAACTCTTTGGACAGAAAATATGTTCTGTAGGTCAAAGAGGGACCTCTGTAGGCCTGATTTGACACATGACATATGTGCATTGGCATTGCGCAATAAATAACTTATTCATTTTTTCTTTTAAGGGAAATTATTGCATTTACCTCTTGCGTTACAATGCATAGAATAAACTACTTCATACCTCATGTGCAATGAAAACATAACATGAGTGTTGCATTGCACAAACGATCGAAGAATTAGCCTTGAATAATAATGTATTATTATTATATCTAACTATATCAGTTAGATCTTTTATGCAGTGGAATGTAACTCCAAAAATGGTATCTCTTCAATGCACATCGGAATGAGATAGTTATTGTATGTTTGTGATGCACTCATAGCTTATATGTTATTCTTCAATGCACAAAGTTTGATCTTGTGTGAAATGCAATGCAATAGCACATATTGTATTTCCTCAAAGCAAAACGCAATAGAGTTTGGGAATGAGTTACTTCTGGTGTGTAATGCAATGCAAGAAGTGCATAGCCTATATGTTATTCTTCAATGCACAACGTTAGATCGTTAGTGCAATGCAATGCAATGCAATGTAATGCAACAACACACGTTATGTCTTTAATCAACATGGGAATGAGGTAGTTCAGTTGTACAATGCAATGCAAAAAGTGCATAACCTATATGTTCTTCTTCAGTGCACAACGTTAGATCGTTAGTGCAATGCAATTCAATGTAATGCAATGCAATGCAATGCATCAACACACATATCATCTCTATAATGAACATGGGAATGATTTAGTTCTGGTGTGCAATGCAATGCAATGCGAAATATGCATAACCTATAAGTTATTCTTCAGTGCACAACGTTAGATCGTTTGTGCAATGCAATTGCAACAACACATATGTTATATCTTTAATGAACATGGGAATGAATTAGTTCTGGTGTGCAATGCAATGAAATGCAATGCAAGAAGTGCATAGCCTATGTTATTCTTCAATGCACAACGTTAGATCGTGTGTGCAATGCAATGCAATGCAACAACACACGTTATCTCTTTAATGAACATGGGATCGAGTTAGTTCTGGTGTGCAATGCAATGCAAGTAGTGCACAGACTATATGTTATTCTTCAATGCACAACGTTAGACAGTTTGTGCAAAGCAACAACACATATGTTATCTCTCTAATGAACATGGCATTGAGTTAGTTTTGGTGTTCAATGCAATGCACGAAGTGCATAACCTATGTTTCTTTAATGATGCTCAACGTTAGATCGTTTGTGCAAAGCACATAATGTTATAACAATGAGCTATACATAGGTACGCTTTTGACCTACTGAACATATTTCTGGCCAAAGAGTCCTTAAAGATGTTATATCATCCAACAAAGGTCCAAATTTGACATATTGAATTTTTTTCTGGCCAAGGAGTACTCGAAACTTGACCTTTCCATTTATACTCGTTGACTTTTTCTGATGTTACGTCAGCCATACAGAAGTCCATATTTGACCCAAGGAACATATTTTTGGCCAAAGAGTCCTCGATCTTGGGCTTTCTATTCATATAGTCCAACTCCTTCTGATGCTTCATAAGCCATATAGATGTCCATATCTGACCTTTTGAACTTATTTCTGTCAAAGTGTCCTCAAAATTTTTCAAACTATATAAAGTTATAGTCTCCTTCTGATGATAAATCAGCTATACAGAGGTCCCCTTTTGACCTACTGAACATATTTCTGGCCAAAGAGTCCTAAAAGATTAACACTATACATCCAGACTGATATCTTAGGATGTTATATCATCCTGACAAAAGTCCATATTTGACCTACCGAATTTTTTTCTGGCCAAGGAGTGAGTACTTGAAACTTGACCTTTCCTTATATACTTGTTGACTCTTTCTGATGTTACGTCAGACATACAGAATTCCATATTTGACCCAAGGAAAATATTTCTTGCCAAAGAGTCCTCGATCTTGGGCTTTCTATACACACTCATAGACTCCTTTTGATGCTTCATAAGCCATATAGATGTCCATATCTGACCTTTTGAACTTATTTGTGGTCAAAGTGTCCTAAATTTTTTTTTCAAACTATAGAAAGTTAGAGATTCCTTTTGATGATAAGTCAGCTATACAGAGGTCCCATTTTGACCTCCAGAACATATTTCTGGCCAAAGAGTCCTCGATCTTGGGCTTTCTATACATACTCATAGACTCCTTCTGATGCTTCATTAGCCATATAGATGTCCATATCTGACCTTTTGAACTTATTTGTGGTCAAAGTGTTCTCAAAATGTTTCAAACTATATAAAGTTAGAGATTCCTTTTCATGATAAATCAGCTATAAAGAGGGCCCCTTTTGACCTCCTGAACATATTTCTGGCCAAAGAGTCCTAAAAGATTAATACAATACATTCAGACTGATATCTTAGGATGTTATATCATCCTGACAAAAGTCCATATTTGACATACTGAATTTTTTTCTAGACCAAGGAGTTCTCGAAACTTGCCCTTTCCATATATACTCGTTGACTCTTTCTGATGTTACGTCAACCATACAGAAGTCCATATTTGACCCAAGGAATACATTTCTGGCCAAAGAGTCCTCGATCTTGGGCTTTCTATACATACTCATAGACTCATAGACTTTTTTGGCAAAAAGGTCCTCACAAGTTAACTTACTCTCATAGACTTCTTCTGATGATACATCACTTTAACAGGTGTCCATATGTGACCCTCTGAATATATTTTTGGCCAAAGAATCATTGAACATTAACTCTCTATTGACTCAAGAGTCAAAATTTGACCTCTTTTGGTCTGATTTATCATCAGAAGGAGTCTACAATTTTACATAGTTTAAAACATTTCGAGGAACCTTTGACCAGAAATAATAATAGGTCATATAGGGACATATATATTTATATATATTTATATTTATGAAGAATCAGAAAGAGACTATGAGTATGTATAGAAAGTTCAAGATCGAGGACTCTTTGGCCAGAAATATGTTCCTTGGGTCAATTATGGACTTCTGTATGGCTGATGTTACATCAGATGGAGTCAACGATTATGTATAGAAAGTTCAAGTTTCGAGTACCCATAGGCATGAAATATGTTCAGTAGTTCAAAAAGGGATCTCTGTCTGGCTGATTTAACATCAGAAGGAGTCTATAAGTTGGTTTCACTTTATTTTGATGGTCCCTTTAACACATTCTGTTGACTATAAGTAGCGTCACACCTACATGTCTACTAACTCTCATTAGAGTGTTAGTAGAGTATTAGTAGACTGGTAGGGTTAGGGTTAGAATAAGTTGACATGTAGTTGCAAAGTTACTTATAGTCAGTAGAATGTCTGTTGGAGGAGCATCACAATAAAGAGTTAGTAGATATTAAGCAGACACTCTACTAATACTCTAATGAAAGTTAGTTGACATGTAGATGCAAAGCTACTTATAGTCAACAGAATGTTCAAAAGGGACCATCAAAAGAAAGTGTTACCTATAAGTTGATATAGTTTAAAACCTTTTGAGGACCCATTGATAAGATTTTTTTTTTAGGACACTTTGACCACAAATAAGTTCAATAGGTCAGATTTGGACTTTTATATGGCTTATGAAGCATCAGAAGGAGTCTATGAGTATGTATAGAAAGTTTACGATCGAGGACTCTTTTGCCAGAAAAATGTCCAGTAGGTCATTTATGGACTGCTGTCTGACTGATTAAACATCACAAGAAGTTAATGATTTTATATAAAAAGTTCAAATTTATGGACTCTTTGGGTAGAAATATGTTCAGTAGGTCAATTATGGACAATTGTCTGGCTGATGAATCATCATAAGGAGTCAATTATCATGTATAGAAAGTTCAAGATCGAGGACTCTTTTAACAGAAATATTTTGAGCGGGTCAATTATGGACTACTGTCTGGCTGATGAAACTCTTGAAAAAGTCAATGAGCATGTGTAGAAAGTTCAAGTTCATAGACTCGTTGGCCAGAAATATGTTCAACAGTCAGTATGGACAATTGTCTGGCCGATGTATTATCTGAAAGAGTCTGTAAGTATGAATAGAAAGTTCAAGATCAAGGGCTCTTCAGTCAGAAATATGTTCAATATGTCAAATCTGAACTACTGTATGGCTGAAGAAACCGCATGAGTCATACACTCGCATGAGTACATACAACCGCGTGAGTACATACACTCGTTGGCCAGAATTGTTTTTTTTGGAATGTCATTATGGACAATTGTCTGGCCGATGTCCTATCTGAAATATGAGTATGTTTAAAAAGTTCAAGATCGAGGACTCTTCGGTCAGAAATATGTTCATCATGTCAAATCAGAACTACAGCATGGCTGATGAAACACCAGAAAGAGTCTATGAGTATGTTAAAAAAGTTCAAGATCAAGGACTCTTTTGCCAGAAATATGTTCATGTCAAATATGGACTGCTGTCTGGCTGATGAAACATCAGAAGTCAACGATTAAGAAAGTTCAAGTTCTTAGACTCTTCGGGTAGAAATATGTTCAGTGGGTCAATTATGGACAATTGTCTCTCTGATGAATCATCATAAGGAGTCAATGAGCTTGTATAGAAAGTTCAAAATCGAGGACTCTTACCAGAAATATTTTCAGTAGGTAAATTATGGAGTACTCTCTGGCTGATGAAACACTAAAAGGAGTCAGTGAGCATGCATAGAAAGTTCAAGTACATAGACTCGTTGGCCAGATTTTTTTTTCAATAGTCACTATGGACAATTGTCTGGCCGATGTACTATCTGAAAGAGTCTATAATAAGTATAAATAGAAAGTTCAAGATCAAAGACTCTTCGGTCAGAAATTTGTTCAATATGTCAAACCTGAAGTACTGTATGGCCGAAGAAACATCAGAAGAAGTAAATGATTATGTATAAAAAGTTCAAGTTCATAGACTCTTCGGGCAGAAATATGTTCAGTAGGTCAATTGTGGACAATTATCTGGCTGATGAAACATCAGAAGGAGTCAATGAGCATGTATAGAAAGAATAAGATCAAGGTCTCTTTGGCCAGAAATATGTTCTCTTGGTCAAATATGGAGTACTGTATGGTGGATATAAAAAAATCAAAAACAGTCTAGTGTTAAACTTTGATAATTCTTTTGCCAGAAATATGTTCAGTAGGTCAATAATTGACTTCTGTCTCAATCATGAAACATCAGAACAAGCCTATGATTATGTATAGAATGATCAAGATCGAGGACACTTTGGTTATAGAAATGTTCAATAGGTCAAATTTGAACAACTGTATGGCTGATGAAACATCAGAAGGATTGTAAAAGAAATTAGTCTAGAAATTTAAAGTTCAAGGTCTCATGTCCAGAAATATGTTCAAAATATCAAATTTGAACTACTGTTCAAATACATCGGATAGCAGATCGGATAGAAGATACATCGGAAGCAGTCTATGAGTATGTTTAGAAAGTTCAAGATCGAGGACTCTGTGGTCAGAAATACATTCCTTGGGTCAAAAATGGACTTCTGTATGGTTGACGTAACATCAGAAAGAGTCAACGAGTATATATGGAAAGGTCAAGTTTCGAGTACTCGTTGGCCAGAAAAAAATTCACAATGTCAAATATGGACTTTTGTCAGGATGATATAACATCCGAAGATATCAATCTGAATGTATTGTATTAATCTTTTAGGACTCTTTGGCCAGAAATATGTTCAGGAGTTCCAAAGGGGCCCTCTGTATAGCTGATTTATCATCAAAAGGAGTCTATAACTTTATATAGTTTGAAAAATTTTGAGTACAGTTTGACCACAAATAAGTTCAAAAGGTAAAATATGGACATCTATATGGCTTATGAAGCATTAGGAGTCAATGCGTATGTATAGAAATCGAGGACTCTTTGGCGATATGTTACTTTGGTCAAATATGGACTTCTGTATGGCTGACTTATTATTTGCAGTCGAAGAGTATGTATAGAAAGTTAACATCAGTTGACTGAATGTATAAGGAGGTTAATGTGCAGTGATGGAAAATGATTGCACTAGCTGTTGCTTTACAATGGACACAATTAACTCATTCCGATGGGCAACGATAGAATGCACTGAAGAATAAACATACAGATAATGTACTTTTCGCATTGCATTGCACACCCAAACTAACTCCTTCCCATGTTCATTAAAGAAATAACATGTGTTGTTGCATTGCACAAACGATCTAACGATGTGCATTGAAGAGTAGGCTATGCACTTTTTGCATTGTATTGCACACCTGAACTAACTACTTCCCATGTTCATTAAAGGGATAACAAGTTGCATTGCATTGCATTGCACAAACGATCTAATGTTGTGCACTGAAGAATAACATTTATGCACTTTTTGCATTGCATTGCATTGCACACCAGAACTAACTCCTTCCCATGCTCATTAAAGAGATAACATGTTGCATTGCATTGCACAAACGATCTAACGTTGTGCATTGAAGAATAACATATATCGTATGCACTTTTTGCATTGCATTGCACACCAGAACTAACTCCTTCAAATGTTCATTAAAGAGATAACATGTTGCATTGCTTTACACAAACGTTCTAACGCTGTGCATTGAAGAGTAACATAGGCTAGGCACCTTTTTCCATTGCATTGCATTGCACACCAGAACTAACTCCTTCCCATGTTCATTAAAGGGATAACATTTTGCATTGCATTGCACAAACGATCTAACGTTGTGCACTGAAGAATAACATTTATGCACTTTTTGCATTGCATTGCTCATTAGAACTAACTCCTTCAAATGTTTATTAAAGAGATAACATTTTGCATTGCATTGCACAAACCATCTAACGTTGTGCATTGAAGAGTAACATAGGCCCTGCACTTTTTGCATTGCATTGCACACCAAAACTAACTCTTTCCCTTGTTCAATAAAGAGATAACATGTTGCATTGCATTGCACAATCGATCTAACGTTGTGCACTGAAGAATAATATTAATGTACTTTTTGCATTGCATTGCTCATTAGAACTAACTCCTTCAAATGATAAAGAGATAACATGTTGCATTGCATTGCACAAACGATCTAACGTTGTGCATTGAAGAGTAACATAGACCATGCACTTTTTGCATTGCATTGCATTGTACACCATAACTAACTCCTTCCCTTGTTCAATAAAGAGATAACATGTTGCATTGCATTGCACAATGTAACGACTATGAGAATAATCAAACACAATTGAAGCTTTTAGGTGATTTTGTTCATACATAATCCCACAAAGAGTCTTCACATTCCAAACTCAAATCAGCAACCCAGAGCCATAAAATCAGGCTCCAGCCAGTCTCCGCCAACCAACGAAAACCCCCAACTAAAGACTTTTATTGGTTAACTTTAAGGAAGAACGTTGTCAACGTTTGTTAATTTTGCAAGACAGATCTGTTCAGAAATGGTACTGCTCAGGGCCCTACCAAGAGGTCACCTGACCCCTGCGACTAACAGACCCCGTCTTTCTTAAAGACCAAGGTCCCATGAGCAATGAACAAAACAGACCTCATCTTTCTTAAGGACCTCTGAATGACCTCAGGGTGTAAAATCTTTTCAAACCACAGAACTGAGATTTTACCTATAACTATACATAAAATCATTCAAGAACAATTTTCATGGACTTATAATCGAACATCATGCAACTACATAATCCTATGTTGTTCTACCACTTATATGCATTTTTTTTTTTAAAAGCTTAGATCCCATGTAAGTCATTTAATGGTTATAACTGTTAGATGTTTGAATGAAAGTGTGTGGTGTTTCATATCAGTATGATCGTATGCTCGTGATTCAAAAGATGGCTTGAATTAAATCTGTGTAAAATGTTTCGTATTCTGATAATTAGAAATCATGCCTAAATTGTTGTATCTGGTCTCCAATTAAAGCTAGAGAACCGACACCCCCAGGGAAGACATGATTTACGACTTTGAAAACAAAGCAGCAGTCAGAACTCCCATTTGTAGGAGTTTTTGTTTTAAAACAAACCCTTTAAAAACCCAGCGCAGAGCGTTAGTTAAGTTGGGCAGAAGTTGACTAGAACGGGAGCAGAACAAAGACGGAGACAGAAGACGCTAGTCACCATGTAGACCGCAGAGACAAAGAACCCAAATTAAGATCAGAAGAACGGGTTCAACAGCTTTATTCAAGCCATCTTACTAGCCTACTCTCGTCTCAATTTTCTTTCTTTTCTAAGTTTTCCTTTATTTTCCGATTGAAAGTCTCAGTTTTAAGTTAAGTTTTGCTGCAAAGTTTCGATCCACGATTCACGGCTGCAACGCACGCTTTCAACTTCAAAGACGCTTCAACCATCCGCCAGCACACCACGCGACTGGTTCTCCCTGAACTATATCCAAGCATGAGAAGATCAACCAACGGACCCCGAAAAACACCCTTGTACCCGACAAAAGGGAACCCTCAAACTCTTAACTGAACTGGTGCATTATAACCTTTTATAACCTGCATAAGGAACGACCAGGGTTAAATTAATGATTGATGGTTCGTTCAGGTCAGGTCTTGAGTGCATATAGAAGTTCGGGATTTCTTCCTCTCACCCTTAAACTCATTCTTTCCAAACTCTTTCTTTCTTTCTTTCTGTAACTTGTATGAATGTGTGTGTATATGCGTGTGCGTGTGTTTGTGTTAGGTACGTTCATGTGTGTTAGCATATAATCAATAAAGTATTGTTTGTATTTGAAAAGAGAAGTATTACTTGTGTTGTGTGCTTACGAATTTATTGTCTTGAACTTCGATCTAAGTTACCTATGCTTTTACCCTTGATTTATTTAGTTGCCCACTGAAGCTAAGCAGGGCCGAGCCTGGTTAGTACCTGGATGGGAGACCTCCTGAGAAAAACCAGGTTGCTGCTGGAAGAGGTGTTAGTGAGGCCAGCAGGGGGTGCTCACCCTGTGTTCTGTGTGGGTCCTAATGCCCCAGTATAGTGACGGGGACACTATATTGTCAAAGAGCACCGTCCTTCGGATGAGACGTTAAACCGAGGTCCTGACTCTCTGTGGTCATTAAAAATCCCAGGATGTCTTTCGAAAGAGTAGGGGTGTAACCCCGGCATCCTGGCCAAATTTGCCCCTTGGCCTCTGTCCATCATGGCCTCCTAATCATCCCCATATATACTGATTGGCTTCATCACTGTCTCCTCTCCACCAGTAAGCTGGTGTGTGGTGGGCGTTCTGGCGCAATATGGCTGCCGTCGCATCATCCAGGTGGATGCTGCACATTGGTGGTGGTTGAGGAGATCCCCCCTTCTATGTAAAGCGCTTTGAGTGCCGAGAAAAGCGCTATATAAATGTAATGAATTATTATTATTATTATTATTATTTAGTAATTTACTGTTAGCTGGGGATTATTCTTTCTCGGCCAGGAAGATATTATATTTCCTAGAGTTAATAATTGTTTATGTTTTCTGTTCATTGGATGAACTGATAAAATGATCATACTATTGATTCTGCTACAGTAAATTCTGAAAATAATCAAATTATTAATTATTGATCATAATCCGTTATGAATAATAATTAATTATATTTATACGGGCGTATAAACGCTACAACAATCGATCTAGCGTTGTGCATTGAAGAATAACATATAGGCAATGCACTTTTTGCATAGCATTGCATTGCACACCAGAACTAACTCCTTCAAATGTTTATTAACATGATGCATTGCACTGCACAAACGATCTAACGTAGTGCAATGAATAATATTATTTTAAACTTCTTGCATTGCATTGCATTGCACACCAGAACTAACTCAACTCCATGTTCATTAAATAGATAACGTGTGTTGTTGCATTGCATTGCACAAACGATCTAACATTGTGCATTGAAGAATAACATATAGGCTATGCACTTCTTGCATTGAATTGCACACCAGAACTAACTCATTCCCAAACTCATTGCGTTGTGCTTTGAGGCAATACAATTTGTGCTGTTGCATTGCATTTCACAGATCAAACTTTGTGCATTGAAGAATAACATATAAGCTATGAGTGCATTGCAAACATACAGCAACTATCCTCATTCCGATGTGCATTGAAAAGATACCATTTTTGGAGTACATTCCACTGCATAAAAGATCTGACTGATAAACTTAGATATAATAATACATTATTATTCAACGCTAATTCTTAGATCGTTTGTGCAATGCAACACTCATGTTATGTTTTCATTGCACATGAGGTATGAAGTACTTTATTCTATGCATTGTGACGCAAGAGGTAAATGCAATAATTTCCCTTCAAAGCAAAAATGAATAAGTTAGCTATTCAGTGCAATGCGATAGCACATATGTTATGTGACAAATCAGGCTTACAGAGGTCCATCTTTGACCTACGGACATATTTTCTGTCCAAAGAGAACTTATTTGTGGTCAAAGTGTCCTCAACATTTTTCAAACTATATAAAGTTATAGACTCCTTTTGATGATAAATCAGCTATACAGAGGGCCCCTTTGGAACTCCTGAACATATTTCTGGCCAAAGAGTCCTAAAAGATTAATACCGGTACAATACATTCAGATTGATATCTTCGGATGTTATATCATCCTGACAAAAGTCCATATTTGACATACTTGAAGCTTGAAGTGTAAAGCTTGTTTCATACACAGATATGGCCTATTTATGAATGAAATTCATGCATTTATTTGTCATTTAAACTGATGCAAACAGGGAAAGAGAGTAGAAAACACTTATTATCCTGTCGCCCCCTCTAGTGGACAGCATTGAGTATTACGGCCTTCATTGCTCAGAGAACGCAAGTCAATGGATTTTTTGGGAAAGTAAGTCTGACCAGTTAGAAAAGATCAGAGCCATAGAGAGAGAGAGTTGCGACAACGGAAGTTCAAAATGCTTAGTTGTCACGTGATTCGCGTAGACCTCAGATAGTTCCAGGAAGTGCTTCGGAATCAACTAGCATGCTTTAAAACACAAGTTTATTTGATTCAGATGTACTGATAATATACAATCTTATTCTTTATACGTCTTACCTTTTAAAAGTGCATCACAAACGGTCTGTTCTACCGCGCTGTTGTTACTTCCGGGAACTATTGAGAGGCTCTACGAGCCGCCATTGCTGTAAAAAAAAGCGTTCCATGTTGTCAATGGAGTTGTCGCAACTCTCTCTCTACATGGCTCTGGAAAAGATATAAGCGAGTCAGACCAGTCTGAGCTGAGTTTGGTGAAGCATTAAAGGCGGAGTAAATTTCTCATAATAATATTACATAATAATAATGTTTAAATATATGCTTGCTATATATTGATATATGCCAAAATAATAAAGAAAACTCAGAGAAACATCGACCAATTCAGTATTTAATAAAATTGTACAAAAAAAAAACATCATTCGTTCAGTCGGTTTTTTATTTAATATTGAAAGTAGAAAAATGAGAAAACAGTTCCTTTTTTGATTTTTCATTTTTTCCAAAAAAACCCCCCGAAAAACAAGAATTCAGCTTGATTTGTCGTTTTTCGTTCTGAGGTAAAAATAATAAACAGCTTGAATATTTGATTTCTACACATGGGCGGGAATGAAACGCCCCCATTTGTCAGCCGAAGATCTTCCTCAGTTCTGCACTGCAGAATAAGAGTCCTCCGTGGTCCGGGTAGGTCCGTGTACTTTTTGTTCATTTCATTTCCTGTTTGGAATGGAATAATGAGAAATGAAAACCAGCTCGTTTATTCGTTTTTTAGTTTAGTTTAAAAAACGAAAAATTAGATTTTGGCTCGATTTTTCATTTTTCGTTTGTGGTTTACAAATCGGTTTATGGGTTCAATATTTCATTTGCACATGTGGGCGGTGCTTAAACGCCCC
Organism: Abramis brama; assembly: GCF_963993115.1. Classification (NCBI taxonomy): domain Eukaryota; kingdom Metazoa; phylum Chordata; class Actinopteri; order Cypriniformes; family Leuciscidae; genus Abramis; species Abramis brama. The sequence continues at coordinate 4,699,863 of NC_139968.1, read as the reverse complement.
TTTCATCTGATTGGTCAAAACGCTCCGCCTTCAGTAGGCTACGAGCTTTTCTTTCTGTCAGGCAGAATAAGAGTCAGTACGAGTGTGGCACTGACAAATGCACTTTAATAAAATAATGTCTGAAACCACCACTCACTGTTAACTACGCACAATATTTGAAGCAGAAATATGTTGCTGGTCACGTAATTCGTGCTGCTGCAAGCAACCCCAATAATGTGAGCCACAGTATAGCCTATGACAGATTATTTTAGCATAATGTATTTCCCATTGATAAATACAGTGCAAATAGATCCGTCTTTTTGGATAAAAGGGAAGTGGAAATAAAAATCAATAATAGGCTGAACTGTACCATGATAATATGTCCGTATGTAACATGTAGCCTACCACTCTTGTCTTTTATATAGCCTAGGCTATAAATAATTTTGAAAATTGAATAGAAATAAAATGTATATTTATGAATGTAAGCATGTGCAGCCTACTCAGTTCACATGAAAAGAAAGAGACAGAAAAGAGAGAAGCTAGAATCAGTGAACGTACATTAATACTGACAAAATTACCAGGTTTGGGATTAATTAAAATCATGTAAATTGAAGAGCACGGCATAGGCTACCTTTAAAATTTTTACGTTTTATTATAAAACTAATACAATTTTATTACATACTGAGTTTTCTTTATTAAAAGAAATAGTCAGGTCTCAGAGGCGTGTCATCTCTGCTAATACTGCAGATGGCTTTTCTGAGATGTTTGATCCTCTTTTATTCATGGACTGTTCTGATATGGATGATCTCATTCACTGTTTTAACAACCACTGTGTAACAATTTTGGATCAGGTGGCTCCTGTTAAATCAAACTTGTCACAGAAAAAAGCGTGTCCTTGGATAAATGAAGACATCTTAAGACTCAGGAGGCTGTGTCGTAAGACTGAACGTTTGTGGAAATCCGCTAAACTTGAGGTGCACAGACTCTATCTCAGGGATCTTGTGTCATCTTACAATGTGATGGTTGAAAATGCCAGATCTGAATATATCCGTCAACAGGTAACATTGAATAAGAAAAATCCCAAAGTGTTGTTTGACACCAATAATTATTTTGTATGTTCTGCTGCTCCAGTTACCCCTGTCTTTTGTGAAGCTGACAGCAATGCCTTTTTGAGATTTTTCACAAACAAAATTAAGATGATCAAGGATAAGATCCCGCCCCTTCAGTGTGGTACCCCTGCTGTGTTTGAGCCTGTGTCCAGCATGTGGACATCATTTAAGAGTGTGACATTTGCTGATATTTCAGCACTGGTGTCTAAGATGAAGCCCTCCTCTTGTTCATCTGACATCATTCCTTGCAGGCTCTTTCAAAAAGTGTTTGAGGTAATTGGCCCTTGTGTTACCAAAATGGTTAATGTCTCTTTGTCAACTGGCGTGTTTCCCAGTGCCTTTAAACATGCCATAGTGGAGCCATTATTAAAAAGAGCAGGCTTAGACCCGACAGATCTTAATAGTTTTAGGCCTATCTCAAAACTCCCGTTCCTGTCTAAGATCCTTGAGAAGGTGGTCTGTGAACAGCTTACATTCTTCCTGGAACAAAATAACATCCATGAGCCATTTCAGTCTGGTTTCCGTAAACAACACTCTACGGAAACGGCTTTACTGAAAGTGTCTAGTGATATTATGATGGCTGCTGATTCTGGTAAACGCACTGTTCTAGTTCTCTTGGATCTGTCCTCAGCATTCGACACCGTTGACCATCAGGTCCTGCTGAAAAGACTGAGGGATCAAGTAGGACTATCTGGGTCAGTCCTTCAGTGGTTTTCCTCATATCTATCAGGGCGTAGCTTTAGTGTTTCAGCTAACCGAATAAGTTCTGAGTCTGTGGATTTGCTGTGTGGAGTGCCTCAAGGGTCTGTTTTGGGCCCTGTTTTATTTTTGTTGTATTTGATTCCTTTGGGAAAGATTATCAAAAGGTTTAGTGATGTTTCTTTCCACTTATTTGCTGATGATATCCAGCTTTATTGTTCCTTTAAGCCGTCTGAAATCCAGAATTTAAACTCTCTGCTACATTGTCTAGTGGAGATTAAACAATGGCTTAGTGAAAACTATCTGCAGTTAAATGCAGACAAAACGGAAACACTGGTTATCGCACCTGATGATGCTATTCCGGGGATTAAACAATACCTGGGCGATTTAGGCCAGTCTGCGAAGCCAAGTCTTCGCAACCTGGGAGTTATTTTTGACAAAGATATGTCATTAGCCCAGCACTGTAAGCAGCTAACAAGGAACTGTTTCTTTCAATTAAGGAACATTTCTAAACTTAGGAATATGGTCGCACGTAATGATCTGGAACTTATCATTCATGCGTTTGTGTCTTCACGTTTGTATTATTGTAATAGTTTGTTTTCATGCTTAAACAAGAAAGAGCTCTCTCGACTACAATTAGTGCAAAACTGTGCAGCGAGAATTCTGACCCGTACTAACAAGAGGACCCACGTATATCCCATTTTAAAACAGCTTCATTGGCTGCCAGTGTCTTATAGGATCCAATTTAAAATTTTGGTTCTAGCATTTAGAGCCCTGCATGGTCAGGCTCCTTTCTACCTCAGCGATCTGATTCAGCCGTATACCCCTGCACGGGCTCTGAGGTCTGTGAATCAAACTCTGCTGAAGGCTCCACGCACTTGTTTTCGGACTAGAGGTGACCGATCCTTCCAGGCTGTTGCTCCTAGGCTATGGAATGGTCTGCCGCTCTCTTTACGCTCTATTGACTCTGTGGATACTTTTAAAAGTAATCTTAAGACTTATTTATTTATTCAAGCTTTTAATTAGTTACTTTTTGGGCTGTTATGATTTCGGTGTTGTTTTCATTGCATGTTTTTTCTGATTTAAACTGTGTTGTGAAGCACTTTGTGGCCCTTGTCTGTGAAAGGTGCTATATAAATAAAGATTACTTACTTACTTACTTACTATTATGTTGGCTTAAGAAAGCCAGCATATTTGAACATTATTATTATTATTTATTATTATTATGAGAAATTGACTCCACCTAGAACTTTAATGCTTCACCAAACTCAGCTCAGACCTTCAGACTGGTCTGACTCGCTTATATCTTTTCTAACTGGTCAGACTTACTTTCCCAAAAAATCCATTGACTTGCGTTCTCTGAGCAGTGAAGGCCGTAATACTCAATGCTGTCCACTAGAGGGGGCGACAGGATAATAAGTGTTTTCTACTCTCTTTCCCTGTTTGCATCAGTTTAAATGACAAATAAATGCATGAATTTCATTCATAAATAGGCCATATCTGTGTATCCGCTCTCTAGTTTATTTTAAGATATTGTTATTCACACTGGTTTTTGCATTTAATGTTTGTCCATCTGGAACTTTTATTTGCCATGAGCTCTATATTTTAAGATGTAGCCTACTAAAAAAAACAAAAAAAACATTTTTTTTTATTATTGTTGCATTGTTGTGTGTAATACTTACAGTAGGCTACCTTATGCCTCTGAATCTATGCCTGCCTTTCTACCCTCATATCAATATCAAATGTATTTCTAGAACACAGTTCCAGAGGGATTTAATGTTTTTTGGCTTTTGGTATGAATATGTTTGCCTTACTGTTATCTATAAGCTAGTGTGCACCAAAACAAGGGCAAAATTCACATTTAGAAGACCAAACCCAACGTTGAAAATTAAAATCAGTTTCAAGTACAGTAAAATCAAGTAAAGTACAGATACTCAGAAAGTGTACTTAAGTAGGCCTACAGTACTCAAGTAAATGTACTTTGTTACTGTCCACCTCTGGATGTTTTACACAATAAGGATATATTCCCATTGGGTTGTTGGGTTTTCATGTTTAATGGGAACTTTAGACATAATGATTTCTATACTGTACAAACTGTGTTATCCCCTAACTCTCATGTAACAGTTATGGCTATGTCATCTACGGACATCTAATATTATGGACATATTATCATGGTACAGTTCAGCCTATTATTGATTTTTATTTCCACTTCCCTTTTATCCAAAGAGATATCTGAACTATTTGCACTGTATTTATCAACGGGAAATACATCATGCTAAAATAATCTGTCATAGGCTATACTGTGGCTCACATTATTGGGGTTGCTTGCAGCAGCACGAATTACGTGACCAGCAACATATTTCTGCTTCAAATATTGTGCGTAGTTAACAGTGAGTGGTGGTTTCAGACATTATTTTATTAAAGTGCATTTGTCAGTGCCACACTCGTACTGACTCTTATTCTGCCTGACAGAAAGAAAAGCTCGTAGCCTACTGAAGGCGGAGCGTTTTGACCAATCAGATGAAAGGGGCGTTTCAGCACCGCCCACATGTGCAAATGAAATATTGAACCCATAAACCGATTTGTAAACCACAAACGAAAAATGAAAAATCGAGCCAAAATCTAATTTTTCGTTTTTTTAAACTAAACTAAAAAACGAATAAACGAGCTGGTTTTAATTTCTCGTTATTCCATTCCAAACAGGAAATTAAATGAACAAAAAGTACATCGTTTGTTCATTTGTTTTTGCTTTCACATATGAAAACGAAAATGAAATTTTTTTAGAAAAACGAAATTATGACTTGATTTTTGGTTTTCCGTTCTTGCACGGAAATCAGAAAAAACACTTGATATTCTGATTTTCCCCTGTGGGTGGTGCTAAATCTGATTGGCAGGAAATGCATTAATTATTTTTTAAATTAAGAGTTTACCCATACTGTATTTGTTAGCCTCTAAAATTAATAGTCTACATGCATGCTATTTGTTACCCAATTATTTGGCTTAACTGACTGAAAAAATCTATTGAAATAGCCTAAATGTAAACATGTTCACGCATTGACAGTGGTCAGGGTGGTTATCAGACAAAAGGCAGAATGAGAGAAGGCCCGGTCCGTGTAACGCTTCACAATTCAGTTTTCAGACCATACAATGCAAATGCAAAAATGCAAAATTGAAACCAGACATTCTTTTTTTTTTTTTTTTTTCAGTACATTATCAATGGATATTTGCCTTTTTCTCCCCTTTTTTCAATTTTACGTTTGCTAAATTGTGACTTCAGAAACAAACATTCGAATAAATGAAATCTAACCGATTTTCTATTTTTCCATTTTTCGTCTTGTAATTTGCGCCGTGGGCGGTACCATTAGCACGGGGGTGTGGCCGTGGACTAACTTTACTATCATTTCATTGATGTAACTGCTTTATTTACACTGCATGCACGTTTGAGGAGAAGTTTAAAAGACGGAACACAGGACAACATTTTTCACCCGAAGTGCCATCACTTTTATTATTAGGCTAATAGTCTACGTGTAGCCTACTAAATTATAAGGCAGTCTCGGACCGGCCATCGGGAGCAGCCGGTAAAAGTGAAATCCCGGTGGCCTGGGTATGATTTGGCACATTGCCCTGTTTGTATTGACCTTAATAAAAAATACTAGCCTACCAAGCGAAAATATAGAAAAAAAGCTTCTTTTTTTGTTAGGTTTTTAGCTCTCGTTTGTAATAGCCTACAATTCAATAAAGATGCAGATGTTTTCACTATAGCGGGCATTGTTCGTTACCACGGTATCCGCTTGAGCTTCTGTGTGTTTAATTAGCTCTACACCGCTTCTCGTTCCCGTAAAATGCCCTTAAATCTAGCACAGTTGTAGAACATAGTCTGTTCATTACAATAGAAGCAGTTCGCCAGGATATGAGCATGAGGCGATACTAGGCTATAGTTAACTATGGTGCTGCAAATCAAGAGCAATAATATTTATTTATTTTCAATAAATAAACAGAAATACCTTGCTACGTTTGGCACATTGCCCAGCTTGTTTTTTATTTATTTATTCGAGCACATTAAATTCGCCATTCGATAATGAATCAGCACTATAGACATTAAATATTGTATTAGCCTACAAACGAGAGCTAAAAACCTTATTTTTTTCTATATTTTTGCTTAGTAGGCCTAGGCTAGCTATAATTTTTATCGTTATTCTAGATTCCCGTGAAGGATCTTGAAAAGCGCTGCCACCCCCGTTCTGCTGCACTGAAAATGAACTGCCTGGGATCTCGTGGTTGTGGCTGCCTAGGCTACTGTACCATGTAAAATGTATATTATATTATATTATATTATATTATATTATATTATATTATATTATATTATATTATATATTAATAAAATAAAGTAAGAATGAATATGGTAAATACAAACAAGGGCAATGTGCCATACCCAGGCCACCGGGATTTCACTTTTCCCGGCTGCGCGATGGTCCGAGACTGCCTTATATTTTAGCACAGAATAATAATAATGATGGCACTTCGGGTGAAAAATGTCGTCCTGTGTTCCGTCTTTTAAACTTCTCCTCAAACGTGCATGCAGTGTAAATAAAGCAGTTACATCAATGAAATGATAGTAAAGTTAGTCCACGGCCACACCCCCATGCTAATGGTACCGCCCACGGCGCAAATTACAAGACGAAAAATGGAAAAATAGAAAATCGGTTAGATTTCATTTATTCGAATGTTTGTTTCTGAAGTCACAATTTAGCAAAAGTAAAATTGAAAAGGGGGAGAAAAAGGCAAATATCCATTGATAATGTACTGGAAAAACAAGAAAAATTAATGTCTGGTTTCAATTTGGCATTTTTGCATTTGCATTGTATGGTCTGAAAACTGAATTGTGAAGCGTTACACGGACCAAGGCCCTTCTTAGTGGTCCGTGTACTTTTTCGTTCATTCATTATTCTATTTCGGAATGAAAGATGACATTTAAAAAAGGGTGCAGCTTGGTTTTTTGTTTAAAAGAAAAAAAGCAAAAATGACTGTATTTTGTTTTCCAAATGTTGTTGTCATCAAATAATAGTAGCCTAGCCTATTAGAAAAATGGACGACATTTCCGATTGTGTTTTAATTTGTAATATTTATTTGTACGTTTATTGTATTTCATTTGACTGATCCTATCTTTACCCGGAAGTAAATTACACCGTCGTGCGAAGTCTTAACGTGTAATTAAACGTTGCATTCATATTCTGTGCTCATCTGATTTTTTGTACATAGCATAGCCTACTTTGTTATGATTTTAGTATCATAATGATTAATCGAGAGACATGGAGCGAGTCAGACATGATTTTGACCACTTCATTACGTTTTGTTTTGTAGAAAGCCTTTCTTTAAAGTGAATTTCGTTTTGTATAAATTGTATCTTAATTTTAATACATTTTTCATCAACCAATTTCCTGGATTTAATAAATAAGAAGCAAATATAACAGACAATAATAATCATGGAGGCGCCCGCGCGGTCAATTGCATTGCAAGTGAACCGGAGCGCATCTCATCATACATCCTGAGCGAAACTCAGTGTATGCCTCACACAGACATGAGAAATACATCAAATAGCCTACACAAAGCTTGAAATGTCTTTAAATGTAAACGAAATAATTCAAAACGAAAAGAAAAAGGCTACTCTCTGATTATGTAATCCATTATGTGCATTTCTCTCTAGGCTATAGGCGCGTTCACTACGAATATGGCGATCGTCAACTTCATCTTTGCAGCCGAGTCGACACTGTCAGAGAAAACACTTGTTTATTAATAAAAATCAATACACGCGTCACCGGATTTACAAATGCACATCTTGCTTGTTGCACGCACACATAGGCTATTATGTCGAAATAACGAGATATTATGTTGAAATAACATTATTAATAATAATACATCTTTTAGATTATTTGATTGAATGCCGAATGTTGCGCTTGTTCAATTTAATAAAATTAAAACTTTAATTGTGATCATTAAAATTATTTAATTTATTAAATATTAAATATTTAGTGGCCAAGTTTTGCATATATATATATATATATATATATATATAGCGATAGTTCATTCTAAGTTTACTCAAGTGGAAGAATGTGACTAATAAACTTAGGCCTACTAGCACTATGCATTATATTTTGAAAAATAATTAGATTAACTTAATATCAAAACCTTAAATTTTCTCTGGACTCAATGATAAATACATGTCTGACCGTTGGAACGAACCAAAAAAACTAGGTGATATTATTTCCGTTAGACCTTAGCCTACATTGACGCTGATGCATTAAAGAGGAGGGGCTCCCCTGTTCCAAGATGGCGGCTCTATTGACGCATTCGTTCCAATGAACTGCCGTAGCCAAGGCGACATCTAGTGTATATATCTATGACTTCGCACGACGGTGTAATTTACTTCCGGGTAAAGATAGGATCAGTCAAATGAAATACAATAAACGTACAAATAAATCTTACAAATTAAAAAACGATCGGAAATGTCGTCCAATTTTCTAATACTATTATTTGATGATAACAATACATCTGGAAAACAAAATACAGCCATTTCTGATTTTTTTCTTTTAAACAAAAAACCAAGCTGCACCCTTTTTTAAATTTCATCTTCATTCCGAAAAAGAATAATGAATGAACGAAAAAGTACACGGACCCTTAGTGCATTCCTTCGCAATATAGGTTTCTTTTGCCTTCCCTTGCCAATAGATTTTGCTATCCCTTTATATCTTCCCGATATACTCTTGCTCAGGCCATCCTTAAAAATATTTTGGTTTGCTGTAACAACCAAAAAAAAGAAGAAAAAAAAGGCGTCGGTATATTTTTTTTCTTCAAGATTCAATGTAAAAAAAAAAAAGTACAAATTTGGTCAAGGTGATTATGTAGGTATGAATTTAAACAAATTTGCATATCGGGACTTCACTGACAGTTTTCCAGAACTTCGTGCAAGTTAAAGAGGTGTCCAGAGAAAAAAAAGAAGATTTTGATAAAAAAAAATAAAATAATAATATATATATATATATATATATATATATATATATATATATATATATATATATATCGAATATAGAACTGGGAAAATGAATGATTATAAGGAGGCATTTCATTTGTTTATTAATAAACAAGTGTTTTTTTTGTGTCACATTTGGCTGCAAAGATGAAGTTGACGAACTTGAAGCCATCTTCGCAGTAGTGAACTTGCCAGAGAGAAATGCACATTTCATAGGGTCGGATTACATAAGCAGAGAGCAGTCTGTTTTTTTTTTCTTTTTGAATTGTTTTGTTTAAAAGTAGCCTACTCATTCCAAGCTTTTTATAGATATACCGTAACGCAAGTGTATTTCCCTCATATTAAATATAAAACGCATGTGTTGACTGATATTTTTCTAACGTCTGGACTCCTTTATTAAGGGAGTATGGATATAGACGTTTCAATATATTAGTATTAAACGCATTTTCTGATCATTTATATTTCAAGTGTTGACTGCAAATGGCACGTCCATAACGCTGGAACTGCAATAGCAAAATTTGGCTTAGGCTACTTCAGTGATAAAGATCAAATGCTGTACACACCTTATTAATAAACCATACTATCCTACAGAAAAGCAGATGAGCCCAGAATACGAACGCAACGCATTTATAACGAAACGTTAAGCGTCTTCCTCCCATTAGGCTATAGAAACACTTTATTACAAAGCAAATAAAGGTGGCTCTTAACGTGAGGATGACAGGATTTTGAGGATGGCATTGCGGTGCACAGCAAATCCTTTAAATGGTAGCCTATTCAATGCAAAACAAAAATGAAAAATATAAGTAGCCAAACAAATTATTGTGGCATTAATTAGCCCACAAACAATATTTATTTTAAAGTCTAAACGAATTTATTTAAAGAAAAACGCCAGCGTTGGGCGTTTATCTGTATAGGCTAAGTGTTTCAGCCGCCCTTTTCAAACAGGCGCAAGAAAATGCAACAGAATTTGATTTGTTAAACATGAAAAGGACTTTTCCGTCTGGCATGGCCGCTCGCTCTAACGTTAACCTAGATACATGTTCGCTATTATTAATAAGCGCATATCCGAGTGTTTGTGCGGAGTGTGGAGCGCGCACTGCATGACATGATGGAGGCGCCGGTGCCATCACTCGCATTTTCCTATCAACAGTGGAAACAACTTAAAATACTCCATCATTTCTGGTCGTACAGAAAATAATAATACATCAGTCGCAACTACTTTTATTTGTGTAAACTCACAACAACAAGAAAACGTTGTGCTTTTGTAAAAGAAAATAAAACGAACAGGGCGCGCTTTCATGATCTCTGTGAATTGGAGCGCGTCTCAAACATTAACTGACAAAGCCTCACAGACATGAGAAATATAGCTATGTAAAGCTTATAAAAAATGTCCACCAACGAAAAAAATCCAATCGACAGCAGATACATATACGGTACCATCTGATTACGTAATCCTGTCCGTATAAAGACGCATCTAGGCGACATTACAGCGGAGATGTATTGAGATATGTTTGCAGGCAGCCTACACTGATTTAGAAAAGACCTGTTTATTAATAAACAATTCAAATGCTTCGTTTTTTTTTTCAGACACATTTATTATCATTAGCCTACTTTTGCCGGTGCTACTGGGTGCTTTGCGGCAAGTTTTATGCATGCGCTTGAGCGCGGAATATAGGCTATAGCCTACATGCACCCAGGATATAATATAAACGTGCGATTAGTCCTAATTGCTTAAATAAATGACTACTAGGCTAGAAAAATCTTTAGTCTATGGCAACTCTAATCAATAGCCTAGCCTACATTTAATATTTGGCATTATTTAATTAGTAATTGTATCCAGCTCTTTACATTAAATTAGTTGAGTTAGCATAATTAGTTAATGAACTAATACAATAATAAAATAAAGTTTAAATTAAGAAACTAACCATATATTTCTATATAGCATTGCTTATTCCACCACACAAAGGACTGTTTATTAGGTGACAATCCGTTATACATGTGAAGATTGTAGGGTGTATCTTGAAGATTTTTGTATTGTATTGTATCTTCGGTTATAAAGACAAGATTGACATTTTGTTAATTAAACAAAATAAGAACACAATGTTGTAAAAAATAATCAACTTAGGCTATGTTCTGTTAGATGTGTTTTGACTACTTTTTGTTTAATTATATCTCTAGGTAATGAAGATATAGACTATTAACAAAAATAAATCTTATATATAATATATTATATAAAAAAAACGTATACAATATAAAAATATAAAATATATATATATTTTTAAAGGCATATTTTGTACATGACGACACATGTCCTTATAAGGCCAAGAAAACATGTCGTTTTAACGACATAACATCTCGTTATTACGAGAAAATATGTCGTTTTAACGACAAAAGATCTTGTTATTACGAAAAAAATTGAGGGGAAAAAATAATATATAACGTTAGGCCTAGGTGGCAGCAATGCATCACCGTATGGGTAAACTCTTAATTTGAAAAATAATGAATGCATTTCCTGCCAATCAGATTTAGCACCACCCACAGGGGGAAATCGGAATATGGCCACTAAATATTTAATATTCAATTATTTTAATAATCACAATTAAAGTTTTAATTTTATTAAATTGAACAAGCGCAACATTCAGCATTCAATAATATGTGTGCGTGCAACAAGCAAGATGTGCATTTGTAAATCCGGTGCATTGATTTTTATTAATAAACTAGTGTGACAGTGTCGACAGCAAAGATGAAGTTGACGATCACCATATTCGTAGTGAACACGCCTATAGAGAGAAATGCACATAATGGATCAGAGAGTAGCCTTTTTCTTTTCGCTTTGAATTATTTCGTTTAAAGACATTTCAAGCTTTGTGTATTTGATGTATTTCTCATGTCTGTGTGAGGCATACACTGAGTTTCGTTAAGTTAGGATGAGATGCGCTCCAGTTCACGAGCAATGCTAGTGTACATAGCATACCTTCTGGGCTCATCTGATTTTTTTCATAGCATAGCCTACTTTGTTATGATTTTAGTATCATAATGATTAATAAATGCACGCACAATTGTCCGTGAACTTTATTTGAACGAATGCCTTTCAACTTGTGTGTGCAAAATTCAGAATTAAATGAATGTGCTGCAATTTGTACAAATAGAGAGTCTGTAGGCCTATTATACGGTTGTAGCCATTAAATAAGCGCATTCCATCCATCCATCTTCTTCCGCTTATCCGGGGCCGGGTCGCGGGGGCAGCAGTCTAAGCAGAGATCCCCAGACTTCCCTCTCCCTAGACACTTCCTCCAGCTCTTCTGAGGGGACACCGAGGCGTTCCCAGGCCAGCCGGGAGACATAGTCTCTCCAGCGTGTCCTAGGTCTTCCCCGGGGTCTCCTCCCAGTGGGACGCGCCCGGAACACCTTCCCGGGAAGGCGTCCAGGAGGCATCCGGAACAGATGCCCGAGCCACCTCAGCTGACCCCTCTCGATGTGGAGGAGCAGCGGCTCTACTCTGAGCTCCTCCCGAGTGACCGAGCTTCTCACCCTATCTCTAAGGGATCGCCCCGCCACCCTGCGGAGAAAGCTCATTTCGGCCGCCTGTATCCGGGATCTTGTCCTTTCGGTCATGACCCAAAGCTCATGACCATAGGTGAGAGTAGGAACGTAGATTGACCGGTAAATCGAGAGCTTCGCCTTGCGGCTCAGCTCTTTCTTTACCACGACAGACCGGTACATCGACCGCATTACTGCAGAAGCTGCACCGATCCGTCTGTCAATCTCCCGTTCCATCCTTCCCTCACTCGTGAACAAAACCCCAAGATACTTAAACTCCTCCACTTGAGGCAGGAACTCTCCACCAACCTGAAGTGGGCAAGCCACCCTTTTCCGACTGAGGACCATGGCCTCGGATTTGGAGGTGCTGATTCTCATCCCAGCCGCTTCACACTCGGCTGCAAACCGTCCCAGTGCATGCTGAAGGTCCTGGCTTGATGAGGCCAACACGACAACATCATCCGCAAAGAGCAGAGACGAAATCGTGTTGTCACCAAACCTGACACCCTCAGGCCCCTGGCTGCGCCTAGAAATTCTGTCCATAAAAATCATGAACAGAACCGGCGACAAAGGGCAGCCCTGCCGGAGTCCAACACGCACCGGGAACAAGTCTGACTTACTGCTGGCAATACGAACCAAGCTCCTGCTTCGGTCGTACAGGGACCGGATAGCCCTTAGCAAAGGGCCCCAGACCCCATACTCCCGGAGCACCCTCCACAGGCCGCCACGAGGGACACAGTCGAATGCCTTCTCCAAATCCACAAAGCACATGTGGACTGGTTGGGCAAACTCCCATGAACCCTCCAGCACCCTCTAGAGGGTATAGAGCTGGTCCAGTGTTCCACGGCCTGGACGAAAACCACACTGTTCCTCCTGAATCCGAGGTTCTGCTATCGGCCGGATTCTCCTCTCCAGTACCCTGGCATAGACTTTCCCAGGGAGGCTGAGAAGTGTGATCCCCCTGTAGTTGGAACACACCCTCCGGTCCCCCTTCTTAAAAAGAGGGACCACCACCTGCCCTCCCAGAGGCACTGTCCCCGACTGCCACGCCATGCTGCAGAGGCGTGTCAGCCAAGACAGCCCCACAACATCCAGAGACTTGAGGTACTCAGGGCGGATCTCATCCACCCCCGGTGCCTTGCCACCGAGGAGTTTCTTGACTACCTCGGTGACTTCAGCTTGGGTGATGGACGAGTCCACCTCTGAGCCCTCAGTCTCTGCTTCCTCAATGGAAGACGTGACAGCGGGATTGAGGAGATCCTCGAAGTATTCCTTCCACCGTCCAACGACATCCCCAGTTGAGGTCAACAGCTCCCCACCTCTACTGTAAACAGCGTTGGTAGGGCACTGCTTCCCTCTCCTGAGGCGCCGGACGGTTTGCCAGAATCTCTTCGAGGCCAGCCGATAGTCCTTCTCCATGGCCTCACCGAACTCCTCCCAGGCCCGAGTTTTTGCCTCCACAACCACCCGGGCTGCAGTCCGCTTGGCCTGCCGGTACCTGTCAGCTGCCTCAGGAGTCCCACAAGCCAACCAGGCCCGATAGGACTCCTTCTTCAGCTTGACGGCATCCCTTACTTCCGGTGTCCACCACCGGGTTCGGGGATTGCCGCCTCGACAGGCACCGGAGACCTTACGGCCACAGCTCCGAGCGGCCGCTTCGACAATGGAGGTGGAGAACATGATTCTCTCGGACTCAATATCTCCAGCCTCCCTCGGGATCCGGTCGAAGCTCCGCCGGAGGTGAGAGTTGAAGATCTCTGACAGGAGACTCGGCCAAACGTTCCCAGCAGACCCTCACAGTATGCTTGGGTCTGCCGAGTCTGTCCAGCTTCCTCCCCCGCCATCGGATCCAACTCACCCACCAGGTGGTGATCAGTTGACAGCTCCGCCCCTCTCTTCACCCGAGTGTCCAAGACATACGGCCGGAGGTCAGATGAAACGACCACAAAGTCGATCATCGACCTACGGCCTAGGGTGTCCTAGTGCCACGTGTACTGATGGACACCCTTATGCTTGAACATGGTGTTCGTTATGGACAAGCTGTAAGTCCAATAACTGAACACCGCTCGGTTCCACGTGGGCGTTGAAGTCCCCCAGTAAAACGACGGAGTCCCCAGTCGGAGCACTTTCCAGCACCCCTCCCAGAGACTCCAAGAAGGCCGGGTACTCTGCACTGCCGTTTGGCCCGTAGGCACAAACGACAGTGAGAGACCTATCCCCGACCCGAAGGCGCAGGGAAGCGACCCTCTCGTTCACCGGGGTAAACTCCAACACATGGCAGCTGAGCTGGGGGGCTATAAGCAAACCCACACCAGCCCGCCGCCTCTTACCATGGGCAACTCCAGAGTGGTGAAGAACCCATCCTCTCTCGAGGAGTGTGGTTCCAGAGCCCAAGCTGTGCGTAGAGGTGATCCCGACTATCGCTAGTCGGAACCTCTCAACCTCACGCACAATCTCGGGCTCCTTCCCCGCCAGCGAGGTGACGTTCCACGTCCCTAGAGCTAGTTTCCGTGTCCAGGGATCGGGCTGTTCTCTAAGCACCGGCCCCTTACGGTCCCTCCTGTAGGTGGTGAGCCCACGGGAAGGCGGCCCCACGTCGCTCCTTCGGGCTGAGCCCGGCCGGACCCCGTGGGGGGAGGCCCGGCCACCAGGCGCTCGCATACGAGCCCCAACCCCAGGCCTGGCTCCAGGGTGGGGCCCCGGCTGCGCCATACCGGGCGATGTCACGGTCCTTGGATTTAATTTCTTCATAAGGGGTCTCTGAACCGCTCTTAGTCTGACCCGTCGCCTAGGACCTGTTTGCCTTGGGAGACCCTACCAGGGGCATATAGCCCCGGACAACATAGCTCCTAGGGTCATTCGGGTACTCAATAAATAAGCGCATTTAGTTTCATATTTGTTAAACTATTATAATGTTATTTTTTTTACATTTAAAGCCTTTCTTTAAAGTTAATTTCGTTTTGAATAAATTGTATCTTAATTTTAATCAATTTTTCATCAATCAATTGCCTGGATTTAATAAATAAGAAGCAAACATAACAGACAATATAATCATGGAGGCGCGGTCACTTGCATTGCACATGAACTGGAGCATCTCATCCTAACTTAACGAAACTCAGTGTATGCCTCACACAGACATGAGAAATACATCAAATACACAAAGCTTGAAATGTCTTTAAACGAAATAATTCAAAGCGAAAAGAAAAAGGCTACTCTCTGATCCATTATGTGCATTTCTCTCTATAGGCACGTTCACTACGAATATGGCGATCGTCAACTTCATCTTTGCAGTCGACACACTGTCAGAAAACACTAGTTTATTAATAAAAATCAATGCACGCGTCACCGGATTTACAAATGCACATCTTGCTTGTTGCACGCACACATATATGTCGAAATAACAAGATGCATTGCATTGCAACAAGCGCAATAGTGTGTGCATTAGAATGCACAAACGTTATCTCCTCGTTGCACAACAGAATGAGTTAGTTCTTGTATGCATTGCAATGCAACAATATTGCTTATGCGTTATTCTTTATTGCACAACGATAGATCGTGTGTGCAATGCAAATACAACAGCACATATCATCTCTTCGTTGCACAAGCTATTTCTTTATGCAATGCAATGCGAATTCAACATTATGTTTTGTGTGTCTTTTCAATGCACAAATGTATAAGTTGCAAATGTATTTTATGCAATGCAACTGTTATCTCCTCGTTGCACAGCAAAATGATTTAGTTTATTGAACGCGTTGAACGCAACAGCTTGTTGTAGGCTAATACTGTCTTTTCAATCCACAAATGAAGTAGGCTATGTTCATGCAATGTTGCACAACGGAATGAGTTAATTATTGTATGAATTGCAATGCAACAAGTGCATAGCTTATATATTAATCTTTATTGCACAATGTTAGATCGTGCACTCTAAAAAGAGATGTGTTAAAAATGACACGTTGTGTCAGTTTTAACACATGTAGTGAGTGTGCTCAGGGACAACATTTATTGTGTTATGACAAATATAACACAATAAATGTGTAAGTCATTTTAACACACAAATTGTGTCATTTTTAAAAAATAAAGCGAAAGGGCCAGATGCAAAAATATTAACCGTTTAATCAATAGTCAGGACAGAATGCATGTGCACACAAAGTACAAGACAATGTTTCAAGCTCAATGACTTTCAGTTATTCACGCTTCAACCCCTAATTGATAATGCTGCTTTTGACAAAAGTTCATGAAGAGACAACAGTTAATAGAGTTTGCACTTTGAATTTAATAAAATTGTAGCAACTGACAAAATATTGTATATAAATAACTTGTATTTACACTGGCCTGTTTGTTTGAGAACATAGCAAACACTGCATACCATTCACAGTGATGGTGAGTGTCGGCGCGCTCTTATAAAATGATGAGTTGAAAACAACACAACCTGTAAAAAGAGATGTTAAAAATGACACATGTTGTGTAGATTTTAACACATGTAGTGTGTGTGCTCAGGGACAACACATGTTGTGTAGATTTTAACACATGTAGTGTGTGTGCTCAGGGACAACACATGTTGTGTAGATTTTAACACATGTTGTGTGTGTGCTCAGGGACAACACATGTTGTGTCAAATTTAACACACAACCTGTGTCGATTCTTACCACATCTCTGTGTTTATAAGGACTACACATTTTGTATTACCTTTAACACAACTAATGTGTTATTCCTCTTACACAGAAGTGTGTTGAAACCTTTTACACACTAATGTGTTATAGTTACACAACTTGTGTCAGATATGTGTCACATGTGACTGTAGTCGGTGTGTATTTGCCAGAGTTACTTCCTGTGTTTTTACAACTGAGTGTTTGGATGAACACTGAAACGTATTGTTAACTTGTGTTTATGGAGTCCAGTGACGTTTAATAAAGAGTTTGTTTGAACATTTGGATGGTTTAGACATCATGAATCTACATAGACAAGCTCTTATTGAGAATTAACCGGTTTAGATGTTGATGTTTCACTGAATGTTTTATTTGAAGTCACCAGAATCGTGATTAATGGCTCCTTTATTTGAGCTCTTGACCCTTTACTCTTCTTATAGTCTTTCTCTGGCTGCTTTAACTGTATTTTAATAAAATACATTTATTATGGTGAGAGAAAATATGATCAGATGTTTCTTGATGATGTCATAATCAGCAAGCTTTTCGTTTGTCACCATAGTTGAGATTCATGTGCTGATTCTTGATTTCTGCTTGATACCATAGTCAGTAAAGTCCTGTACAAACTGTATATTTAAAAACTACTTTTAAGTTAATTGCAATATGCTAATCTTCTTTAATATCTTTTATATATTACATTCATCTTTCAAATATTAAATTCTTGCTGAGCTTAACAAACTTACATGTCCATGATGATAATATAATCATCTAAGCATATGTTTCTAATGATTATTTCTGCTGTTTCAAATGTGTTAAAATAAATACACATTTACAGCAATCAGAGAAAACTAATGTTAAAGAGTCAAGGGTCAAGAGCCCAAATAAAGCTGACACTAATCACGATTCTGGTGACTTTAAATGAAACATTCAATGAATCGTCAACACCAAAACCTGTTAATTCTCAATAAGAGTTTCTGTAGAGTCTGACAGAAATAAAGTCAATCTGGTTATTAATAACAAGTGAAAGCAGCTTTTGAAAAAGACATTGAAAAAGAGGCATGATGTGATTGGCTGCCAAAAAACACCCGTTAATCTTTAAGTTTTCATGAATTAAGATTTAATTTATTTACTTGAATGTATTGTTTAGTTTAAATGTGCTAAAATCTACACAACATGAGTCATAATACCATCTACACAGTCACGTGTTGTTTTTTGACACATCTCTTTTTGCAGTGTGCAATGAAACAGAGCATATCTTATGTGTTTTCTCTTCATTGCACAGTGAGAAAAAATATATATTTTTATACTTCGTGCATATTTTGTTTTATTCTTAAATGCACAATGCATAAGCTAGTTCTTGTTAGTTCTAATGAAACATATTCTTCACTGTATTAAGTTAGATTGTGTCAACTCAGTGCAACAGCAAATGTGTTATGTTATCTTTTGAATGCACAATATAAGTTTTATACTAACTATTAACATATATTATGCATATTGTATATTAAATATTAACAAGCGAAAGAGGGAGGGGCATTGATAGTGGGAAGCTTTGGCGACAGTAAAACGAGAGAACTGGCATATGAGAGCATAAGTTTCATGAGTTACAATGATAAAAGTTATGATATATTTTGTAAGCAATGTTATGAATGAGAGATGAGAGTATATCCCAATCACGAGGTATTTCTTTAATCCGGTGTAATGAATGAGCGCACACACTGAGAGTAGTTCTTTCAAGAAAGCGTTTCCAGCGATCCGTTTCCTTTAGTTGTAACTTTTACAATTAAACAATTAAAACCTTTACATACTTTAAATAATTAAATACTCTCCTCACGTGTGATTACAAATCCTTCTTTCCTCACCAAGTATTATCCAAGTATCCAAGTATTACTATTACACTTCATTATTTGTCCAGAAAGCTTATATCATTTCATTCTGATATTTTTTTCTATTTTAATGCATTTTTTTGGGTGTTATTTATTATTTTATTTTATTTTATTATTTTATTTACTTCTTAATAACTTTAACAATAATTACATTTTAACATTCTACACATTCTAAATACAAAATAAATCTGCATTGCCTGCAAAGATCAGTTATTGCCACTAGATGGCCGAGCAGTTTTTCTCAGTCGCTTTGGTACATTTCTTGAATCATCTTAAGATCTGCAAACCAGTAAGTGCATTTCTCCAAACAATTCATACAAACAGCAGAACACAATGCATTATCTGCAAAAGCCTAAAAAAGCCTTAGTTCACCTCTCTAAAGTCAGGATTTATGTCAATGAACTCTGCCATCAGAATGACAACTTGGCTGCCATCATTGACAAGTCCTTGAGTCATTGTTCACATACAAGATAAAACAATATTGACAGCATGACTAAGCATTTTGAACCAGTTTTCCCTTTTTGTCCAGAAAACTTATATCATTTTATTCTGATATTTATTTATTTTATTCATTCTTATTTTTTTTGTTGGTATTTCGTCCCCTTGGGATTATAAGGTTCTATCTGACATTTTTATCAAAATTTATTTATTCACATATTCTTATTCTGTGACCACTTCTTTACATTATGTGATGTTGTTTTTTAAGTTGTGTAAATTTTGGAACTTTTTATTTAGAAAATAAAAAGGTTCTTTCTACACAGTCGAATGGAATGCAAAAACTTTAAAGCTCAATATATCAAAACTGCTCAGAACGCAGATAGAACCTTATAATTCCAAGGGGACGATTTCTTATTTTATTTACCTTTCAATAACTTTAACAATAATTACATTTTAACAAAAAAAAGCACATTTTCCACATTCTTTAATATAAATACAAAATAACTCATTGCACTGCTTTGGGTGTCTCTGCCGACCTCTTGTGGACAAAAATAGTATAACATGGCATTTCATGACTATTGCCACTAGATGGAGCAAATGAACATTTCTCACTCATGTTAATTTTTCATCTCTGTTTTTTGTGTTTATTTAAAATAAGACAAATATGATATTATTTTAATCTTACATCTGTTATTTAACAGTTGAGATAGTTTAATGCAGAAACACTCGCCGGGTTTAAACCAGCAAAACGGGAATTAAATAAAGCATGTTGTCACACGAGTTACAGTGAATGTTACTATTAGAACTATGATATTCTATTCTATACTTTTATCAATTCTATTGAGAAACCATGAGAGAAAGGTGAATAAAGACTGAAATTATTCATTATTATTATGTTTTGAACTATGCTGTATAGCTGTGTTTTGCAGTGTGTGTGTTGTCAACATTTATTTTTAATGATTAAAAATTGCCATTATTTTATATGAAAAAGTTATTAATTTTATTTTATTGACAAAATATTTGATTTTGTCTTCTGTAGGCCTATATGTTTTGATTAGATCAGAAAACATTTTAATCTGTCATATGATCATGTGATAATGTACTCCACCTATGGGGCATGTTGTCTCATTTCACTTCATTCATTCAGGGTAAATCAAGAGAAAAGTATACGCTGCATTAATGAAACAAAACCACATAATTGTACTAGACATGTGTGAAATTAAGGGAAAAATAAATACTCTGAACCTTAAGTAGATTTACACAAACTGAGAACGTCTAAAAGCGTAAGGTTGTGCCCCGCTCTCCCTTATTTGTAAACACTTATTTTTTTTTCCAATTTTGTCTAAAAAAAATAATGTACAAATTTAGCCTTTGCTTCTTTAATTAAACAAGAGGGAGAATTGATGCTAAATTTATGTTTCTGATTAAAGATTAAAGTGCACACGAATTAAACAATAAGAATAATGATAAACAGTGAAATATTCTGTGTAAAAAAATATGATCAATTTTGAATTCATGGTGACTTTAAGTGAATGTCGTCACTTCCTCAATTACCGTCACTATGGTTACGGTAAACAGACACGGCAGAACAGCAGTGGGTGGAGCTGAGCTAATGTTCATTCGCGACGCTGATCCGCATCATTTATAATCTAACAACAAACAAACAAACAAACAAACAAACAAACGGGCTCCACTTTTATCTTGTGAAAGCGATGGAGGCAAGTGAGAAAACTGATTTTTATTTTCTCTCACGAAGTATAAATCATTCGAGCTATTAATAACGCGGTGTATATTGGGAAACAGTTTGATAAATTAGATGTTTTTTCCCCTGTTTTGCAGAGGAAGACATGAACGAGTCATCCAGTTAGAACTATGACATTAGAACTATTATAAGGTTATTATAACTATTATAAGGTTATATTTTTTTAACCTTTATAAGGGACATTTGTTCCCTAATTTTATTAAATGCATGCTCCATCTTTCATTTCAAATTCTTAAATTTCAATACATTCAATTAGAATAATAAGACACTAACGTTAGGCTGTTACCAATCAAATTAAATAATTTACATTGAAAAATTACAAATGTATTAAATGAGTTTATGAGAGTGTAAATATTTTTTGAATAAACAAATAAGGAATGTTGAAAAGAATGATACTTTGAAACTAAACCGCCAGTAGGAGGCGGCAGGCGACCGTGTGTTAATGAGCGAGTCATTGAGTCATTCATTCAAACGATTCGATCAAACGGCTGATTTATTCAGAATGAGGCAGTTTATGAATGGGTCATTGAATCTTTGAGTCAACCGATTCGTTCAAAATGCTGAATCATTCAATAATGAAACATGGCTGAGTGTTCATGTGAGATGCGCGTGATCTGCGCTATCAATCGCCACTTACATTAAATGAAATACAATCAGAATCATCCTCGCGTTTTCGGTGATTCCCTAGTTATTATTATTTATTTTTTTATGTTAAAAATTATTTTAATAAGGGCATTTGTCTGGTTGGGCAAGAATTACGTTGTTGAAAACGAAAGTAAAAGAGTGACGCACGTTCATTGCGTTTTACCGTGATGACTTTATTAAACTTAACACATTATAATGGTTTATCTGTCATCCACCCTCGATTAATTAGAATGTTGTGTTTTTATTACTTGGCCCGCCCGATTATGATGATCCGCCCCACTATCGGCAAACTATACGGTTTGCACTGCTTTGGGTGTCTCTGCCGACCTCTTGTGGACAAAAATAGTATAACATGGTATTTCATGACTATTGCCACTAGATGGAGCAAATTAACATTTCTTACTCATGTTAATTTTTCATCTCTTTTTTTTGTTTATTTAAAATAAGACAAATATGATATTATTTTAATCTTACATCTGTTATTTAACAGTTGAGATAGTTGTTTAATGCAGAAAAACTCGCTGGGTTTAAAGCAAAACGGGTGATGTTCTGTGAAGGGAAAAGATATCGCCTATGGGGTCAAAGCCTGTTCCCCAATGGTCTCTGCTGAAGCTTTTGCAAGAGGCATATATACCCCTCGGGTCCCAGCAAGTTTTCACCAAGATGGTAGGACCCAGCGATCCATTTCGCCTCTTTGCATACCTTGTTTATTCGTGTAGCCTGCCCTTTAGATAATAAATATGCACTTGCTTTGCAATTCATCCATTTGGTTATTATGGAATCAAACTAATCAAGATTTCTAGACTTTGACGGGTTCTTCTTATTTGCTTTCATGTTGCTGTATGAAATTTTTATAGACAACTATGCCTAAGGTCTTGAAGTTCTATCACACCACATGTAGCCACTTACATGTATGCTTACTTGGTACAGTATATGTAACTCTTTAGGTATTTACAACACCACTGGTCACAATATGATAAAAGTGTGAAAATGAATCGTAAGAAGAAGTTTATATTAGTTCCAGTTTGCTCTGTGTGGATGTATTGTTCTGTTCCAGTGATGCTCTATGACTAAAACTTGAAGGGAAAATGTATCACCTATGGGGTCAAAGCCTGTTCCCCAATGGTATCTGCTGAACCTTTTGCAAGAGGCATATATACCCCTCGGGTCCCAGCTAGTTTTCACCAAGATGGTAGGACCCAGCGATCCTTTGCGCCAATTTGCATACCTTGTTTATTTGTTTAGCCTGCCCTCCAGATAATAAATATGCACTTGCTTTGCAATTCATCCATTTGGTTATTATGGAATCAAACTAATCAAGAGTTCTAGACTTTGACGGGTTCTTATTTGCTTTCATGTTGCTTTAGACAACTATGCCTAGGGTCTTGAAGTTCTATCACACCCCATGTAGCCACTTACATGTATGCTTACTTGGCATATGTAACTCTTTAGGTATTTACAACACCACTGGTCACTATATGATAAAAGTGTGAAAATTAATCGTAAGAGGAAGTTTATATTAGTTCCAGTTTGCTCTGTGTGGATGTATTGTTCTGTTCCAGTGATGTTCTATGACTAAAACTTGAAGGGAAAATATATCACCTATGGGGTCAAAGCCTGTTCCCCAATGGTATCTGCTGAACCTTTTGCAAGAGGCATATATACCCCTCGGGTCCCAGCTAGTTTTCACCAAGGTGGTAGGAACCAGCGATCCATTTCGCCTCTCTGTATAGCTGATTTATCATCAAAAGTAGTCTATAACTTTATATAGTTTGAATTGTTTTTAGGACACTTTGACCACAAATAAGTTCAAAAGGTCAGATATGGAAATCTACAGCATATGGCTTATGAAGCATCAGAAGGAGTCTATGAGTATGTATTGTCACGGGTGAGAAATCACACAACAAGGTAGCTCAGTGCAATGGCCCCAGAGGGTGGATTTTATTAACACTTGACGTGAAGGTGATGGGGGAAAAGGTGCTCGGCGTGATCGTGTCTGGTGTTTCTAAGGTGTCCTCGTGTCCGTGAAGGGGTGTCCAGGTGTGCGTGCTGAGGCCGTCGGTCACTCGCTTCCTTCTGCGTACAAAGAGAGAGAACGTTAGTACCAGAGCGATCTGCATGAGACGCGAGTCTGCCTGAGTGAGAGCGGCGGTGGCTTCTTAAGCTCTGTGTTGACGAGCGGCAGCTGGGACCGATCGGCCTGTGATGAGGACGTGCAGGTGCAGCGTGTTGGTTGCCAGGGCGACGCTGATGAGCCCAGAGACACTCGTCACATTCCCCCCCCCAAGCGTCGTTCTGGCCCTGGGAACGAAAGGAGATAGTAGGGGTGAAACAAGGGGTGGGTGGGGAATGACCTCTGACAGACCTGCGTAAGCTGTCCATATCCGCGAGAGCCCATCTGCGTTGGCGTTGGTGGCCCCGGCACGATGACGAACCTCGAAGTGGAAGTCCTGGAGCGCGAGGAACCAGCGGGTCACCCTGGCATTGGTGTCCTTAGCCCAGGCCATCCACTGTAGGGGAGCATGGTCGGTTACCAGGGTGAACTTACGGCCGAGGAGGTAATACCGCAGCTCCAGGACTGCCCACTTGATGGCCAGGGCCTCCTTCTCAACGGCGGCGTAGTTCTTCTCAGCCGAGGACAGCTTCCTGCTGATGTAAATAATAGGATGCTCCTCACCTTCCTGGATTTGCGATAGAACGGCTCCGAGTCCGGTGTCGGAGGCATCCGTCTGCAGCAGGAAGGGGCAGCTAAAGTCGGGGGCGCGGAGTACTGGTGACGAGGTAAGGGCCGTCTTGAGCCGGGCAAAGGCCTCCTCGGCGGCTGTTGTCCACTGTATCTTCTCCGGCTGCCCCTTCCTGGTCAGGTCTGTCAGAGGGGCGGCTAAGGAGGAGAAGTTGGGGATAAAACAGCGATAGTACCCCGCCAACCCCAAGAAAGCTCGTACCTGGGTCTTCGTCTGGGGCTGGGAAGCGGTAAGTATGGCCTCTACCTTCTTTTCCTGTGGTCGGATGAGGCCACGGCCTACCTGGAAGCCCAGGTACTTCGCTTCGGAGAGCGCTAGGTGGCATTTTAGGGGGTTGGCGGTTAGTCCAGCCCGCCGGAGCTCCGAGAGCACCCTCCGCAGACGTTCCAGGTGTTCCTCCCATGCCTCGGAGTGCACGACGACATCATCCAGGTAGGCGGCTGCATAGGCCTGGTGGGGTCTCAGGAGGATATCCATCATACGCTGGAAGGTGGCGGGCGCCCCGTGCAGGCCGAAGGGAAGGGTCCGGTACTGCCAGTGCCCAGTGGAAGTGGAAAACGCTGTCTTCTGTTTGGCAGACGGGGTGAGTGGGGCTTGCCAATACCCTTTTGTCAGGTCGAGAGTGGAAACGTACCGGGCCCTCCCCAGCCGATCCAACAGCTCATCTACCCGAGGCATGGGATAGCCGTCGAACTCGGAGACTTCATTGAGACGGCGGAAGTCGTTGCAGAAGCGGAGGGTGCCGTCCGGCTTGGGTACCATCACAATGGGGCTGGACCATGGGCTGCGTGATGGTTCGATTACCCCCAACTTCAGCATTTGTTGTATTTCCTCCTCAATAGCCTGCCGACGGGCTTCTGGGACTCGGTAGGGCCGTTGCCTGACGATCACTCCAGGGGGCGTCCTGATGTCATGCTGGATGACGTTGGTCTGCCCTGGTTGGGAGGAGAACACATCCTTGAACTGACTGACCAGGTGTTGCAGCTCGGTCTTTTGGGCAGCCGACAGATGGGGATTCATGTCGACAACCACGGGATCGGTGAGACTGAGGGCGGCTACCTGCTCGTTGGTCCCTTGCCATCTCTTCAGTAGGTTAATGTGATACAGTTGCTCCGCTTGTCGTCGTCCAGGCTGTCGTAGTCGGTAAGTTACCGGTCCAACCTTCTCCACTACCGTATAGGGACCCTGCCAGGACGCCAGGAACTTGCAAGCGGAGGTGGGGACCAAGACCATCACCCTGTCTCCCGGCTGGAACTCCCGTGGTTGGGCTGCCCGATTGTAGTGGCGTTGTTGGGCCTGCTGTGCCTTGCTGAGGTGTTCCCGGACTAATGGCATGACCCGGTTGATCCTCTCCCTCATCTGCTTCACATGCTCGACGACCGTGCGGTGGGGTGCCGGCTGCTGTTCCCAAGCCTCCCGAGCGACATCCAGCAGCCCCCGTGGCTGGCGGCCGAACAGGAGCTCGAAGGGGGTGAAACCAGTTGAGGCCTGGGGTATTTCCCGGATTCCAAAGAGGACGTAGGGGATCATGAGGTCCCAGTCACGTCTGTCTTCGGCCGCTACTCTACGGAGCATCCGCTTGAGGGTCTGATTAAATCGTTCTACCAGTCCGTCGGTTTGCGGGTGATAGACAGTCGTCCTCAATTGTTTCACCCGCAGCAGTCTGCAGAGGTCTGCCATTAGCCGGGACATGAACGGTGTACCCTGGTCAGTCAGTATCTCGGATGGGATGCCGACCCGGCTGGCCAACAGAAACAGCTCCTGGGCGATGGCCTTTGCTGTTGCTTTCCGCAGGGGGACTGCTTCTGGATACCGGGTGGCGTAGTCGACGATGACAAGGATGTGTTCATGACCTCGGGCAGACTTAGGCAACGGCCCCACAAGATCCAATCCGATTCGCTCGAAGGGCACCTCAATGATGGGTAAAGGAATGAGCGGACTGGGGGGAGGAGACCTGGGCGCGGTGCGCTGACAGGTAGGACATGCCTGGCAGAACCTCTTCACTTCCGCTTCCAAGCCTGGCCAGTGGAACCGGTCCCGGATGCGCTGAGCGGTATTCGTGGCTCCCAGGTGACCCGCCATAGGATGGGAGTGTGCAAGTTCCAGAACAGTCTCCGTCTTGGTCCGTGGGACGACTAACAACTCCTTCTCCTCCCCCCTTCGCTGGGCGACGCAGTATAGCAGGCCTCTTCGGACGATGAAGTGCGGGAGAGGATGGGGCCGTGGGAGGACGTCCTTACCATCCACAGCGCGGACTTGCCCCCAGCAATGCTTCAGCCGATCGTCCTCCCGTTGTTCTTTGGCAAAAGAGCCCTTCTCACTGGCCTGACGAAAAATATCATAGAAAAGGTTATTAGTTTGAGAGGGGGACTCACCATCTCTCCCGCTGTCCGAAGCAAGCAGGGCCGGCCGGGGGCGGGGTCTTCGTGGCCGCCTGCGGCGACGACGGTTCCCTTCCTGGCTGGCGGGCTGGGCGGCGGCAGCGAGCAGGCGGTCGAACCCGGGCCAATCCCGGCCGAGGAGTAAAGAGACCGGAAGGTTTTCCATTATTCCAGCCTCCACAGGCCAACTGCCATGAGCTGCAGCGACGTTGATACGACGAGCTGGAACTTGTTGGGTATCCCCGTGCACACAAGTAATGGGTAGTAGACTCTTTTGGTTGTGACGTGGAGGGCACAGTCGAGCTTGGATGAGGGTGACCGCACTGCCCGAATCCAGAAGCGCCCGTACTGGTTTGCCATTCACGGTGACGTCCGCTTCTGGGGCCGCAGGTGGGACGCGCTGATGTGCGATGCAACCCGCCAGCCAGATCCGCGGAGATGTGTTGGGATCGGCGGTGGGCATTGGCTCGTCCATCGGTGAGGGAACCGTCGGCCTGCTAACTGCGCGCGGGGTGCCCTCCGGCGTGCGTCGCTCCTGGACCACCCTCCGGGGAAATGGCGGCGCTCTCTCCCCAGCCTCCCGGTGTTGGACAGCGTCCGCCAGCTCGATCGCCTCTACTAGGTCCCGGACAGTGGTGGGATTCCTCATTCCGACGGCTTGGCGGAGGGCTCGGGGCAGGGCTCGTTGGAGGCGATCGACCACCACACGTTCCACTACCTGGGCTGCGGTGGGCTCTCCTTCCAGCAGCCAGTGTTGGGCTAAACGGACGAGTTCGGCAGCCTGGGCTCGCGCTGGCACCCGGGCTTTATATTCCCACTCGAAGAACTGTTGCGCAGCGCAAATGGAGGAAAGCCCCAGTCGGGCAAGGATTTCCCGTTTCACCTCTCCATAATCATCAGCCCTCGCTGGGGGTAGCGAGAAGAACGCCCGTTGAACCTCACCCGTGAGAAGGGGTGCCAGCGCTGAAGCCCAGTCGTCCGGTTCCCATCCCTCGCGGTGAGCTGTGGATTCGAACATTTGAAGGTAGGCTTCCACATCGTCATGCACTGTCATCTTCGGCAAGAGCCGGACCGCTTGCATCCGGGGGTCAGGTAGTGGAACGCGCGGGGCTGCTTGGGCGCGGAGGGCGGCGAGTTCTGCTTCGGTCCTGCCCTGCCGAGTGGCCAGATGTTCCATAATCTGTTGCTGGCGGACGCTGACTTCAGTAAGGCGTTGCAACAGTTCATCCATTTCCATGGGGAGAGAGGACGCCGACTGGTACTGGGGAAAGTGAACAGGAACATTTTTTTTTTTTTTAAGTGCGGGTGAGCGCAAACACTTGTGTGTGATTTCTCATGCACTTGCCCGCATTCTCCACCAGATGTCACGGGTGAGAAATCACACAACAAGGTAGCTCAGTGCAATGGCCCCAGAGGGTGGATTTTATTAACACTTGACGTGAAGGTGATGGGGGAAAAGGTGCTCGGCGTGATCGTGTCTGGTGTTTCTAAGGTGTCCTCGTGTCCGTGAAGGGGTGTCCAGGCGTGCGTGCTGAGGCCGTCGGTCACTCGCTTCCTTCTGCGTACAAAGAGAGAGAACGTTAGTACCAGAGCGATCTGCATGAGACGTGAGTCTGCCTGAGTGAGAGCGGCGGTGGCTTCTTAAGCTCTGTGTTGACGAGCGGCAGCTGGGACCGATCGGCCTGTGATGAGGACGTGCAGGTGCAGCGTGTTGGTTGCCAGGGCGACGCTGATGAGCCCAGAGACACTCGTCACAGTATATAAAGCCCAAGATCGAGGACTTGGCCAGAAATATGTTCAGTAGGTCAAAAGGGGCCCTCTGTATAGCTGATTTATCATCAAAAGGAGTCTATAACTTTATATAGTATGAAAAAATGTTAGGACACTTTGACCACAAATAAGTTCAAAAGGTCAGATATGGACATCTAAATGGCTTATGAAGCATCAGAAGGAATCTATGAGTATCTATAGAAAGCCCAATATTGAGGACTCTTTGGCCAGAAACATGTTCAGGAGGTCAAAAGGGGACCTCTGTATAGCTGATTTATCATCAAAAGGAGTCTATAACTTTATTTGATTTGAAATTTTTTTAGGACACTTTGACCACAAATGAGTTCAAAAATGGACATCTATATGGCTTATGAAGCATCAGAAGGAGTCTATGAGTATGTATAGAAAGCCCAAGATCGAGGACTCTTTGGCCAGAAATATGTTCAGTAGGTCAAAAGGGGCCCTCTGCATAGGTGATTTATCATCAAAAGGAGTCTATAACTTTCTATAGTTTGAAAAAATGTTAGGACACTTTGCCCACAAATAAGTTCAAAAGGTCAGATATGGACATCTAAATGGCTTATGAAGCATCAGAAGGAATCTATGAGTATCTATAGAAAGCCCAATATTGAGGACTCTTTGGCCAGAAACATGTTCAGGAGGTCAAAAGGGGACCTTCTGTATAGCTGATTTATCATCAAAAGGAGTCTATAACTTTATTTGGTTTGAAATTTTTTTAGGACACTTTGACCACAAATGAGTTCAAAAGGTCAGATATGGACATCTATATGGCTTATGAAGCATCAGAAGGAGTGTATGAGTATGTATATAAAGCCCAAGATCGAGGACTCTTTGGCCAGAAATATGTTCAGGAGGTCAAAAGGGGGACCTCTGTATAGCTGATTTATCATCAAAAGGAGTCTATAACTTTCTATAGTTTGAAAAAATGTTATGACACTTTGACCACAAATAAGTTCAAAAGGTCAGATATGGACATCTATATGGCTTATGAAGCATCAGAAGGAGTCTATGAGTATGTATAGAAAGCCCAAGATCGAGGACTCTTTGGCCAGAAATATGTTCTGGAGGTCAAAAGGGGACCTCTGTATAGCTGACTTATCATCAAAAGGAGTCTATAAATTTATGTAGTTTGAAAAATTTTAGGACACTTTGACCACAAATAAGTTCAACAGGTCAGATATGGACATCTATATGGCTTATGAAGCATCAGAAGGAGTCTATGAGTATGTATAGAAAGCATAAGATCGAGGACTCTTTGGCCAGAAATATGTTCTGGAGGTCAAAAGGGGCCCTCTGTATAGCTGATTTATCATCAAAAGGAGTCTATAACTTTATTTGGTTTGAAAATTTTTTAGGACACTTTGACCACAAATGAGTTCAAAAGGTCAGATATGGACATCTATATGGCTTATGAAGCATCAGAAGGAATCTATGAGTATGTATAGAAAGCCCAAGATCGAGGACTCTTTGGCCAGAAATATGTTCAGGAGGTCAAAAGGGGACCTCTGTATAGCTGACTTATCATCAAAAGGAGTCTATAACTTTCTATAGTTTGAAAAATTGTTAGGACACTTTGACCACAAGTAAGTTCAAAAGGTCAGATATGGACATCTATATGGCTTATGAAGCATCAGAAGGAATCTATGAGTATGTATAGAAAGCATAAGATCAAGGACTCTTTGGCCAGAAATATGTTCAGGAGCTCAAAAGGGGACCTCTGTATAGCTGATTTATCATCAAAAGGAGTCTATAACTTTCTATAGTTTGTAGAATTTTGAGGACACTTTGACCACAAATAAGTTCAAAAGGTCAGATATGGAAATCTATATGGCTTATGAAGCATCAGAAGGAGTCTATGAGTATGTATAGAAAGCCCAAGATCGAGGACTCTTTGGCCAGAAATATGTTCCAGGAGGTCAAAAGGGGACCTCTGTATAGCTGATTTATCATCAAAAGGAGTCTATAACTTTGTATAGTTTGAAAAATTTTGAGGACACTTTGACCACAAATAAGTTCAAAAGGTCAGATATGGAAATCTATATGGCTTATGAAGCATCAGAAGGAGTCTATGAGTATGTATAGAAAGCCCAATATCGAGGACTCTTTGACCACAAATAAGTTCAAAAGGTCAGATATGGAAATCTATATGGCTTATGAAGCATCAGAAGGAGTCTATGAGTATGTATAGAAAACGCAAGATCGAGGACTCTTTGGCCAGAAATATGTTCAGGAGGTCAAAAGGGGACCTCTGTATAGTTGATTTATCAACAAAAGGAGTCTATAACTTTATATAGTTTGAATTTTTTTTAGGACACTTTGACCACAAATAAGTTCAAAAGGTCAGATATGGACATCTATATGGCTTATGAAGCATCAAAAGGAGTCTATGAGTATGTATAGAAAGCCCAAGATCGAGGACTCGTTTGCCAAAAATATGTTCAATCAGTTAAATATGGACTACTGTCTGGCTTATATAACATCACAAGAAGTCAGTCTTGTATGTTTAGTAAGTTAATGTTCAAGGACTCTTTATCCAGAAATGTGTTCAGTAGGTCAAAAATGGACTTCTGTATGGCTGATGTAACATCAGAAAGATTCTACGAGAATGTATAGAAAGTTTAAGATCGATTACTCTTGGGTCAGAAATATGTGCAATATGTGAAATATGTTTGACCAAACATGGACTACTGTCTTGCTAATACAACATCACAAGAAGTCAATAAGAACTCTTTGGACAGAAAATATGTTCTGTAGGTCAAAGAGGGACCTCTGTAGGCCTGATTTGACACATGACATATGTGCATTGGCATTGCGCAATAAATAACTTATTCATTTTTTCTTTTAAGGGAAATTATTACATTTACCTCTTGCGTTACAATGCATAGAATAAACTACTTCATACCTCATGTGCAATGAAAACATAACATGAGTGGTTGCATTGCACAAACGATCGAAGAATTAGCCTTGAATAATAATGTATTATTATTATATCTAACTATATCAGTTAGATCTTTTATGCAGTGGAATGTAACTCCAAAAATGGTATCTCTTCAATGCACATCGGAATGAGATAGTTATTGTATGTTTGTGATGCACTCATAGCTTATATGTTATTCTTCAATGCACAAAGTTTGATCTTGTGTGAAATGCAATGCAATAGCACATATTGTATTTCCTCAAAGCAAAACGCAATAGAGTTTGGGAATGAGTTACTTCTGGTGTGTAATGCAATGCAAGAAGTGCATAGCCTATATGTTATTCTTCAATGCACAACGTTAGACAGTTTGTGCAAAGCAACAACACATATGTTATCTCTCTAATGAACATGGCATTGAGTTAGTTTTGGTGTTCAATGCAATGCACGAAGTGCATAACCTATGTTTCTTTAATGATGCTCAACGTTAGATCGTTTGTGCAAAGCACATAATGTTATAACAATGAGCTATACATAGGTACGCTTTTGACCTACTGAACATATTTCTGGCCAAAGAGTCCTTAAAGATGTTATATCATCCAACAAAGGTCCAAATTTGACATATTGAATTTTTTTCTGGCCAAGGAGTACTCGAAACTTGACCTTTCCATTTACACTCGTTGACTTTTTCTGATGTTACGTCAGCCATACAGAAGTCCATATTTGACCCAAGGAACATATTTTTGGCCAAAGAGTCCTCGATCTTGGGCTTTCTATTCATATAGTCCAACTCCTTCTGATGCTTCATAAGCCATATAGATGTCCATATCTGACCTTTTGAACTTATTTCTGTCAAAGTGTCCTCAAAATTTTTCAAACTATATAAAGTTATAGTCTCCTTCTGATGATAAATCAGCTATACAGAGGTCCCCTTTTGACCTACTGAACATATTTCTGGCCAAAGAGTCCTAAAAGATTAACACTATACATCCAGACTGATATCTTAGGATGTTATATCATCCTGACAAAAGTCCATATTTGACCTACCGAATTTTTTTCTGGCCAAGGAGTGAGTACTTGAAACTTGACCTTTCCATATATACTTGTTGACTCTTTCTGATGTTACGTCAGACATACAGAATTCCATATTTGACCCAAGGAAAATATTTCTTGCCAAAGAGTCCTCGATCTTGGGCTTTCTATACACACTCATAGACTCCTTCTGATGCTTCATAAGCCATATAGATGTCCATATCTGACCTTTTGAACTTATTTGTGGTCAAAGTGTCCTAAATTTTTTTTTCAAACTATAGAAAGTTAGAGATTCCTTTTGATGATAAATCAGCTATACAGAGGTCCCATTTTGACCTCCAGAACATATTTCTGGCCAAAGAGTCCTCGATCTTGGGCTTTCTATACATACTCATAGACTCCTTCTGATGCTTCATAAGCCATACAGATGTCCATATCTGACCTTTTGAACTTATTTGTGGTCAAAGTGTTCTCAAAATGTTTCAAACTATATAAAGTTAGAGATTCCTTTTGATGATAAATCAACTATACAGAGGGCCCCTTTTGACCTCCTGAACATATTTCTGGCCAAAGAGTCCTAAAAGATTAATACAATACATTCAGACTGATATCTTAGGATGTTATATCATCCTGACAAAAGTCCATATTTGACATACTGAATTTTTTTCTAGACCAAGGAGTTCTCGAAACTTGCCCTTTCCATATATACTCGTTGACTCTTTCTGATGTTACGTCAACCATACAGAAGTCCATATTTGACCCAAGGAATACATTTCTGGCCAAAGAGTCCTCGATCTTGGGCTTTCTATACATACTCATAGACTCATAGACTTTTTTGGCAAAAAGGTCCTCACAAGTTAACTTACTCTCATAGACTTCTTCTGATGATACATCACTTTAACAGGTGTCCATATGTGACCCTCTGAATATATTTTTGGCCAAAGAATCATTGAACATTAACTCTCTATTGACTCAAGAGTCAAAATTTGACCTCTTTTGGTCTGATTTATCATCAGAAGGAGTCTACAATTTTACATAGTTTAAAACATTTCGAGGAACCTTTGACCAGAAATAATAATAGGTCATATAGGGACATATATTTATATATATTTATATTTATGAAGAATCAGAAAGAGACTATGAGTATGTATAGAAAGTTCAAGATCGAGGACTCTTTGGCCAGAAATATGTTCCTTGGGTCAATTATGGACTTCTGTATGGCTGATGTTACATCAGATGGAGTCAACGATTATGTATAGAAAGTTCAAGTTTCGAGTACCCATAGGCATGAAATATGTTCAGTAGTTCAAAAAGGGATCTCTGTCTGGCTGATTTAACATCAGAAGGAGTCTATAAGTTGGTTTCACTTTATTTTGATGGTCCCTTTAACACATTCTGTTGACTATAAGTAGCGTCACACCTACATGTCTACTAACTCTCATTAGAGTGTTAGTAGAGTATTAGTAGACTGGTAGGGTTAGGGTTAGAATAAGTTGACATGTAGTTGCAAAGTTACTTATAGTCAGTAGAATGTCTGTTGGAGGAGCATCACAATAAAGAGTTAGTAGATATTAAGCAGACACTCTACTAATACTCTAATGAAAGTTAGTTGACATGTAGATGCAAAGCTACTTATAGTCAACAGAATGTTCAAAAGGGACCATCAAAAGAAAGTGTTACCTATAAGTTGATATAGTTTAAAACCTTTTGAGGACCCATTGATAAGATTTTTTTTTTAGGACACTTTGACCACAAATAAGTTCAATAGGTCAGATTTGGACTTTTATATGGCTTATGAAGCATCAGAAGGAGTCTATGAGTATGTATAGAAAGTTTACGATCGAGGACTCTTTTGCCAGAAAAATGTCCAGTAGGTCATTTATGGACTGCTGTCTGACTGATTAAACATCACAAGAAGTTAATGATTTTATATAAAAAGTTCAAATTTATGGACTCTTTGGGTAGAAATATGTTCAGTAGGTCAATTATGGACAATTGTCTGGCTGATGAATCATCATAAGGAGTCAATTATCATGTATAGAAAGTTCAAGATCGAGGACTCTTTTAACAGAAATATTTTGAGCGGGTCAATTATGGACTACTGTCTGGCTGATGAAACTCTTGAAAAAGTCAATGAGCATGTGTAGAAAGTTCAAGTTCATAGACTCGTTGGCCAGAAATATGTTCAACAGTCAGTATGGACAATTGTCTGGCCGATGTATTATCTGAAAGAGTCTGTAAGTATGAATAGAAAGTTCAAGATCAAGGGCTCTTCAGTCAGAAATATGTTCAATATGTCAAATCTGAACTACTGTATGGCTGAAGAAACCGCATGAGTCATACACTCGCATGAGTACATACAACCGCGTGAGTACATACACTCGTTGGCCAGAATTTTTTTTTTTGGAATGTCATTATGGACAATTGTCTGGCCGATGTCCTATCTGAAATATGAGTATGTTTAAAAAGTTCAAGATCGAGGACTCTTCGGTCAGAAATATGTTCATCATGTCAAATCAGAACTACAGCATGGCTGATGAAACACCAGAAAGAGTCTATGAGTATGTTAAAAAAATGTTCATGTCAAATATGGACTGCTGTCTGGCTGATGAAACATCAGAAGTCAACGATTAAGAAAGTTCAAGTTCTTAGACTCTTCGGGTAGAAATATGTTCAGTGGGTCAATTATGGACAATTGTCTCTCTGATGAATCATCATAAGGAGTCAATGAGCTTGTATAGAAAGTTCAAAATCGAGGACTCTTACCAGAAATATTTTCAGTAGGTAAATTATGGAGTACTCTCTGGCTGATGAAACACTAAAAGGAGTCAGTGAGCATGCATAGAAAGTTCAAGTACATAGACTCGTTGGCCAGAATTTTTTTTCAATAGTCACTATGGACAATTGTCTGGCCGATGTACTATCTGAAAGAGTCTATAATAAGTATAAATAGAAAGTTCAAGATCAAAGACTCTTCGGTCAGAAATTTGTTCAATATGTCAAACCTGAAGTACTGTATGGCCGAAGAAACATCAGAAGAAGTAAATGATTATGTATAAAAAGTTCAAGTTCATAGACTCTTCGGGCAGAAATATGTTCAGTAGGTCAATTGTGGACAATTATCTGGCTGATGAAACATCAGAAGGAGTCAATGAGCATGTATAGAAAGAATAAGATCAAGGTCTCTTTGGCCAGAAATATGTTCTCTTGGTCAAATATGGAGTACTGTATGGTGGATATAAAAAAATCAAAAACAGTCTAGTGTTAAACTTTGATAATTCTTTTGCCGGAAATATGTTCAGTAGGTCAATAATTGACTTCTGTCTCAATCATGAAACATCAGAACAAGCCTATGATTATGTATAGAATGATCAAGATTGAGGACACTTTGGTTATAGAAATGTTCAATAGGTCAAATTTGAACAACTGTATGGCTGATGAAACATCAGAAGGATTGTAAAAGAAATTAGTCTAGAAATTTAAAGTTCAAGGTCTCATGTCCAGAAATATGTTCAAAATATCAAATTTGAACTACTGTTCAAATACATCGGATAGCAGATCGGATAGAAGATACATCGGAAGCAGTCTATGAGTATGTTTAGAAAGTTCAAGATCGAGGACTCTGTGGTCAGAAATACATTCCTTGGGTCAAAAATGGACTTCTGTATGGTTGACGTAACATCAGAAAGAGTCAACGAGTATATATGGAAAGGTCAAGTTTCGAGTACTCGTTGGCCAGAAAAAAATTCACAATGTCAAATATGGACTTTTGTCAGGATGATATAACATCCGAAGATATCAATCTGAATGTATTGTATTAATCTTTTAGGACTCTTTGGCCAGAAATATGTTCAGGAGTTCCAAAGGGGCCCTCTGTATAGCTGATTTATCATCAAAAGGAGTCTATAACTTTATATAGTTTGAAAAATTTTGAGTACAGTTTGACCACAAATAAGTTCAAAAGGTAAAATATGGACATCTATATGGCTTATGAAGCATTAGGAGTCAATGCGTATGTATAGAAATCGAGGACTCTTTGGCGATATGTTACTTTGGTCAAATATGGACTTCTGTATGGCTGACTTATTATTTGCAGTCGAAGAGTATGTATAGAAAGTTAACATCAGTTGACTGAATGTATAAGGAGGTTAATGTGCAGTGATGGAAAATGATTGCACTAGCTGTTGCTTTACAATGGACACAATTAACTCATTCCGATGGGCAACGATAGAATGCACTGAAGAATAAACATACAGATAATGTACTTTTCGCATTGCATTGCACACCCAAACTAACTCCTTCCCATGTTCATTAAAGAAATAACATGTGTTGTTGCATTGCACAAACGATCTAACGATGTGCATTGAAGAGTAGGCTATGCACTTTTTGCATTGTATTGCACACCTGAACTAACTACTTCCCATGTTCATTAAAGGGATAACAAGTTGCATTGCATTGCATTGCACAAACGATCTAATGTTGTGCACTGAAGAATAACATTTATGCACTTTTTGCATTGCATTGCATTGCACACCAGAACTAACTCCTTCCCATGCTCATTAAAGAGATAACATGTTGCATTGCATTGCACAAACGATCTAACGTTGTGCATTGAAGAATAACATATATCGTATGCACTTTTTGCATTGCATTGCACACCAGAACTAACTCCTTCAAATGTTCATTAAAGAGATAACATGTTGCATTGCTTTACACAAACGTTCTAACGCTGTGCATTGAAGAGTAACATAGGCTAGGCACCTTTTTCCATTGCATTGCATTGCACACCAGAACTAACTCCTTCCCATGTTCATTAAAGGGATAACATTTTGCATTGCATTGCACAAACGATCTAACGTTGTGCACTGAAGAATAACATTTATGCACTTTTTGCATTGCATTGCTCATTAGAACTAACTCCTTCAAATGTTTATTAAAGAGATAACATTTTGCATTGCATTGCACAAACCATCTAACGTT
Source organism: Abramis brama (assembly GCF_963993115.1). Classification (NCBI taxonomy): domain Eukaryota; kingdom Metazoa; phylum Chordata; class Actinopteri; order Cypriniformes; family Leuciscidae; genus Abramis; species Abramis brama. Next base: position 4,662,296 of record NC_139968.1, on the reverse strand, counting down.
GTGCATTGAAGAGTAACATAGGCCCTGCACTTTTTGCATTGCATTGCACACCAAAACTAACTCTTTCCCTTGTTCAATAAAGAGATAACATGTTGCATTGCATTGCACAATCGATCTAACGTTGTGCACTGAAGAATAATATTAATGTACTTTTTGCATTGCATTGCTCATTAGAACTAACTCCTTCAAATGATAAAGAGATAACATGTTGCATTGCATTGCACAAACGATCTAACGTTGTGCATTGAAGAGTAACATAGACCATGCACTTTTTGCATTGCATTGCATTGTACACCATAACTAACTCCTTCCCTTGTTCAATAAAGAGATAACATGTTGCATTGCATTGCACAATGTAACGACTATGAGAATAATCAAACACAATTGAAGCTTTTAGGTGATTTTGTTCATACATAATCCCACAAAGAGTCTTCACATTCCAAACTCAAATCAGCAACCCAGAGCCATAAAATCAGGCTCCAGCCAGTCTCCGCCAACCAACGAAAACCCCCAACTAAAGACTTTTATTGGTTAACTTTAAGGAAGAACGTTGTCAACGTTTGTTAATTTTGCAAGACAGATCTGTTCAGAAATGGTACTGCTCAGGGCCCTACCAAGAGGTCACCTGACCCCTGCGACTAACAGACCCCGTCTTTCTTAAAGACCAAGGTCCCATGAGCAATGAACAAAACAGACCTCATCTTTCTTAAGGACCTCTGAATGACCTCAGGGTGTAAAATCTTTTCAAACCACAGAACTGAGATTTTACCTATAACTATACATAAAATCATTCAAGAACAATTTTCATGGACTTATAATCGAACATCATGCAACTACATAATCCTATGTTGTTCTACCACTTATATGCATTTTTTTTTTTTATAAGCTTAGATCCCATGTAAGTCATTTAATGGTTATAACTGTTAGATGTTTGAATGAAAGTGTGTGGTGTTTCATATCAGTATGATCGTATGCTCGTGATTCAAAAGATGGCTTGAATTAAATCTGTGTAAAATGTTTCGTATTCTGATAATTAGAAATCATGCCTAAACTGTTGTATCTGGTCTCCAATTAAAGCTAGAGAACCGACACCCCCAGGGAAGACATGATTTACGACTTTGAAAACAAAGCAGCAGTCAGAACTCCCATTTGTAGGAGTTTTTGTTTTAAAACAAACCCTTTAAAAACCCAGCGCAGAGCGTTAGTTAAGTTGGGCAGAAGTTGACTAGAACGGGAGCAGAACAAAGACGGAGACAGAAGACGCTAGTCACCATGTAGACCGCAGAGACAAAGAACCCAAATTAAGATCAGAAGAACGGGTTCAACAGCTTTATTCAAGCCATCTTACTAGCCTACTCTCGTCTCAATTTTCTTTCTTTTCTAAGTTTTCCTTTATTTTCCGATTGAAAGTCTCAGTTTTAAGTTAAGTTTTGCTGCAAAGTTTCGGTCCACGATTCACGGCTGCAACGCACGCTTTCAACTTCAAAGAAGCTTCAACCATCCGCCAGCACACCACGCGACTGGTTCTCCCTGAACTATATCCAAGCATGAGAAGATCAACCAACGGACCCCGAAAAACACCCTTGTACCCGACAAAAGGGAACCCTCAAACGGAACGCAGAAACGCAAGTAACCTCCAGACTCTTAACTGAACTGGTGCATTATAACCTTTTATAACCTGCATAAGGAACGACCAGGGTTAAATTAATGATTGATGGTTCGTTCAGGTCAGGTCTTGAGTGCATATAGAAGTTCGGGATTTCTTCCTCTCACCCTTAAACTCATTCTTTCCAAACTCTTTCTTTCTTTCTTTCTGTAACTTGTATGAATGTGTGTGTATATGCGTGTGCGTGTGTTTGTGTTAGGTACGTTCATGTGTGTTAGCATATAATCAATAAAGTATTGTTTGTATTTGAAAAGAGAAGTATTACTTGTGTTGTGTGCTTACGAATTTATTGTCTTGAACTTCGATCTAAGTTACCTATGCTTTTACCCTTGATTTATTTAGTAATTTACTGTTAGCTGGGGATTATTCTTTCTCGGCCAGGAAGATATTATATTTCCTAGAGTTAATAATTGTTTATGTTTTCTGTTCATTGAATACAACAATCGATCTAGCGTTGTGCATTGAAGAATAACATATAGGCAATGCACTTTTTGCATAGCATTGCATTGCACACCAGAACTAACTCCTTCAAATGTTCATTAACATGATGCATTGCATTGCACACACGATCTAACGTTGTGCATTGAAGAATATATATATGCACTTGCATTGCATTGCACACCAGAACTAACTCATTCCCAAACTCATTGCGTTGTGCTTTGAGGCAATACAATTTGTGCTGTTGCATTGCATTTCACAGATCAAACTTTGTGCATTGAAGAATAACATATAAGCTATGAGTGCATTGCAAACATACAGCAACTATCCTCATTCCGATGTGCATTGAAAAGATACCATTTTTGGAGTACATTCCACTGCATAAAAGATCTGACTGATAAACTTAGATATAATAATACATTATTATTCAACGCTAATTCTTAGATCGTTTGTGCAATGCAACACTCATGTTATTCATTGCACATGAGGTATGAAGTAGTTTATTCTATGCATTGTGACGCAAGAGGTAAATTCAATAATTTCCCTTAAAAGAAAAAATGAATAAGTTAGCTATTCAGTGCAATGCGATAGCACATATGTTATGTGACAAATCAGGCCTACAGAGGTCCATCTTTGACCTACGGAACATATTTTCTGTCCAAAGAGTTCTTACTATACATACAGACTGACTTCTTGTGATGTTGTATTAGCTGACATATTTGACCTTTTGAACTTATTTGTGGTCAAAGTGTCCTCAACATTTTTCAAACTATATAAAGTTATAGACTCCTTTTGATGATAAATCAGCTATACAGAGGGCCCCTTTGGAACTCCTGAACATATTTCTGGCCAAAGAGTCCTAAAAGATTAATACCGGTACAATACATTCAGATTGATATCTTCGGATGTTATATCATCCTGACAAAAGTCCATATTTGACATACTTGAAGCTTGAAGTGTAAAGCTTGTTCTCATACACAGATATGGCCTATTTATGAATGAAATTCATGCTTTTATTTGTCATTTAAACTGATGCAAACAGGGAAAGAGAGTAGAAAACACTTATTATCCTGTCGCCCCCTCTAGTGGACAGCATTGAGTATTACGGCCTTCATTGCTCAGAGAACGCAAGTCAAGGGATTTTTTGGGAAAGTAAGTCTGACCAGTTAGAAAAGATATAAGCGAGTCAGACCAGTCTGAGCTGAGTTTGGTGAAGCATTAAAGGCGGAGTAAATTTCTCATAATAATATTACATAATAATAATGTTTAAATATATGCTTGCTTTCTCAAGCCAAAATAATAAAGAAAACTCAGAGAAACATCGACCAATTCAGTATTTAATAAAATTGTACAAAAAAAAAACATCATTCGTTCAGTCGGTTTTTTATTTAATATTGAAAGTAGAAAAATGAGAAAACAGTTCCTTTTTTGATTTTTCATTTTTTCCAAAAAAACCCCCCCGAAAAACAAGAATTCAGCTTGATTTGTCGTTTTTCGTTCTGAGGTAGAAAAAATAATAAACAGCTTGAATATTTGATTTCTACACATGGGCGGGAATGAAACGCCCCTTTCCTCTGAAATCAGGGTATCTTCCGTCCATTTCATTTCCTATTTGAAATGAAATAAGCAGAAACGAGAAATGGCGCCTTTATCCGTTTTTTCGTTTTTTCCAAAAAACGAAAAACGAGATTTCGGCTTGATTTTTCGTTTTTTAGTTCACAGGCAAAAAACGAATAAATTACTTCAAAATTCGTTTTGCATATGTGGGCGGTCATGAGGCGCCCCTGTCAGCCGATTGGTCAAGAAAATCTGAGCATGTGACGTCATCGGTAGTTCCCCAGGTTTATTCAACAAAATAATAGTCCTATGGCTCTGCGTACCGCATATTAAACTGTTCAGGGCAGGTCCTGGGCTTACTTATGTGCAACTTAACGCGTTTCAGAGAAATATTTATATATTAAATATTAATCTGCTGCACCCAGACGGTTTTATTAGCTGTGCGGAGTTAAATCTGTCTGGTGCTAGGCAAGCAATGTTCAGTCAAGTGTAGCATACGCAGCTGTCATAACTCTTCTTTTAGACAATACGCTCAGTTTTGGACAAGGGGTGGTTATTGCAAATAGCCTACTGTAGGTCTAATGCAAAACTGCTGATGGTGGTTGGTACCGCGATGATGGTAGCCTATACATAAAATTGTACTGTAACTGTAGCTAATCATAGCCGCGAGAGTGAGACAGCGAGATTATTGACAGGACGATAGCGGAGGAAAAAGCGCAAGATTTTGTTAGTAAAAAAATATTTATTTGTTTAATATAAGTGAGTTTGTCTTTGAAAACAATAACAAAACAGTGAAATAACAGTGTGATCACAAAACTGAGCGTTCGTTTTAAAGGGAAAATTTCCAAATATATTTTATTTATTTGTTATTTATTTGTTAGCCTATGCTGTTGTTATTCCGTCTTAATCGTTTTGTTAATTCAAGTTTAATACTATGCAGGAGTTTTTTTTATTGTAGCCTACTATTTTATTGTTGTTGTGTTTTCATTAAAAAATAACAATGAACCGCATTCGTTTGAAAGGTTAATCCATAGGTCAGGGAACGACAACTGGCGGCCCGCGGCCATGAGATAAGTTGTGTTATCTCATCCGTCTTATTCGCTTTGTTAATAACGAATAGGCTAATGTTAATTAAAATTGTTCAAAGAGTGGAGGAAGATGTTGTCAAACATTAAAAAAATCTAAAATAAGCGCTATATGCTGAACGTACCCTCGTTCACTGTTCGATTTCCTTAGGCTACTTACGGAGTGGGTCAAATTGACAAATTGGTCAAATTGTTTTTTAACCATTTTTAAAACCGTTTTCTTTTTATAAACAGTATAGGCCTACTGACTTTTTTTGCATAATTTTTTTTTACGCTTTCATTGTTTCTTATACATTTTATGCTTATAACATCATAACTAAACAATTAAATGTAGCTGTATAATGAAAATACTTATTTAAATGTCAATCTTTTTCCTGCTGTCTATGCCAAAGTCTTGTGCCACACTAAGCAAAATTGTGGGAAAGCTCATTATTCACTCACATGGGAGTGAGAAACAAAACATAACTAAAAACATACATCAAATAAATGTTTTTTATTTATTTATTGGCTCTGTAAAGCTGCCTTTGAAAATCATAAAAGGTTAAAAGCTAGGTATTTCAGATATCTTGAATATAGAAATGAGAGCTTATTTGTCTGACAAAGATTTTCATCTGTAATTTGCAATTAATTCTGAACAACGTGATTTAGCTTTTTCAAGTGTGTTTGGATAGGGTTAGATCACTTTTAGACACTTGCACTTTAGAACTGGAGTTGAAGTGCCCTGTCATACAAACACATGTGTCCATACAGTTGCTTTTGAATAGCTGAGGGACAAATTGACCCGGGCGGGAACATCACAAATGTGTGGTGTGAAAAGGAACCAAAACGCCTGAAAAATGCTACAAAGTATAATTTTTCTCCCTTGGTCCGGAATGAACGGAACTACAGATGTGAAAGCACCCTAAACGGTTCAAATTGACCCGCAACATAACACAAGGGTTAGGGGTGCTGAGGGGGACCTCTGGCGTGGAGTCCGGAAGAAAAAAAAATATGGATGGTAAAAATCAAGTTTAAACAAACTCGTGTTGTGTTTTGGCTATGCATACATATTACGTGTGTTTGTGGTTGTATTTTACGCTGTAGGCTACAATTTACACTGGGTCACCAACATAGCCCAGCACAGTTTTAACTCCCGCATCCGCATAGTATTAAACTTGTAGCATAAAACAACAGCATTAGGCTAACAAATAAATAAAATATATTTGGAAATTTCCCTTTAAAACGAACGCTCAGTTTTGTGATCACACTGTTATTTCACCGTTTTGTTGTTGTTTTCAAAGACAAACTCACTTTTATATTAAACAAATAAATATTTCTTTACTAACAAAATCTTGTGCTTTTTCCTCCGCTATCGTCCTGTCAATCATCTCGCTGTCTCACTCTCGCGGCTACAGTTACAGTACAATTTTATTTACCATCATCGCGGTACCCACCACCATCAGCAGTTTTGCATTACAGTATTTGCAATAATAACCACCCCTTGTCCAAAACTGAGCGTATTGTCTAAAAGAAGAGTTATGACAGCTGCGTATGCTACACTTGACTGAACATTGCTTGCCTAGCGCAGCACCAGACAGATTTAACTCCGCACAGCTAATAAAACCGTCTGGGTGCAGCAGATTAATATTTAATATTTCTGATATATAAATATTTCTCTGAAACGCGTTAAGTTGCACATAAGTAAGCCCAGGACCTGCCCTGAACAGTTTAATGTGCGGTACGCAGAGCCATAGGACTATTATTTTGTTGAATAAACCTAGGGAACTACCGATGACGTCACATGCTCAGATTTTCTTGACCAATCGGCTGACAGGGGCGCCTCATGACCGTCCACATGTGCAAAACGAATTTTGAAGTAATTTATTCGTTTTTTGCCTGTGAACTAAAAAACGAAAAATCAAGCCGAAATCTCGTTTTTTCGTTTTTTGGAAAAAACGAATAAAGGCGCCGCTTCTCGTTTCTGCTTATTTCATTTCAAATAGGAAATGAAATGGACGGAAGATACCCTGATTCTCTGATTTGTCAGCCGAAGATCTTCCTCAGTTCTGCACTGCAGAATAAGAGTCCTCCGTGGTCCGGGTAGGTCCGTGTACTTTTTGTTCATTTCATTTCCTGTTTGGAATGGAATAATGAGAAATGAAAACCAGCTCGTTTATTCGTTTTTTAGTTTAGTTTAAAAAACGAAAAATGAGATTTTGGCTCGATTTTTCATTTTTCGTTTGTGGTTTACAAATCGGTTTATGGGTTCAATATTTCATTTGCACATGTGGGCGGTGCTGAAACGCCCCTTTCATCTGATTGGTCAAAACGCTCCGCCTTCAGTAGGCTACGAGCTTTTCTTTCTGTCAGGCAGAATAAGAGTCAGTACGACTGTGGCACTGACAAATGCACTTTAATAAAATAATGTCTGAAACCACCACTCACTGTTAACTACGCACAATATTTGAAGCAGAAATATGTTGCTGGTCACGTAATTCGTGCTGCTGCAAGCAACCCCAATAATGTGAGCCACAGTATAGCCTATGACAGATTATTTTAGCATGATGTATTTCCCGTTGATAAATACAGTGCAAATAGTTCAGATATCTCTTTGGATAAAAGGGAAGTGGAAATAAAAATCAATAATAGGCTGAACTGTACCATGATAATATGTCCGTATGTAACATGTAGCCTACCACTCTTGTCTTTTATATAGCCTAGGCTATAAATAATTTTGAAAATTGAATAGAAATAAAATGTATATTTATGAATGTAAGCATGTGCAGCCTACTCAGTTCACATGAAAAGAAAGAGACAGAAAAGAGAGAAGCTAGAATCAGTGAACGTACATTAATACTGACAAAATTACCAGGTTTGGGATTAATTAAAATCATGTAAATTGAAGAGCACGGCATAGGCTACCTTTAAAATGTTATTAGTTTTATTATAAAACTAATACAATTTTATTATATACTGAGTTTTCTTTATTATGTTGGCTTAACCTGTTAAGCTGCAACCCCACTTTTGAAAAATCCCAAGAAATGACATACCCAAACTGAAACAGATACAGTTCATGAACCCTTTGTACTAAAAGCACAAGTATGATCTCATTTGAAAGCTGACACCTGGCAGTTTATTGTAAATGTAGAATTAATTATTGTCATAATGACAAAAATTGTTATAAATAGCTTCAAAGTTTTGTAAAGTTATTAGAAATTATTTTTTATGAAACATCCTCATGAAAAAAAAATTGAAGTTGGCACTGGAGCAATCTAGAAATGCACTACAGCTAATGCCACATGTCTAAACATTTTATGTTTAAAATCTTAAGATAATAAGTCCAAAACTCTGTATTTAGTGAAATGTTTTTCAAGACCATGTCATGTGACTTTATTTTGATTTGACGCTAAAATGCTACTGATGTTTATTGTCATCTTCTAACCATCTATCCAGTATATTGTCTTTATTGTTTTGTGGTGCAAACGAGCCCCATTCAGTCTCAGTCTCCCCCTGCACACATTCACACCTCTCCAGCCTGGTTATGGCTCTAAATATGCATTTCTTTTGTCTGCATTATAGTTACTAACGACTGGCTATTCACAGGCTATTCATATGGTTTCAGTCACTAATTTCTTTTCTTAAAGTTCACCCTTACATTTTAAACTGTATCAAATGCATTTCTTGAATAAAGAAACATTTCAGTAAGCATTCAAAAAATAATAAAAATATAACTTCTAGGTGGCAGGTGCACCTAGGGCTAGCTAGCATGTTAGCTTAGCACACCATCAATACACGACAATTTATGAGATTAAAACCATGTTTGTGCTTATAAACTTACTTTATAAAGCAAATCGAGTATTTTAAATATTTTTTTGTGATCTAATTTGGCTTCAGATAAAAAATCAGACAGAAAATATACTATTGGATAGTGTTCTGCACAACGATTCTATATAGATTAGCATTACATTATAAATATAATCTATTATTATGGAAATACCTGGCATGGATTGAAAAACACAGGTAACTCAAATATCATAGCAAACATGTTTATTGTCTTCAAAACTGCATGTTACAGCCATAGTTACAGCGCGATCTCGTTAGCTTTGTGTGTGTTCGAGGCTTCCTGGAATGTCACATGATCATGGCTCTTCTTCATGTTCTATATATGGACTAATACTGTGCACAGGGCGGCGAGGGCGCCCTCAGGCTATTGGTATGAATTGAAAACACAGTATCAGAGTTATGCAAACGCTCATAATGATTACATCGACGCATTTTGGTATAAATTCAATAAATATTATTCCTGTCTATAGAAATCTGATGTAAACCTATGAGAATATATCAATATTTCTCCAAATCTGCACATTTTTGAGCTAAAGCCCTGAGGCACGTTGTTTTGTGTATCGCTGTCATGACGACGGCACGGGAGTTTTTTTATGAATGAAAGCGGCTGACGCGCATAATTCATATCAAAGGTATCGACTAATTTTTTCATTTCATAACTCCTGACACAAATTAAGAAATAACTGTCGCTATAAGTTTCTCAGAATACAATAGTGGTCAAATTCTGAAACTTGAGTCTTATATCTTTTTAATGATGTATAGTTTGTCAAGGTATAACATTAAATCTGATAGTAACTTTGAACTATATATAAATAAAACCGCTTCAGTGCGTCCGCGCTCTGGCAACGGTTAACAGGTTAAGAAAGCCAGCATATTTGAACATTATTATTATTATTTATTATTATTATGAGAAATTGACTCCACCTAGAACTTTAATGCTTCACCAAACTCAGCTCAGACCTTCAGACTGGTCTGACTCGCTTATATCTTTTCTAACTGGTCAGACTTACTTTCCCAAAAAATCCCTTGACTTGCGTTATCTGAGCAGTGAAGGCCGTAATACTCAATGCTGTCCACTAGAGGGGGCGACAGGATAATAAGTGTTTTCTACTCTCTTTCCGTTTGCATCAGTTTAAATGACAAATAAATGCATGAATTTCATTCATAAATAGGCCATATCTGTGTATCCGCTCTCTAGTTTATTTTAAGATATTGTTATTCACACTGGTTTTTGCATTTAATGTTTGTCCATCTGGAACTTTTATTTGCCATGAGCTCTATATTTTAAGATGTAGCCTACTAAAAAAAAAAAAAAAACATTTTTTTTTATTATTGTTGCATTGTTGTGTGTAATACTTACAGTAGGCTACCTTATGCCTCTGAATCTATGCCTGCCTTTCTACCCTCATATCAATATCAAATTTATTTCTAGAACACAGTTCCAGAGGGATTTAATGTTTTTTGGCTTTTGGTATGAATATGTTTGCCTTACTGTTATCTATAAGCTAGTGTGCACCAAAACAAGGGCAAAATTCACATTTAGAAGACCAAACCCAACGTTGAAAATTAAAATCAGTTTCAAGTACAGTAAAATCAAGTAAAGTACAGATACTCAGAAAGTGTACTTAAGTAGGCCTACAGTACTCAAGTAAATGTACTTTGTTACTGTCCACCTCTGGATGTTTTACACAATAAGGATATATTCCCATTGGGTTGTTGGGTTTTCATGTTTAATGGGAACTTTAGACATAATGATTTCTATACTGTACAAACTGTGTTATCCCCTAACTCTCATGTAACAGTTATGGCTATGTCATCTACGGACATCTAATATTATGGACATATTATCATGGTACAGTTCAGCCTATTATTGATTTTTATTTCCACTTCCCTTTTATCCAAAGAGATATCTGAACTATTTGCACTGTATTTATCAACGGGAAATACATCATGCTAAAATAATCTGTCATAGGCTATACTGTGGCTCACATTATTGGGGTTGCTTGCAGCAGCACGAATTACGTGACCAGCAACATATTTCTGCTTCAAATATTGTGCGTAGTTAACAGTGAGTGGTGGTTTCAGACATTATTTTATTAAAGTGCATTTGTCAGTGCCACACTCGTACTGACTCTTATTCTGCCTGACAGAAAGAAAAGCTCGTAGCCTACTGAAGGCGGAGCGTTTTGACCAATCAGATGAAAGGGGCGTTTCAGCACCGCCCACATGTGCAAATGAAATATTGAACCCATAAACCGATTTGTAAACCACAAACGAAAAATGAAAAATCGAGCCAAAATCTAATTTTTCGTTTTTTTAAACTAAACTAAAAAACGAATAAACGAGCTGGTTTTAATTTCTCGTTATTCCATTCCAAACAGGAAATTAAATGAACAAAAAGTACATCGTTCGTTCATTTGTTTTTGCTTTCACATATGAAAACGAAAAAACGAGAAAACAGCTCCTTTTTCCGTTTTCTCGTTTTTTTAGAAAAACGAAATTATGACTTGATTTTTGGTTTTCCGTTCTTGCACGGAAATCAGAAAAAACACTTGATATTCTGATTTTCCCCTGTGGGTGGTGCTAAATCTGATTGGCAGGAAATGCATTAATTATTTTTTAAATTAAGAGTTTACCCATACTGTATTTGTTAGCCTCTAAAATTAACAGTCTACATGCATGCTATTTGTTACCCAATTATTTGGCTTAACTGACTGAAAAAATCTATTGAAATAGCCTAAATTTAAACATGTTCACGCATTGACAGTGGTCAGGGTGGTTATCAGACAAAAGGCAGAATGAGAGAAGGCCCGGTCCGTGTAACGCTTCACAATTCAGTTTTCAGACCATACAATGCAAATGCAAAAATGCAAAATTGAAACCAGACATTTTTTTTTTTTTTTTTTCAGTACATTATCAATGGATATTTGCCTTTTTCTCCCCTTTTTTCAATTTTACGTTTGCTAAATTGTGACTTCAGAAACAAACATTCGAATAAATGAAATCTAACCGATTTTCTATTTTTCCATTTTTCGTCTTGTAATTTGCGCCGTGGGCGGTACCATTAGCACGGGGGTGTGGCCGTGGACTAACTTTACTATCATTTCATTGATGTAACTGCTTTATTTACACTGCATGCACGTTTGAGGAGAAGTTTAAAAGACGGAACACAGGACAACATTTTTCACCCGAAGTGCCATAACTTTTATTATTAGGCTAATAGTCTACGTGTAGCCTACTAAATTATAAGGCAGTCTCGGACCGGCCATCGGGAGCAGCCGGTAAAAGTGAAATCCCGGTGGCCTGGGTATGATTTGGCACATTGCCCTGTTTGTATTGACCTTAATAAAAAATACTAGCCTACCAAGCGAAAATATAGAAAAAAAGCTTCTTTTTTTGTTAGGTTTTTAGCTCTCGTTTGTAATAGCCTACAATTCAATAAAGATGCAGATGTTTTCACTATAGCGGGCATTGTTCGTTACCACGGTATCCGCTTGAGCTTCTGTGTGTTTAATTAGCTCTACACCGCTTCTCGTTCCCGTAAAATGCCCTTAAATCTAGCACAGTTGTAGAACATAGTCTGTTCATTACAATAGAAGCAGTTCGCCAGGATATGAGCATGAGGCGATACTAGGCTATAGTTAACTATGGTGCTGCAAATCAAGAGCAATAATATTTATTTATTTTCAATAAATAAACAGAAATACCTTGCTACGTTTGGCACATTGCCCAGCTTGTTTTTTATTTATTTATTCGAGCACATTAAATTCGCCATTCGATAATGAATCAGCACTATAGACATTAAATATTGTATTAGCCTACAAACGAGAGCTAAAAACCTTATTTTTTCTATATTTTTGCTTAGTAGGCCTAGGCTAGCTATAATTTTTATCGTTATTCTAGATTCCCGTGAAGGATCTTGAAAAGCGCTGCCACCCCCGTTCTGCTGCACTGAAAATGAACTGCCTGGGATCTCGTGGTTGTGGCTGCCTAGGCTACTGTACCATGTAAAATGTATATTATATTATATTATATTATATTATATATTAATAAAATAAAGTAAGAATGAATATGGTAAATACAAACAAGGGCAATGTGCCATACCCAGGCCACCGGGATTTCACTTTTCCCGGCTGCTCCCGATGGTCCGAGACTGCCTTATATTTTAGCACATGTAGCACACGTTTGGATTATCAGCAGTAATAAAGTAGCTTTTTACTTTATTATTATAATACGAATAATATTTGAATCCTGTCAAAAGAACTAGGGATCGCTATGGAGACGGCGGGTTAGCATAAGAAGTAACAGACAGAAACAAGATTAATTTAGAAATATAATTGTTTCAATTTGATTTGGAAAAAAAGTAGAAAGTCAATAAAATAAAAGAAATTACAGAAACACAATAAACAATAAAACTGACTGTGCAAATTTCCACCTCGAGTGCACTCTTGTCGGTGTTTTCAAATATGTACCCACATAGTCAGTTCAACATTCAGGAAAAATAAATAAATAAAATAGAAAGATATCACAAAAGAGTATAATCTCTCTCTCAAAGGGATTTCAAGTGTCTCTCATGAAAAGTTAAATGTCTCTCAATTCTGGGTGATAGTTGACCATACACCCTCAAGAAGAAAAGAAAAAAAAAGAAACAGTTCTTTAAGTCGAATTTGTCGTGCTTCAATGAGTTTCAGTGGAAACTCAAGGAAAGGATATCGAGCCTCCTCTCCACCACGCGATGTCTCCTTTTCTACAACTGGGTTGGCTCGCCATCAAACTCGCAGTCTACAGGATGTTACAGGAGGTCGTGCAGATCTTCACGAATCAAGAAGGAAGAAAGAAAAGAAAAAAAAAGAAAAAAACAAAGGAGAGAAAAAAAACCTGGCCTGATCACAGACCAGAACATTCATTAAGTACATTTCAAAATAAGTTCCACATCTAAGATCTAGATTAACATCTAATACACAATTAAAATTTCTTCATGAACTAATATAATCACATTCGTTTACCTCTAAATCACTAGTTCTCTTTCATACAGACACGTAGCCAACAATGGTGACGCTGAACTCTGAAATGAACAAATAATAACCATGCGGTTCACTATGACCGCTCAAACTTAAGTAATTACATACTAGTACATACAAATATCTTTTTCTTCACAGAACTGCTTAACTAATGTACCTTTATGATCGATTTTTTTCTTTTGCTCTCACTCGGGCGCACCTCGTGTGTGATCGTAAAATGGCGTCGATGAACTGCAATGTGCAATGGCCATGCGCTCTCACTCAGGCGCACCACGTGCGTGATCGTTAAATGGCGTCAGTGAACTGCAATGTACAATGACCATGCGGTTCACTTTAGACATTTGTTACCACTCGGATCAAAATACAATTTTTAAAGAAAATAATCAGTCCACAGCAACTAATTTAATGTTTAGTAGCAGTAATTCTATCCTATTATGAAGTATTAGTCTTTTATTATCATTAATTATGTGATACTGACTCACCAATAATAATTTATTCCTCTATTCAGTCGGCTTCTTGTTCAGAATGCATCAAATTAACTATATCTCAACTTCTCAATACTTTTTTCGAAGATTTTTAACCTCAGATACATAAAATGGATAGCAACGATGGGATTGCGTCTGCTCTTCTCAATCAAGCTCGTCTCTTCTGTCATCGCGCATGCTCGTCGACACTCATGACGTTAATGACAAGAGAGCTCTCATTGGTTGATCGCTGAGAATTTATTTTAGAATATATTCACATATTTTACTTAATATTCTTAATCTTAATAATCTCTTATCGACTTTTATTAAGGGAAAATCATATAACTAAATTGTGTAAATTAAATATTAACTTTATTTAACCTGTGTTACATTCTCCCCTCCTAAATTCATGCAAGTCCCTTTGCATGTTCTGCTCGGCTGACTGGTGACCACACCGTGTAAACCATTAGGCAGCAAGGGAAGGACATTCAGAGTTTCATCTCCACCAAGAGATTTAACAAAAGCCGAATTCAGACCTTGGAACAAAGATTGGACCACATATATTAATGGGTTTCCTGGCTGAAAATAAGTAAGTCGCTCTGGTTCTCCTCTCTGTCTAACGGAACGCCTCGGTAAGGTGTCTATCTCATCTTCTGATTGTTGTTCGGCTTTTTCACAAACATCTGAACTTTCAACAACACTGGTTACTTCAATTTCATCAACAGAACTGCCCGTTACGGCTTCGACTTGGCCCTGACCAGGTAAATTACTCTGTCCAAGGGTGCCGGAAACATTAAGAGGTAAGTGCTCATCGAGTGTGTCGACAGGTAAGTATTCACCAGGTTTATCAACTGGTAAGGCTTCAATAAGTAAATTATTACTCTGGTCGCCCTGCAAGGTGTCGCCGATAGGGAAAGTTTGTTCGGCCGAGTTATCAGTAGAATCAGCGTTCACTGTCTCTCTTTCCGTACAGATATCATGAACTGTAGAGAAATGTGCTGTCTCTATACTTGGAGTATGGCTGTACTCGCAATACGAATTTCCTTCTTCGGAATCAGAGAGACAAGTGTCATCAATTAACGGAACCTTAGGATTCTGTCGTGTTCGAGGTTTCGAGATGGATTCGTTTAGAGTGGGTGGTTCAACTTCGGAAGACGGTAAAAACCCACACGGGAGCAACATATCTCTGTGAAGAGTACGCAGAGGACCGTCCTTTCTCTCTGGACGAACAGTATAAACTGGCAATTCAGCTGCCTGACTCACCACAACATACACCTCAGACTCCCACTTGTCTGCTAACTTATGCTTCCCGCGTAGCCTAACGTTCTTCACCAACACTCGATCACCAATCTCCAAAGAGCAATGAGTTACAGATTTGTCAAACCTAGCTTTGTTTCTTTCTGCACTTTTTGACATACCACGTGACGCAAGCGAATAACTTTCTTTCAGATTGTTTTTTAGATGACTGACATACTCCGAATGAGACTGTCGTGGACCATCTTGATACGGCAACCCAAAAGCAAGGTCAACGGGTAACCTGGGTTGACGTCCAAACATCAATTCATAGGGAGTGAACCCAGTGACCTCATGTTTCGTGCAGTTGTACGCATGAGCTAAAGGTTTTACGAAATCTCTCCAACGAACCTTGTCTTTTTCTTCTAAGGTACCCAACATACTGAGCAGGGTCCTATTAAAACGTTCGACAGGATTTCCCCTGGGATGATAAGGGGTTGTTCGGGTTTTCTTAATACCTGCCACCTCACAAAGCTCTTTGATGGTGCGCGATTCAAAATCTCGGCCCTGATCGCTATGAAGACGCTCGGGGAACCCATAGTGTACAACAAAATTTTCCCAAAGACATTTCGCTACCGTTCTTGCCTTTTGGTTGGGTGTGGGGACTGCCACAGCATATTTGGTAAAGAAGTCAGTGATTACCAAGATGTCTCTCGTATTACTTTTGTCTGGCTCTAATGAGAGAAAATCCATACAGACCAACTCTAAAGGTCTTGTGGCTTGGATATTAACTAACGGTGCAGCTTTTTGAGGCAATGATTTCCTCCTCACACAACGACCGCATGTCCTGATCTTTTGTTCTACCTCCGCAGCCATCTTCGGCCAGTAGAACCGAGACCTTACCAAGTCTAGAGTTCTCTCCACCCCCATATGACCCATACTGTCATGCAAACTGGTCAATACAGAGGGCCTCAGTTTCTCAGGTAGCACAAGTTGATAAGTAACTAATTCCTCTACCTGCCGTTTCCGGAAAAGCACCCCACTTTTTAACTCAAGACGGTTCCACTCTCTTAGAAAAAAAGGAAGATCTGGGAGTTCCCTCCTGACTGTTGGTGGAGGCTTTTCTCCCGACTCTAGGCAAGATACTACTTCCCGAATGACTGGATCTGCCCTTTGCTCATCACAGAGGTTCCCTGACAGGTAAGATACGACAGGTAACCCCTCAAAATCACCTTCTTGTTCGTAACTATCAGGTACAGCATCAGGGTAAAGTGCAAGAGATTCAACAAACGCAGCACCACACCCAACGTCCGTTGGCTGTCTGACCAGATGCTTCTCACATATAGCCTGAACTACGTCGCTTGCGGTGTCACAAGAATCTGCAGCTTCCGTGAGATGATTCTGCATAAACTGTTGAATTCGTTCGTACTCTTTTTGAGATAAAGGATTTTCAGGCAACTGCTCCTGTGGTCGCCTTGATAGACCATCAGCATCAGCATTTAGCTTGCCTGCTCTGTACTGTAACTTAAAATAAAAAGTGGAAAGGGCAGCAAGCCACCGGTAGCTAGTCGCATCTAGTCTTGCCGTGGTTAGAACATACGTTAGAGGGTTGCTGTCGGTAATGACGGTGAATTGGCTACCATACAGATAGTCTCTAAACTTTTCAGTTACTGCCCATTTAAGGGCAAGAAACTCAAGCTTGTGCGCCGGGTAATTGGACTCACTGCGGGACAACCCTCTACTTGCATATGCAATGACTCGCATCCTCCCTTCCTGTTCCTGATACAAGGCTGCTCCTAAACCCTTGGTGCTGGCATCTGTATGTAGGAAATAGGTAAGTTTAGGGTTTGCAAAGCCCAACACAGGCGCAGTAGTTAGTTTGTCGATAACAGACCGAAACGCTTCCTCACAAAGCGGCGTCCAACGGTTTCCGAACGACTCTTTAGGGTTATGGTATGGACCCTTACTCTCACTCCGCTTACCACTTTTCCTAGTCGGCGGATACCCTACAGTCAAGTCGGTGAGTGGCTTCACAACCCTAGAATAATCTTTAATAAATCGGCGGTAATACCCCGAAAAGCCCAAAAACGATCTTAACTCTTTAAGGTTTGTGGGACTCGGCCAGGTTTTTAAGGTTTGCACTTTCTCTGGATCGGTCTCTACTCCACGCTCTGACACTATGTGCCCTAAATAACGTACAGACGTCTGAAAAAACTTGCACTTTTCAGGGGCGAGCTTTAGCCCATACTCTCTGAGCCGAGAAAGAACTTTTAACAGCCGTCTTTCATGCTCTTCCAAAGTTTCAGAAAATATGATCAGATCGTCCAGGAAGACAAGTACTTCCCTGAGATTGATATCCTCCATACACTTCTCCATCAATCTCTGAAAAGTACTTGGGGCGTTAGTGACCCCCTGAGGCATGCGATTAAACTCCCAAAACCCCAGGGGGCAGACAAAGGCGGTTTTAGGTTTGTCTGCCTCTTCCACCTCTATCTGGTAATACCCAGATTTCAAGTCGAGAACGGAAAACCATTTTGATCCAGTTAAAGCGGAAAACGTCTCCTCGAGATTGGGTAATGCATATGCGTCTTTAACTGTTTGAAGATTTAACTTCCTATAGTCTATGCACAACCGTACATCTCCATTTTTCTTCCGCACCACTACAATAGGCGAAGAAAAAGACGACTCAGACTCTCGTATAACGTTACTTGCAAGAAGATCGCGCAGATGTTTGCGGACAGCTTCCAGATCTTGTGGATGAATCGGTCGCGCCCTATGTTTAAAGGGAGTTTCATCGTGCAGTTGTATACGATGTTTCACCTTTTGCGTATGCCCAAAATCTAAATCGTGTTGACTGAAAACATCAGGCATTTCTCTGAGTTTTTCTGAAATCCGGTCCCGCCATTCTTGTGGCAATGGGGACTCACCGAAATTCAAGGCGAAATTAGAATCCTGAGTAGGTAAGTGCTTACTAACAGGGGAAACACTCGGCTGGGGGAGCACGGACTCAACTGCATGCAGCTCTGCTATTATGCATCTTGGGGGAATGGCTATATCGTGCTCGGTTTCGTTTTTTAGTACCACAGGTAACCAGACAGACTGACTAGAAGGAGTAAGTAAGCAGCGCTTCACAAACACACCACCAGGTAAAGAGGAATCAGACGGGTGTTCTACCACTACACACTTATCTATCCCACCGGGTACCGCAAGAGAGCCTTTCACCACGACAGTTTGACCAGCGGACATGACCTCCGGTATGTTGCCTCTTAATCTCACCTGACTCAGAACGCCACTCATGTTCTGCTTTCGCCTCGTTTCAAGAGTTTTCAAAACCACTCTATACCCAAATAGAGATGGCTGGTGCTTCGGGGATACTGCCACTAACTGCTGCTCATAGAGGATGTCGAGAGTGTTTGTACCTATTAAGATCAAAGGCTGAGTGTGAGACTTTACATCTGGAACGACTAGAGCTACCGTGGCCACTTCAATAGTCGCACCCAAAAACTCCTCAGGGAAAGTGATGTCTACCTTTACGTAACCTTCGTACGGAACGGAAAACCCATTGGCACCTTCTACTTCCAAAATATCGTCAAGAGGGTTAATCGGGTGCTCTGAGAGGTGTCGTTCATAAAAAGACTTAGGCACAGTTGTGACCTGCGATCCAGTGTCGAGTAGACAATGACATTTCTTACCAGCTATGCTGACTTCGGCAACACATCTAGCACCAACTAAGCCCTTAGGTAGGTTTGCACTCTGCTTCCTAGGAGCTTGGCATTTCTTGAAGACACGATTTACAATGGGACCACTCAATTTAAGCTCAGTTCCTGTATGTCCCGCGACAGGAACTGCCTCTAGTTTAAATCTACGCTAGTGGAGGGATTCTGTGACTCCCACTGTAACTGTTTCTCCCTTAACAGCCTACGTTTAGTAGCGACAAGCTCGGGGTTTGGCTCAGAACTACAGGACGATGCAATGTGGCCATCCTCACCACATGTGAAACAGTACCACGGCCTAGGTCTATCAGTTGGCTTCTTATTGACCGGAACTACACTCGCAGCAGCCCCTGACTTCCTTTGGTCAGGTGGTGCAGGCCTTTTGACTACCTCTCGCGACGGAGTTCTCTTTGGATGTTTTGGTCGGACTGCAAGATTAGCTAACTGACTCTGCAACTTGACAATCTGCTTCTTTAACTCGCGCGTTTCAGTTTCAAGAGGACTCACTCTAGGAGCTTCATCTTGTTCTAACTCAGCAGAAATCCACGCTTTCTGAGAGTGCATAAACGCTCTCTGCTTAGAAGACCCAAGGTGTTGCTTCATTCGAGTTGCTTTCGCAGTATGTCTATCCTCCTCTGTACGAAGCATAAGGAGAAGCTGTGCAAAGGAAGGAGGATTGTTTCGCTTTTGCTCTAGTCGTAGTTCGGCGATCAAGTCATTATCCCAGCAGCCCCTGCAAAACTGCTTTAGGAGATGCCTTTCTGCCTCTGCTGGGACAATACCATCTCTTTTGACGGTTGCACTTAAAGCTGACTGTAACCTGTACAGATAAGTAGATGGCCTTTCACCTGCATCCTGCAACGTGTTCATGAATTTCGCTAACAATTCGTCCCCGTCCTCCACAGCCCCGAAAGCGGAGTCCAACAGCTGGAGGTAAGCGGAAGGAGGAGATTCGGGATTCAGATGCTTTATAACATCCGCCGCAGGCGACAAAAGACTGTCTAGTATTCGCCTAGACGCATGCAAATCGGACAAAGAGGGATCTTTCAAAATGAATTCGACACTAGAACGCCAAATGTCGTAATCTACCTCGTTTCCAGGCCTAGGGCATTTTCCTGAAAACACTCTGAGCCTGGGCTGTATCTGCCCTTGAGCAACCACTTCACTGCTCCGCACAACATGCTCAACTACTAGCCTTTGGACCTCGGGTGGGTTGAGAAATTTGGACGACGTGTGAAGGGTCGGTTCAATCAGATTGATAGGAGTAGGTTGGGACGGTACGTCATCTATCTGACTCGGTGGATTACGAATTGTGTCGAAGTTCCCATTAGGAGATGCCCAATATGGTTTCTCACAGGTGTCTTCACCAGTACTACCAGAAACAGCAGGCTCTGGTGGGAGGTCAGCACTCATTTGCGACAGCATTTCACTCAGTATAGACTCAAAGTTGTTTCCGCTCAGTTCTGCTATTTCTTTTAATCTGTCCAGGTAGGATTTTGTTATGCTACTACCAAGTTGCTGTGTAAACACACTGGCTAATGCTCTCACATCGCACTTAACACCTGGTTCGCTTGACAGCTGGTGAGTATACGGCAATTTTGGTCCGAGTGATTGCAACGCTTGATTACTGTTGTACTCAACGATTACGTTTTGGTAGAACTCGGATTCTTTGTCATCGATGCGCACGGTTTTGGCAAATGACCCGTATCGTTTCAGAGCATCAAACAATTCGTCATCGCTCTCAGTGTCTGTTAAACCACTGACTATTACGGAGTTTGGGATAATAATCCCTTCAGCTTCAATAATCTCCATTATCGTCGCTTGCTTAAAAGCAAAAGAGAGAAAAGGAAAATCAAATGTGTAGCTGTTAGTTCTCTGCAACAGCGCCGTCTCCTGGCTGGCTCGCCAAAGTTTATGTAGCACACGTTTGGATTATCAGCAGTAATAAAGTAGCTTTTTACTTTATTATTATAATACGAATTATATTTGAATCCTGTCAAAAGAACTAGGGATCGCTATGGAGACGGCGGGTTAGCATAAGAAGTAACAGACAGAAACAAGATTAATTTAGAAATATAATTGTTTCAATTTGATTTGGAAAAAAAGTAGAAAGTCAATAAAATAAAAGAAATTACAGAAACACAATAAACAATAAAACTGACTGTGCAAATTTCCACCTCGAGTGCACTCTTGTCGGTGTTTTCAAATATGTACCCACATAGTCAGTTCAACATTCAGGAAAAATAAATAAATAAAATAGAAAGATATCACAAAAGAGTATAATCTCTCTCTCAAAGGGATTTCAAGTGTCTCTCATGAAAAGTTAAATGTCTCTCAATTCTGGGTGATAGTTGACCATACACCCTCAAGAAGAAAAGAAAAAAAAAGAAACAGTTCTTTAAGTCGAATTTGTCGTGCTTCAATGAGTTTCAGTGGAAACTCAAGGAAAGGATATCGAGCCTCCTCTCCACCACGCGATGTCTCCTTTTCTACAACTGGGTTGGCTCGCCATCAAACTCGCAGTCTACAGGATGTTACAGGAGGTCGTGCAGATCTTCACGAATCAAGAAGGAAGAAAGAAAAGAAAAAAAAAGAAAAAAACAAAGGAGAGAAAAAAAACCTGGCCTGATCACAGACCAGAACATTCATTAAGTACATTTCAAAATAAGTTCCACATCTAAGATCTAGATTAACATCTAATACACAATTAAAATTTCTTCATGAACTAATATAATCACATTCGTTTACCTCTAAATCACTAGTTCTCTTTCATACAGACACGTAGCCAACAATGGTGACGCTGAACTCTGAAATGAACAAATAATAACCATGCGGTTCACTATGACCGCTCAAACTTAAGTAATTACATACTAGTACATACAAATATCTTTTTCTTCACAGAACTGCTTAACTAATGTACCTTTATGATCGATTTTTTTCTTTTGCTCTCACTCGGGCGCACCTCGTGTGTGATCGTAAAATGGCGTCGATGAACTGCAATGTGCAATGGCCATGCGCTCTCACTCAGGCGCACCACGTGCGTGATCGTTAAATGGCGTCAGTGAACTGCAATGTACAATGACCATGCGGTTCACTTTAGACATTTGTTACCACTCGGATCAAAATACAATTTTTAAAGAAAATAATCAGTCCACAGCAACTAATTTAATGTTTAGTAGCAGTAATTCTATCCTATTATGAAGTATTAGTCTTTTATTATCATTAATTATGTGATACTGACTCACCAATAATAATTTATTCCTCTATTCAGTCGGCTTCTTGTTCAGAATGCATCAAATTAACTATATCTCAACTTCTCAATACTTTTTTCGAAGATTTTTAACCTCAGATACATAAAATGGATCGCAACGATGGGATTGCGTCTGCTCTTCTCAATCAAGCTCGTCTCTTCTGTCATCGCGCATGCTCGTCGACACTCATGACGTTAATGACAAGAGAGCTCTCATTGGTTGATCGCTGAGAATTTATTTTAGAATATATTCACATATTTTACTTAATATTCTTAATCTTAATAATCTCTTATCGACTTTTATTAAGGGAAAATCATATAACTAAATTGTGTAAATTAAATATTTACTTTATTTAACCTGTGTTACACACAGAATAATAATAATGATGGCACTTCGGGTGAAAAATGTCGTCCTGTGTTCCGTCTTTTAAACTTCTCCTCAAACGTGCATGCAGTGTAAATAAAGCAGTTACATCAATGAAATGATAGTAAAGTTAGTCCACGGCCACACCCCCATGCTAATGGTACCGCCCACGGCGCAAATTACAAGACGAAAAATGGAAAAATAGAAAATCGGTTAGATTTCATTTATTCGAATGTTTGTTTCTGAAGTCACAATTTAGCAAAAGTAAAATTGAAAAAGGGGAGAAAAAGGCAAATATCCATTGATAATGTACTGGAAAAACAAGAAAAATTAATGTCTGGTTTCAATTTGGCATATTTGCATTGTATGGTCTGAAAACTGAATTGTGAAGCGTTACACGGACCAAGGCCCTTCTTAGTGGTCCGTGTACTTTTTGTTCATTCATTATTCTATTTCGGAATGAAAGATGAAATTTAAAATAGGGTGCAGCTTGGTTTTTTGTTTAAAAGAAAAAAAGCAGAAATGACTGTATTTTGTTTTCCAAATGTTGTTGTCATCAAATAATAGTAGCCTAGCCTATTAGAAAAATGGACGACATTTCCGATTGTGTTTTAATTTGTAATATTTATTTGTACGTTTATTGTATTTCATTTGACTGATCCTATCTTTACCCGGAAGTAAATTACACCGTCGTGCGAAGTCTTAACGTGTAATTAAACGTTGCATTCATATTCTGTGCTCATCTGATTTTTTGTACATAGCATAGCCTACTTTGTTATGATTTTAGTATCATAATGATTAATCGAGAGACATGGAGCGAGTCAGACATGATTTTGACCACTTCATTACGTTTTGTTTTGTAGAAAGCCTTTCTTTAAAGTGAATTTCGTTTTGTATAAATTGTATCTTAATTTTAATACATTTTTCATCAACCAATTTCCTGGATTTAATAAATAAGAAGCAAATATAACAGACAATAATAATCATGGAGGCGCCCGCGCGGTCAATTGCATTGCAAGTGAACCGGAGCGCATCTCATCATACATCCTGAGCGAAACTCAGTGTATGCCTCACACAGACATGAGAAATACATCAAATAGCCTACACAAAGCTTGAAATGTCTTTAAATGTAAACGAAATAATTCAAAACGAAAAGAAAAAGGCTACTCTCTGATTATGTAATCCATTATGTGCATTTCTCTCTAGGCTATAGGCGCGTTCACTACGAATATGGCGATCGTCAACTTCATCTTTGCAGCCGAGTCGACACTGTCAGAGAAAACACTTGTTTATTAATAAAAATCAATACACGCCTCACCGGATTTACAAATGCACATCTTGCTTGTTGCACGCACACATAGGCTATTATGTCGAAATAACGAGATATTATGTTGAAATAACATTATTAATATGAACGAAAAAGTACACGGACCCTTCGCAATTCCTTGCATTCCTTCGCAATATAGGTTTCTTTTGCCTTCCCTTGCCAATAGATTTTGCTATCCCTTTATATCTTCCCGATATACTCTTGCTCAGGCCATCCTTAAAAATATTTTGGTTTGCTGTAACAACCAAAAAAAGAAGAAAAAAAGGCGTCGGTATATTTGTTTTCTTCAAGATTCAATGTAAAAAAAAAAGTACAAATTTGGTCAAGGTGATTACGTAGGTATGAATTTAAACAAATTTGCATATCGGGACTTCACTGACAGTTTTCCAGAACTTCGTGCAAGTTAAAGAGGTGTCCAGAGAAAAAAAAGATTTTGATAAAAAATAAAATAAAAAATAATAATAATAATAATAATAATAATATATATATATATATATATATATATATATATATATATATATGATAAAAAAAAAAAATAAAAAAAAAATAATAATAATAATAATTATATATCTATATATATATATATATATATATATATATATATATATATATATATATTTTTATCAAAATCTTTTTTTTCTCTGGAAAAAAGAGAAAATATATATATATATATATATAGATATAGATATGTAGATATATATCTCGAATATAGAACTGGGAAAATGAATGATTATAAGGAGGCATTTCATTTGTTTATTAATAAACAAGTGTTTTTTTGTGTCACATTTGGCTGCAAAGATGAAGTTGACGAACTTGAAGCCATCTTCGCAGTAGTGAACTAGCCAGAGAGAAATGCACATTTCATAGGGTCGGATTACATAAGCAGAGAGCAGTCTGTTTTTTTTTCTTTTTGAATTTTGTTTAAAAGTAGCCTACTCATTCCAAGCTTTTTATAGATATAGTTCTCAGGTCTGTGAGGCAAGTAGCTTATACGCTGAGTTTCGGTTTATTTAAGAGAGCTCCAGTTCACGCGCCGGCGCCTCTGTGTCCTGATTATTGCCTGCTATATTTACCTCTTATTTATTAAACCCAGGAAAATGGTTGATGAAACATTGATTTAAATTAAGATACAATTAATACAAAACGAAATACACTTTAAAGAAATACTTTCTACAAAAACAAACTTAATGAAGTGGGCAAAATCATGTCTGCCCACTCCATTTGTCTCCCGATATTTTCGGGATCATCTTATCTTATTCATGCTTTTCACTTTTCATATAATCAAGATGAAATAAAAAAATATATATGTTACCTATTTTATTAAACCATGAATATGAAACTAAATCGTTTTTAATGAATAGCTGTAGCCTATTAAAAACGATTTAGTTTCATATTCACATTTTAATAAAATATATATATATTTAAATTTGTTATTTAAACAGGCCTAGCCTACAGTACAGAGAAATTTAATGTCGGAGCGTCTTTCCGGTGAGCATGTGTGGGGGGAGAGATACGATTTTCGATCAATAATCGAATATTATTTTGCTTGATATGCCAATCCTTAATATTTGGTGTTTTAAATGCCTGTTTGAGGTCTCTGTGAAAGTTTTAAAGCAGTATTTTAGTGCCGCTTTCAAAGCGGCACGTCCGTAACACTGTTTCTTCCTCATAAATGCGAACACGAAAAATAAAATAAAATGAATATCATGTTTTGTGGAGAGTCGACCCTTCTTCATCCGGTGGGTATACTTTTGGTTTGCACAAAATTCGAATTACTAAAACATATTTTACCACCTAAAAGTTTAAGTTTTTTTGTGTCATGTCCGGACCGTAACGCAAGTGTATTT
The DNA here is from genome assembly GCF_963993115.1 of Abramis brama. Taxonomy (NCBI): domain Eukaryota; kingdom Metazoa; phylum Chordata; class Actinopteri; order Cypriniformes; family Leuciscidae; genus Abramis; species Abramis brama. Next base: position 4,636,509 of record NC_139968.1, on the reverse strand, counting down.
CCCCTCATATTAAATATAAAACGCATGTGTAGACTGATATTTTTCTAACGTCTGGACTCCTTTATTAAGGGAGTATGGATATAGACGTTTCAATATATTAGTATTAAACGCATTTTCTGATCATTTATATTTCAAGTTTTGACTGCAAATGGCACGTCCATAACGCTGGAACTGCAATAGCAAAATTTGGCTTAGGCTACTTCAGTGATAAAGATCAAATGCTGTACACACCTTATTAATAAACCATACTATCCTACAGAAAAGCAGATGAGCCCAGAATATGAACGCAACGCATTTATAACGAAACGTTAAGCGTTTTCCTCCCATTATAGAAACACTTTATTACAAAGCAAATAAAGGTGGCTCTTAACGTGAGGATGACAGGATTTTGAGGATGGCATTGCGGTGCACAGCAAATCCTTTAAATGGTAGCCTATTCAATGCAAAACAAAAATGAAAAATATAAGTAGCCAAACAAATTATTGTGGCATTAATTAGCCCACAAACAATATTTATTTTAAAGTCTAAACGAATTTATTTAAAGAAAAACGCCAGCGTTGGGCGTTTATCTGTATAGGCTAAGTGTTTCAGCCGCCCTTTTCAAACTGGCGCAAGAAAATGCAACAGAATTTGATTTGTTAAACATGAAAAGGACTTTTCCGTCGGCATGGCCGCTCGCTCTAACGTTAACCTAGATAAACGTTCGCTATTATTAATAAGCGCATATCTGAGTGTTTGTGCGGAGTGTGGAGCGCGCACTGCATGACATGATGGAGGCGCCGGTGCCATCACTCGCATTTTCCTATCAACAGTGGAAACAACTTAAAATACTCCATCATTTCTGGTTGTACTGGCCTCGCTAAACGTATGCGTATTTAGCTATCCAGTGCGTATAAACAGCTAGGTGAGGTGAACAAAGAAAAGAGATGCTGCTTTATCCCAAGGTCTTTTTCTTCTCTCATTTATTTTACACACGGCAGTGCAAAAACAAGCTGTAAAACTGTAAACACAAATAAAAGTACCTATTAACTCAAATTGCCTTTTTCAATCATTTCCAAAACCAAATGCAACACATACATAGTTTTCTACTGAGCATGAGCCGCCATTACACGGGAAACAGAGGAATCTACACTTCGTGGCAACACGTTAATTTTCTTCTTACACATTCTCTTAAGAAAACGGCTAATATAAAACGCCTTTTATTACACACAGTGCTACTCACCGGCATTGCCCCCGAGGGAAACACAACTGTGCGGGGTTTGAAGAAACTTAACAGCAGAATATACACAACACGGAGTACAACTCGCTCTGGAAAAGTCTTGTACTAACTGAATACTAATCTCGTTCCAAACGAGAATACAACAGGAAATAGAAACTGTACACCAAACCTGCAGTTACCGCAAGTGTTCGGTAGATGGCGTTAACGCACTGCAAATAACTAAAGAAACACAAAATGAATGAATGAATGATCATTAAGACCAACACACTCCCTGCCTGGTATCTTAAGGATACCACATCTATTACCTTTTAAATGCACACACTTTACTTAAACACAAGTAACATCCTGTTTAGGGGAGAAAAGTAAGACAAGTTCAGTTACTGGTCTTTTAAACACTTTAGGAGTGCCGTGGCGAATCACTCTGATATCTACAGTCCTGACAACATTATCTCTGCTGGGAAAAGTTTTGATGACCACTGCCATTGGCCAGTGGTTCCTTGGCACTGCATTGTCTTTCATCAAGATGACGTCTCCTTCCTGCAAGTTAGGCCTTTTGTCCTGCCACTTGGCACGACTTTGCAGGGTGCTCAGGTATTCACGTTGCCATTTGTGCCAAAATGTCTCTGCGAGATGTTGTACCAGCTTCCACTGGTGACGGATGATCTCTGCCTTGCCAAAGTCAGGCGGAGGCGACGACGGGGCTCCTGTCTTTTGTGTCAGAAGTATGGAGGGGGTGAGTATGAGAGGGTTCTCAGGGTCAGTTGACACAGGCAGCAGGGGTCTCGCATTCATAATTGCACAAACCTCTGCCATGAGTGTGACGAGGACCTCGTGCGTCAATGAAGAGAAGCGTTGCTGCAAAAACATGGAGTCTAGGATGCGACGGGCCACCCCGATAAGTCACTCCCAGGCCCCTCCCATATGGGAGGCGTGCGGGGGGTTGAAAATCCATGTGCATTGTTGGTCTTGTAGGTAACGTTGCATGTCTGCGTCATCTTCCAGATTCAGTTCTTTTGAAGCACCAGTAAAGTTAGTGCCTCTGTCAGACCTAATCTGTGCGGCAGGGCCTCTGATGGAGAAAAATCTCCGTAGAGCATTTATGAAACTAGATGCACTCAGTGTCTCTATCACTTCAATGTGTACAGCACGCACACACAGACAGGTGAACATTACTGCCCACCTTTTGCTGTTTGCTTGTCCACCTCTCGTCCGACGGCTGATAACCTCCCATGGGCCAAACACGTCCAAGCCGACGTACGTGAACGGTGGGGCAGCTTGCAGCCGGTCTGCAGGCAGATCTGCCATCAGCTGATGCTCTTGCTTGCCACGCAGTCTCCTGCAGGTGACACATTGGGACAGAGTGCCTCTGATGCATCTCTTTCCGCCCACCAGCCACAGTCCAGCGTCCCTGATGGCCCCCTCCGTGAAGTGTCTGCCCTGGTGTTTTACCTGCTCGTGGTGGTGGCGCACAAGGAGAGTCGTTAGGTGGTGCTGAACTGGGATGATGAGGGGATTGGTGCGGTTTATCTCAAGGCCAGACTGAGTGATGCGTCCGCCCACTCTGAGAAGTCCAAAGCTGTCAACCACTGGGCACAGCTTTGCAATGTTGCTCTGTTTTGGAATGTCTGACTTACTCTGAATGTTACTGAATTCACTAGGATATCTTTCCTGCTGCATGTTCTTGATCAGTAGTTTCTTTGCTTTTTCCAGGTTCTCTGGCGTGATTGCTTTCTTACAGGTATGCCACCCTCTGCATGTGTTGTCTTTGTCCGTTTGCCTGAAACACTGGGCTATGTGAATCAAGACCGCAAGTGCTCTTAACACAGAAGTCCACTTTGAGAAGCGCTCGAAGCGCTCAGTTCCTAAGCTGGGCTGTGTGATTTCAGTGACTAGCGCTGCGACCTGAGGTCTGATCTCAGGGTCTAATTCTGGGTCAACTAGATCAAACAGTGACTGATGATCAGCTGGAGGCTTACCAGACAAGAAGGCGGGTCCGGTCAGCCAGTTGGTGTCTCTCAATGATACAGCAGCAACGGATCTGGAGCCATGGTCGGCCGGGTTGAGCTCTGAGGGGACATACTTCCACTGTTGGGGTGACGTTGCTTGTCTGATGCGTTGGACCCTGTTGCTTACATAAACATAAAATCTTCTCTGCTCATTGTTAATATAACCTAACACAACTTTGCTGTCAGAATAGAAAGTGACAGAGTTCATGTGCGAGTCCATGCTATTTGCAAGGTCTTCAGGGGGGAATTCAGCCACGACAGCTGCACTGTTTGATGTGATCTTGTGCAACCGGAGGTTGTTGTGGGAGAGCATCTCCTGTGCCCTCTTCACCAAGTTGATGGCCTCGGACTCTGTTGCAAACGACTTCAGAGCATCGTCAACATAAAAGTCTCTCTCGATGAACGCTCTAACATCAGAGCCGAATTCAGATTCTGCTTCTTTCGCTGCTCTCCTGAGGCAGTAGATTGCTACTGCAGGAGACGGTGTGTTGCCAAACACATGCACACGCATTCTGTAGTCTACTATGTCACTGTCCCATTTGTTGTCGCGGAACCATAGAAACCTCAGATAGTCTCTGTGCTCTTCCTTGACTACAAAACAGTAAAACATGTGTTGAATATCTGCAGTCACAGCAATTTTCTCTTTTCTAAACCTGATGAGGACGCCTAACAGGTCATTGTTCTGATCTGGGCCTTTGAGCAGGACACTGTTCAGTGAAACCCCTTCATACTGAGCACTTGAATCGAACACTATTCGAATCTGTTCGGGTTTCTTGGGATGGTAGATGCCGAAGGATGGCAAATACCAGCTTTCTTGTCCTTCTTGGAGAACGGGGGCAATCTCTGCATGTTGACTGTCAATCATCTTTTGCATGAACTGCATGTAATGTTCTTTCATGGCAGGTTTCTTCTCTAGTGTGTGGCAGACTGACTTGAGTCTTTTCATGGCATAGTCTCTGTTGTTTGGCAGACGTTCTCTCGGAGTCCGAAAAGGTAGGGGTGCGACCCAGTTTTGAGTGCTATCTTGACATACCTCAGTATCCATGATCCTCAGGAAGTTGAGATCATCGATGGATGGAGCAGGTTGGTGATCTTTGTCGGTGCAGTGGAAGACAGAGGACTTCAGGTCATCCCCGTGCAGCAGAGAAGCAGTGTGAACGGCGGCTTGCTGAGATGGAGGATCATGAAGGACTGAGTGGCTGTGTGGAGCGTCTTTCACACGCAGGTGGCTGGAGCAGGGTGTGAGGTAGCTGGGGCGGCCATCTCCCAAGACACATGTTTTGAGGGAAGTGACTGAGGAGGGGCGGTGTGCTGTGCCGAGGCACACATCGCCGATCACCACCCAGCCTAGGTCTAGCTTTTGAGCGAATGGGGCATTGTCGGGGCCGTTGATCTGTTTTCTGATCTTGTGTATACTCAAAATGTCTCTCCCTAGCAACAGCAGTATCTGGGCTCTGGAGTCTAATGGAGGAATCTCACTGGCTAAGCATCTCAGGTGAGGGTGATGTAAAACTGCACTGGGAGTTGGGATTTCAGACCTGTTGTCCGGGAGTTCATTGCATTCAGTGAGGACGGGAAGAGGGACGCAGGTCTTTTCGTCCAGTGACTCCAGCATGTAGCCACAAGCTCTCCCTCCAGAAGTCTCTATGCTGCCCGCACACGTCTTGAGCGTGTACGAAGATGGAGTGCTATTGTCGCTGAATATCTTAAAGAATTCTGTACGTGCAAGGGATTTATTACTTTGCTCATCAATGATAGCATACACTCTAGTTGTTGCTTCTCTCTGGCCTTGTGGGTAGACATTAACTAAGCATATCTTGGAGCAACCTCTAGCACTCATACCCTCACCACATACCTCAGTGCACTTGGAGGAGACCGTCTCTGGAGGCTGCTGGTTCTCACTGCCCTCCCTGCCGTTCTCTGACTTAGATGGGGGTGGCTTTGCTTTCCATGGTGATGGACCTGGATGGAGGGCTTCGACGTGTTTGATGCTCTGACATTCTGCACATGTTATGGTTTTGTCACAGTTCTTTGCAATGTGTGTGGTTGAAGCACAACAGCGGTAGCAGATGGAATTGTCTTTGAGATATTGTTTACGGTCGGCTAACAGTTTGTCTCTAAAGCTCCTACATGCTCCTAATGAATGGGGCTTTTTGTGGATTGGGCATTGCTTGGTGAGATCTAGAGAATCAGCTTCAGGCTCACCTTTCTGGCTGGACTCGGCGACTTGAGTCTTGTGGACTGCAACAGACTGGTTGACTCTACTCTGGATGCTTTTGGGTTTGTCTCTATTTGTGGCAGGCAGATGTGGCATGGTGACTCTGAAACTGGGATCGTTTCTTGCTTTGGCTTGGTTCTGGATGAAGTCGACGAACACGCCGAATGGGGGAAAGGAAATCTGATGCTGTTGCTTTATCTGAGAGCCGTAGGACATCCACTTCTCCTGTAGATTATACGGGAGCTTTTCTATGATTTGGGCTACTCCCCTAGCAGTGTCAAGGTAAGTTAGTCCTGGAAGGAATTCATCCTGCTTTGCTGCGTACGGTTCCTGTAGCAGGTCGGCTAAGTCGCGTAGCTTGGCTGGCTCTTTGTTGGAGATTCTCGGGAAGCTTTCCAGTCTGGCAAATAGCGCCCCTTCAATAGCTTCGGGGGTGCCATAGCACTCTTCAATGCGCTGCCAGATAGCTCGGAGGCCACCCTGGGGGTCTCTGATGTAAGCTGCTCTGAGCCTGCGTGCTTGTTCGGACGACTCTTTGCCGAGCCATTTAATCAGAAGGTCAGTCTCTTCTGCTACTGACAAGCCTATATTGTCTATGACATTGCAGAATGAAGCTTTCCACGCCCAGTAATTCTCTGCCTTATCGTCGAACTTCATCAGCCCTGTGGAGACGATCTGGTTTCTAGCGATGAACTTCGCCAGGTCAGCAGTCGGGGAGCTGTTTCCATTTTGAGCAGACGTGTGACGAGACGAGGTAGGGCGTGGAGCAGGACTGGGTAGCCCATAGTCTTTTCCTCCCTGCCATGCTTGCTTGCTGGCTTGGTGTGGGCTGTAATACGGACTAGCAGGTGACATGGATGGCTGCTGTGGCTGTAGTGGTACCTGTGACGGCGGTGGCAGCCGTCTTGGGGCTGGTGTCGGTAGCTCTGCAGGCGATGTTGCTGGATGCTGTACTGGAGGTCTTATGGCTGGCTGCGTTGGAGGACGTGCAGGTGGAAGCGGGTGGCTGTGCAGGCTGGGCGGAGTATTATAGCTTTCTTGCTTTATATCTCTCTGCGGCGGCACGCTGTTTGCAGTGAAATACCTTTGGTTCAGTTCTGACTCCGGTTCCCCGAGGCTGTTGCCATCATCTAATTCTGCTTGAAGAACTGCTGCTTCAGCTATTGCAGCCTCCATTTCTTTTCTACACCGCAATGCCTCCAATTCAGCTTCTGCTTTGGCAGTTCGTAGTTCTGCTTCAGCTTTCTGGAGTTTCAGTGCCATTTCCTTTTCAGAATAGGCTGCTTTGGTTCTTGCTGCTTGAGCTCTGGCTTTAGCGGTTGCTAGCGCAGTGCTCCTTCGTGAGCTGCATGTCGATCCGTGTTGAGATGGTGCACGAACAGCGCTTGATGCAAATAGCTCTGATCTCACCTCCCAGTCACCAGCTTCTGCATCAGTCACACCAGTGGGAAGTTGCATTTCGGTCGGAGAATCCATGTCTTATGGAGCAGGGGAATCTGGGCAAGTCACATGCAGGCTTGGTGAGCGCAGGTTAATGGCGTCGTCTCGACGGGCAACGATGTTTTTTTTTTCTTTTTTTTCTAGCAGTTGAAGTTCTGTCTTCTTCTCGACAGGCGAGGGTTTGCCGTTTTACTGTACTGGCCTCGCTAAACGTATGCATATTTAGCTATCCAGTGCGTATAAACAGCTAGGTGAGGTGAACAAAGAAAAGAGATGCTGCTTTATCCCAAGGTCTTTTTCTTCTCTCATTTATTTTACACACGGCAGTGCAAAAACAAGCTGTAAAACTGTAAACACAAATAAAAGTACCTATTAACTCAAATTGCCTTTTTCAATCATTTCCAAAACCAAATGCAACACATACATAGTTTTCTACTGAGCATGAGCCGCCATTACACGGGAAACAGAGGAATCTACACTTCGTGGCAACACGTTAATTTTCTTCTTACACATTCTCTTAAGAAAACGGCTAATATAAAACGCCTTTTATTACACACAGTGCTACTCACCGGCATTGCCCCCGAGGGAAACACAACTGTGCGGGGTTTGAAGAAACTTAACAGCAGAATATACACAACACGGAGTACAACTCGCTCTGGAAAAGTCTTGTACTAACTGAATACTAATCTCGTTCCAAACGAGAATACAACAGGAAATAGAAACTGTACACCAAACCTGCAGTTACCGCAAGTGTTCGGTAGATGGCGTTAACGCACTGCAAATAACTAAAGAAACACAAAATGAATGAATGAATGATCATTAAGACCAACACACTGGTCGTACAGAAAATAATAATACATCAGTCGCAACTACTTTTATTTGTGTAAACTCACAACAACAAGAAAACGTTGTGCTTTTGTAAAAGAAAAGAAAACGAACAGGGCGCACTTTCATGATCTCTGTGAATTGGAGCGCGTCTCAAACATTAACTGACAAAGCCTCACAGACATGAGAAATATAGCTATCTATATAAAGCTTATAAAAAAATGTCCACCAACGAAAAAAATCCAATCGACAGCAGATACATATACGGTACCATCTGATTATGTAATCCTGTCCGTATAAAGGCGCATCTAGGCTACATTACAGCGGAGATGAATGGAGATATGTTTGCAGGCAGCCTACACTGATTTAGAAAAGACCTGTTTATTAATAAACAATTAAAATGCTTCGTTTTTTTTTTCAGACACATTTATTATCATTAGCCTACTTTTGCCGGTGCTACTGGGTGCTTTGCGGCAAGTTTTATGCATGCGCTTGAGCGCGGAATATAGGCTATAGCCTACATGCACCCAGGATAGAATATAAACGTGCGATTAGTCCTAATTGCTTAAATAAATGACTACTAGTCTAGAAAAATCTTTAGTCTATGGCAACTCTAATCAATAGCCTAGCCTACATTTAATATTTGGCATTATTTAATTAGTAATTTTATCCAGCTCTTTACATTAAATTAGTTGAGTTAGCATAATTAGTTAATGAACTAATACAATAATAAAATAAAGTTTAAATTAAGAAACTAACCATATATTTCTATATAGCATTGCTTATTCCACCACACAAAGGACTGTTTATTAGGTGACAATCCGTTATACATGTGAAGATTGTAGGGTGTATCTTGAAGATTTTTGTATTGTATTGTATCTTCGGTTATAAAGACAAGATTGACATTTTGTTAATTAAACAAAATAAGAACACAATGTTATAAAAAATAATCAACTTAGGCTATGTTCTGTTAGATGTGTTTTGACTACTTTTTGTTTAATTGTATCTCTAATGAAGATATAGACTATTAACAAAAATAAATCTTATATATAATATATTATATAAAAAAAAACTTATACAATATAAAAATATAAAATATATATATATTTTTAAAGGCATATTTTGTACATGACGACACATGTCCTTATAAGGCCAAGAACGACATAACATCTCGTTATTACGAGAAAATATGTCGTTTTAACGACAAAAGATCTCGTTATTACGAAAAAATCTGAGGGGAAAAAATAATATATAACGTTAGGCCTAGGTGGCAGCAATGCATCACAGTATGGGTAAACTCTTAATTTGAAAAATAATGAATGCATTTCCTGCCAATCAGATTTAGCACCACCCACAGGGGGAAATCGGAATATCAAGTGTTTTTTCCGATTTCTGTGCAAGAACGGAAAACCAAAAATCAAGTCATAATTTCGTTTTTTCGTTTTTCTAAAAAAACGCATCACCGAAGTAATAGAGGCGAAGTCATAGATATCTACACTAGATGTCGGACATGTATTTATGAGCAAAACTTGGCCACTAAATATTTAATATTCAATTATTTTAATAATCACAATTAAAGTTTTAATTTTATTAAATTGAACAAGCGCAACATTCAGCATTCAATAATATGTGTGCGTGCAACAAGAAAGATGTACATTTGTAAATCCGGTGCATTGATTTTTATTAATAAACTAGTGTTTTCTGACAGTGTCGACCGCAAAGATGAAGTTGACGATCACCATATTCGTAGTGAACGCGCCTATAGAGAGAAATGCACATAATGGATCAGAGAGTAGCCTTTTTCTTTTTGCTTTGAATTATTTCGTTTAAAGACATTTCAAGCTTTGTGTATTTGATGTATTTCTCATGTCTGTGTGAGGCATACACTGAGTTTCGTTAAGTTAGGATGAGATGCGCTCCAGTTCACGAGCAATGCTAGTGTACATAGCATACCTTCTGGGCTCATCTGATTTTTTTCATAGCATAGCCTACTTTGTTATGATTTTAGTATCATAATGATTAATAAATGCACGCACAATTGTCCGTGAACTTTATTTGAACGAATGCCTTTCAACTTGTGTGTGCAAAATTCAGAATTAAATGAATGTGCTGCAATTTGTACAAATAGAGAGTCTGTAGGCCTATTATACGGTTGTAGCCATTAAATAAGCGCATTCCATCCATCCATCTTCTTCCGCTTATCCGGGGCCGGGTCGCGGGGGCAGCAGTCTAAGCAGAGATCCCCAGACTTCCCTCTCCCTAGACACTTCCTCCAGCTCTTCTGAGTTATATCTGAGTGTTAAAGTTGCAAATGTATTTTATGCAATGCAACTGTTATCTCCTCGTTGCACAGCAAAATGATTTAGTTTATTGAACGCGTTGAACGCAACAGCTTGTTGTAGGCTAATACTGTCTTTTCAATCCACAAATGAAGTAGGCTATGTTCATGCAATGTTGCACAACGGAATGAGTTAATTATTGTATGAATTGCAATCCAACAAGTGCATAGCTTATATATTAATCTTTATTGCACAATGTTAGATCGTGCACTCTAAAAAGAGATGTGTTAAAAATGACACGTTGTGTCAGTTTTAACACATGTAGTGAGTGTGCTCAGGGACAACACATGTTGTGACAAATTTAACACAATAAATGTGTAAGTCATTTTAACACACAAATTGTGTCATTTTTAAAAAATAAAGCGAAAGGGCCAGATGCAAAAATATTAACCGTTTAATCAATAGTCAGGACAGAATGCATGTGCACACAAAGTACAAGACAATGTTTCAAGCTCAATGACTTTCAGTTATTCACGTTTCAACCCCTAATTGATAATGCTGCTTTTGACAAAAGTTCATGAAGAGACAACAGTTAATAGAGTTTGCATTTTGAATTTAATAAAATTGTAGCAACTGACAAAATATTGTATATAAATAACTTGTATTTACACTGGCCTGTTTGTTTGAGAACATAGCAAACACTGCATACCATTCACAGTGATGGTGAGTGTCGGCGCGCTCTTATAAAATGATGAGTTGAAACCAACACAACCTGTAAAAAGAGATGTTAAAAATGACACATGTTGTGTAGATTTTAACACATGTAGTGTGTGTGCTCAGGGACAACACATGTTGTGTAGATTTTAACACATGTAGTGTGTGTGCTCAGGGACAACACATGTTGTGTAGATTTTAACACATGTTGTGTGTGTGCTCAGGGACAACACATGTTGTGTCAAATTTAACACACAACCTGTGTCGATTCTTACCACATCTCTGTGTTTATAAGGACTACACATTTTGTATTACCTTTAACACAACTAATGTGTTATTCCTCTTACACAGAAGTGTGTTGAAACCTTTTACACACTAATGTGTTATAGTTACACAACTTGTGTCAGATATGTGTCACATGTGACTGTAGTCGGTGTGTATTTGCCAGAGTTACTTCCTGTGTTTTTACAACTGAGTGTTTGGATGAACACTGAAACGTATTGTTAACTTGTGTTTATGGAGTCCAGTGACGTTTAATAAAGAGTTTGTTTGAACATTTGGATGGTTTAGACATCATGAATCTACATAGACAAGCTCTTATTGAGAATTAACCGGTTTAGATGTTGATGTTTCACTGAATGTTTTATTTGAAGTCACCAGAATCGTGATTAATGGCTCCTTTATTTGAGCTCTTGACCCTTTACTCTTCTTATAGTCTTTCTCTGGCTGCTTTAACTGTATTTTAATAAAATACATTTATTATGGTGAGAGAAAATATGATCAGATGTTTCTTGATGATGTCATAATCAGCAAGCTTTTCGTTTGTCACCATAGTTGAGATTCATGTGCTGATTCTTGATTTCTGCTTGATACCATAGTCAGTAAAGTCCTGTACAAACTGTATATTTAAAAACTACTTTTAAGTTAATTGCAATATGCTAATCTTCTTTAATATCTTTTATATATTACATTCATCTTTCAAATATTAAATTCTTGCTGAGCTTAACAAACTTACATGTCCATGATGATAATATAATCATCTAAGCATATGTTTCTAATGATTATTTCTGCTGTTTCAAATGTGTTAAAATAAATACACATTTACAGCAATCAGAGAAAACTAATGTTAAAGAGTCAAGGGTCAAGAGCCCAAATAAAGCTGACACTAATCACGATTCTGGTGACTTTAAATGAAACATTCAATGAATCGTCAACACCAAAACCTGTTAATTCTCAATAAGAGTTTCTGTAGAGTCTGACAGAAATAAAGTCAATCTGGTTATTAATAACAAGTGAAAGCAGCTTTTGAAAAAGACATTGAAAAAGAGGCATGATGTGATTGGCTGCCAAAAAACACCCGTTAATCTTTAAGTTTTCATGAATTAAGATTTAATTTATTTACTTGAATGTATTGTTTAGTTTAAATGTGCTAAAATCTACACAACATGAGTCATAATACCATCTACACAGTCACGTGTTGTTTTTTGACACATCTCTTTTTGCAGTGTGCAATGAAACAGAGCATATCTTATGTGTTTTCTCTTCATTGCACAGTGAGAAAAAATATATATTTTTATACTTCGTGCATATTTTGTTTTATTCTTAAATGCACAATGCATAAGCTAGTTCTTGTTAGTTCTAATGAAACATATTCTTCACTGTATTAAGTTAGATTGTGTCAACTCAGTGCAACAGCAAATGTGTTATGTTATCTTTTGAATGCACAATATAAGTTTTATACTAACTATTAACATATATTATGCATATTGTATATTAAATATTAACAAGCGAAAGAGGGAGGGGCATTGATAGTGGGAAGCTTTGGCGACAGTAAAACGAGAGAACTGGCATATGAGAGCATAAGTTTCATGAGTTACAATGATAAAAGTTATGATATATTTTGTAAGCAATGTTATGAATGAGAGATGAGAGTATATCCCAATCACGAGGTATTTCTTTAATCCGGTGTAATGAATGAGCGCACACACTGAGAGTAGTTCTTTCAAGAAAGCGTTTCCAGCGATCCGTTTCCTTTAGTTGTAACTTTTACAATTAAACAATTAAAACCTTTACATACTTTAAATAATTAAATACTCTCCTCACGTGTGATTACAAATCCTTCTTTCCTCACCAAGTATTATCCAAGTATCCAAGTATTACTATTACACTTCATTATTTGTCCAGAAAGCTTATATCATTTCATTCTGATATTTTTTTCTATTTTAATGCATTTTTTTGGGTGTTATTTATTATTTTATTTTATTTTATTATTTTATTTACTTCTTAATAACTTTAACAATAATTACATTTTAACATTCTACACATTCTAAATACAAAATAAATCTGCATTGCCTGCAAAGATCAGTTATTGCCACTAGATGGCCGAGCAGTTTTTCTCAGTCGCTTTGGTACATTTCTTGAATCATCTTAAGATCTGCAAACCAGTAAGTGCATTTCTCCAAACAATTCATACAAACAGCAGAACACAATGCATTATCTGCAAAAGCCTAAAAAAGCCTTAGTTCACCTCTCTAAAGTCAGGATTTATGTCAATGAACTCTGCCATCAGAATGACAACTTGGCTGCCATCATTGACAAGTCCTTGAGTCATTGTTCACATACAAGATAAAACAATATTGACAGCATGACTAAGCATTTTGAACCAGTTTTCCCTTTTTGTCCAGAAAACTTATATCATTTTATTCTGATATTTATTTATTTTATTCATTCTTATTTTTTTTGTTGGTATTTCGTCCCCTTGGGATTATAAGGTTCTATCTGACATTTTTATCAAAATTTATTTATTCACATATTCTTATTCTGTGACCACTTCTTTACATTATGTGATGTTGTTTTTTAAGTTGTGTAAATTTTGGAACTTTTTATTTAGAAAATAAAAAGGTTCTTTCTACACAGTCGAATGGAATGCAAAAACTTTAAAGCTCAATATATCAAAACTGCTCAGAACGCAGATAGAACCTTATAATTCCAAGGGGACGATTTCTTATTTTATTTACCTTTCAATAACTTTAACAATAATTACATTTTAACAAAAAAAAGCACATTTTCCACATTCTTTAATATAAATACAAAATAACTCATTGCACTGCTTTGGGTGTCTCTGCCGACCTCTTGTGGACAAAAATAGTATAACATGGCATTTCATGACTATTGCCACTAGATGGAGCAAATGAACATTTCTCACTCATGTTAATTTTTCATCTCTGTTTTTTGTGTTTATTTAAAATAAGACAAATATGATATTATTTTAATCTTACATCTGTTATTTAACAGTTGAGATAGTTTAATGCAGAAACACTCGCCGGGTTTAAACCAGCAAAACGGGAATTAAATAAAGCATGTTGTCACACGAGTTACAGTGAATGTTACTATTAGAACTATGATATTCTATTCTATACTTTTATCAATTCTATTGAGAAACCATGAGAGAAAGGTGAATAAAGACTGAAATTATTCATTATTATTATGTTTTGAACTATGCTGTATAGCTGTGTTTTGCAGTGTGTGTGTTGTCAACATTTATTTTTAATGATTAAAAATTGCCATTATTTTATATGAAAAAGTTATTAATTTTATTTTATTGACAAAATATTTGATTTTGTCTTCTGTAGGCCTATATGTTTTGATTAGATCAGAAAACATTTTAATCTGTCATATGATCATGTGATAATGTACTCCACCTATGGGGCATGTTGTCTCATTTCACTTCATTCATTCAGGGTAAATCAAGAGAAAAGTATACGCTGCATTAATGAAACAAAACCACATAATTGTACTAGACATGTGTGAAATTAAGGGAAAAATAAATACTCTGAACCTTAAGTAGATTTACACAAACTGAGAACGTCTAAAAGCGTAAGGTTGTGCCCCGCTCTCCCTTATTTGTAAACACTTATTTTTTTTTCCAATTTTGTCTAAAAAAAATAATGTACAAATTTAGCCTTTGCTTCTTTAATTAAACAAGAGGGAGAATTGATGCTAAATTTATGTTTCTGATTAAAGATTAAAGTGCACACGAATTAAACAATAAGAATAATGATAAACAGTGAAATATTCTGTGTAAAAAAATATGATCAATTTTGAATTCATGGTGACTTTAAGTGAATGTCGTCACTTCCTCAATTACCGTCACTATGGTTACGGTAAACAGACACGGCAGAACAGCAGTGGGTGGAGCTGAGCTAATGTTCATTCGCGACGCTGATCCGCATCATTTATAATCTAACAACAAACAAACAAACAAACAAACGGGCTCCACTTTTATCTTGTTGTGAAAGCGATGGAGGCAAGTGAGAAAACTGATTTTTATTTTCTCTCACGAAGTATAAATCATTCGAGCTATTAATAACGCGGTGTGTATATTGGGAAACAGTTTGATAAATTAGATGTTTTTTCCCCTGTTTTGCAGAGGAAAACATGAACGAGTCATCCAGTTAGAACTATGACATTAGAACTATTATAAGGTTATTATAACTATTATAAGGTTATATTTTTTTAACCTTTATAAGGGACATTTGTTCCCTAATTTTATTAAATGCATGCTCCATCTTTCATTTCAAATTCTTAAATTTCAATACATTCAATTAGAATAATAAGACACTAACGTTAGGCTGTTACCAATCAAATTAAATAATTTACATTGAAAAATTACAAATGTATTAAATGAGTTTATGAGAGTGTAAATATTTTTGGAATAAACAAATAAGGAATGTTGAAAAGAATGATACTTTGAAACTAAACCGCCAGTAGGAGGCGGCAGGCGACCGTGTGTTAATGAGCGAGTCATTGAGTCATTCATTCAAACGATTCGATCAAACGGCTGATTTATTCAGAATGAGGCAGTTTATGAATGGGTCATTGAATCTTTGAGTCAACCGATTCGTTCAAAATGCTGAATCATTCAATAATGAAACATGGCTGAGTGTTCATGTGAGATGCGCGTGATCTGCGCTATCAATCGCCACTTACATTAAATGAAATACAATCAGAATCATCCTCGCGTTTTCGGTGATTCCCTAGTTATTATTATTTTATTTTTTTATGTTAAAAATTATTTTAATAAGGGCATTTGTCTGGTTGGGCAAGAATTACGTTGTTGAAAACGAAAGTAAAAGAGTGACGCACGTTCATTGCGTTTTACCGTGATGACTTTATTAAACTTAACACATTATAATGGTTTATCTGTCATCCACCCTCGATTAATTAGAATGTTGTGTTTTTATTACTTGGCCCGCCCGATTATGATGATCCGCCCCACTATCGGCAAACTATACGGTTTGCACTGCTTTGGGTGTCTCTGCCGACCTCTTGTGGACAAAAATAGTATAACATGGTATTTCATGACTATTGCCACTAGATGGAGCAAATTAACATTTCTTACTCATGTTAATTTTTCATCTCTTTTTTTTGTATTTAAAATAAGACAAATATGATATTATTTTAATCTTACATCTGTTATTTAACAGTTGAGATAGTTGTTTAATGCAGAAAAACTCGCCGGGTTTAAACTAGCAAAACGGGTGATGTTCTGTGAAGGGAAAAGATATCGCCTATGGGGTCAAAGCCTGTTCCCCAATGGTCTCTGCTGAAGCTTTTGCAAGAGGCATTTATACCCTTCGGGTCCCAGCTAGTTTTCACCAAGATGGTAGGACCCAGCGATCCTTTGCGCCAATTTGCATACCTTGTTTATTTGTTTAGCCTGCCCTTTAGATAATAAATATGCACTTGCTTTGCAATTCATCCTTTGGGTTATTATGGAATCAAACTAATCAAGAGTTCTAGACTTTGACGGGTTCTTCTTATTTGCTTTCATGTTGCTGTATGAGATTTTTATAGACAACTATCCCTAGGGTCTTGAAGTTCTATCACACCACATGTAGCCACTTACATGTATGCTTACTTGGCATATGTAACTCTTTAGGTATTTACAACACCACTGGTCACTATGTGATAAAAGTGTGAAAATGAATCGTAAGAAGAAGTTTATATTAGTTCCAGTTTGCTCTGTGTAGATGTATTGTTCTGTTCCAGTGATGTTCTGTAACTAAAACTTGAAGGGAAAATATATCACCTATGGGGTCAAAGCCTGTTCCCCAATGGTATCTGCTGAACATTTTGCAAGAGGCATATATACCTCTCGGGTCCCAGCTAGTTTTCACCAAGGTGGTAGGAACCAGCGATCCATTTCGCCTCTCTGTATAGCTGATTTATCATCAAAAGGAGTCTATAACTTTATTTGGTTTGAAAAATTTTTAGGACACTTTAGCCGCGTTTCCACCGAAATTACCTGGAACAATTTGTCCCAGGAACTTTTTTCCCAGGAACTTTTTTTGCCCCAGACCGGTTGCTTTCTGCGTTTACACCGCAGTCTAAAGTACCGGAAAGGTAAACTGCGCGCAACTGCTCCTCCCAGTCTGCGACAGACAGTATCAGTTTTGAGTGCCACATTTATAATACGTATGGAGGAGATTCAAACTGTGCTGCAGTTATGTATTGGTTTACTAACGAGGTAATTAACAAAACAAAATAGACGAGCACTGATACTAAAGCGTGTTCAGAAAGCTCGTATGGGTATAAAATTAGACAACGCATGTTATCAGTTATTGTGAGATGCTGGGACGAACGCGCAAAAATTCCCTCTTTCGCAAATATGCTTAAAAAAAGCCTGAACCCAGTCTATCAATCATAAATAGTGACAGTCTTGTAAATAGTTGTTTGTTACTAACCTCAAAGCGCTATTTCAATCCTGTTATAGTAAATTTGTAACATGGTTTGGAGTGCCTTGCAATAGAAGACAATGTGTAAACATAATGACTTAATAATAAAAGCTGTGGCAGAAAAGAGACGAGCACTGATAAAGCGTGTTCAGTAAGCTCGTAATGCTAACGTTAGATATAAAATTTGTATGTTATCAGCTATTGCGGACATTTGACCGTGAGATGGCTGGGATGAAAGTTTCCTCTTCCACAAATACCCTTAATAAAGCCTGAAACTCGTCGCCAGTCCACCAGTTTTTTTTTATTAAATTCCATATTTGCAGACAGACAACTCTTACTGCATGAAGCCACGACACGAACCGCAATAGATTTTTTAAAAAGGGAGGTTAAAAATAAATAAAATGCTGCGTGGAGTCATCCAACCAAAATGCGGCGTGAACACAACCAATCAGCTTGTGCAGCGCACAAGTCCCACCCCTGAAAGTTCCTGAACTTTGAAAAAGTACTACCTCGTGAGCAGGGACTATCGGAGGGGGAAATATTTACCCGGAACTTCATTTAGACCCTGTTTCCTGCGGTGTAAACACATCGAGTACCAGCCCAAAGTTCCTAGTTCCTGGAGAAAGTTCCTGCGGTGGAAACGCGGCTTTTGACCACAAATGAGTTCAAAAGGTCAGATATGGACATCTATATGGCTTATGAAGCATCAGAAGGAGTCTATGAGTATGTATAGAAAGCCCAAGATCGAGGACTCTTTGGCCAGAAATATGTTCAGGAGGTCAAAAGGGGACCTCTGTATAGCTGATTTATCATCAAAAGGAGTCTATAACTTTATATAGTTTGAAAAATTTTGAGTACAGTTTGACCACAAATAAGTTCAAAAGGTAAAATATGGACATCTATATGGCTTATGAAGCATTAGGAGTCAATGCGTATGTATAGAAATCGAGGACTCTTTGGCGATATGTTACTTTGGCCAAATATGACTTATTATTTGCAGTCGAAGAGTATGTATAGAAAGTTAACATCAGTTGACTGAATGTATAAGGAGGTTAATGTGCAGTGATGGAAAATGATTGCACTAGCTGTTGCTTTACAATGGACACAATTAACTCATTCCGATGGGCAACGATAGAATGCACTGAAGAATAAACCTACAGATAATGTACTTTTCGCATTGCATTGCACACCCAAACTAACTCCTTCCCATGTTCATTAAAGAAATAACATGTGTTGTTGCATTGCACAAACAATCTAACGTTGTGCACTGAAGAATAACATTTATGCACTTTTTGCATTGCATTGCTCATTAGAACTAACTCCTTCAAATGATAAAGAGATAACATTTTGCATTGCACAAACCATCTAACGTTGTGCATTGAAGAGTAACATAGGCCCTGCATTTTTTGCATTGCATTGCACACCAGAACTAACTCCTTCCCATGTTCATTAAAGAGATAACATATGTTTTGCAACATTGCATTGCTTTGCACAAACGATCTAACGTTGTGCATTGAAGAGTAACATAGGCTATGCACTTTTTGCATTGCATTGCAGAACTAACTCCTTCCCATGCTCATTAAAGAGAAAAGTGATAACATTTAGGGAATGCACTTTTTACATTGCATTGCATTGCACACCATAACTAACTCCTTCAAATGTTCATTAAAGAGATAACATGTTGCATTGCATTGCACAATGTAACGACTATGAGAATAATCAAACACAATTGAAGCTTTTAGGTGATTTTGTTCATACATAATCCCACAAAGAGTCTTCACATTCCAAACTCAAATCAGCAACCCAGAGCCATAAAATCAGGCTCCAGCCAGTCTCCGCCAACCAACGAAAACCCCCAACTAAAGACTTTTATTGGTTAACTTTAAGGAAGAACGTTGTCAACGTTTGTTAATTTTGCAAGACAGATCTGTTCAGAAATGGTACTGCTCAGGGCCCTACCAAGAGGTCACCTGACCCCTGCGACTAACAGACCCCGTCTTTCTTAAAGACCAAGGTCCCATGAGCAATGAACAAAACAGACCTCATCTTTCTTAAGGACCTCTGAATGACCTCAGGGTGTAAAATCTTTTCAAACCACAGAACTGAGATTTTACCTATAACTATACATAAAATCATTCAAGAACAATTTTCATGGACTTCATGGACATCGAACATCATGCAACTACATAATCCTATGTTGTTCTACCACTTATATGCATTTTTTTTTTTTAAAAGCTTAGATCCCATGTAAGTCATTTAATGGTTATAACTGTTAGATGTTTGAATGAAAGTGTGTGGTGTTTCATATCAGTATGATCGTATGCTCGTGATTCAAAAGATGGCTTGAATTAAATCTGTGTAAAATGTTTCGTATTCTGATAATTAGAAATCATGCCTAAACTGTTGTATCTGGTCTCCAATTAAAGCTAGAGAACCGACACCCCCAGGGAAGACATGATTTACGACTTTGAAAACAAAGCAGCAGTCAGAACTCCCATTTGTAGGAGTTTTTGTTTTAAAACAAACCCTTTAAAAACCCAGCGCAGAGCGTTAGTTAAGTTGGGCAGAAGTTGACTAGAACGGGAGCAGAACAAAGACGGAGACAGAAGACGCTAGTCACCATGTAGACCGCAGAGACAAAGAACCCAAATTAAGATCAGAAGAACGGGTTCAACAGCTTTATTCAAGCCATCTTACTAGCCTACTCTCGTCTCAATTTTCTTTCTTTTCTAAGTTTTCCTTTATTTTCCGATTGAAAGTCTCAGTTTTAAGTTAAGTTTTGCTGCAAAGTTTCGATCCACGATTCACGGCTGCAACGCACGCTTTCAACTTCAAAGACGCTTCAACCATCCGCCAGCACACCACGCGACTGGTTCTCCCTGAACTATATCCAAGCATGAGAAGATCAACCAACGGACCCCGAAAAACACCCTTGTACCCGACAAAAGGGAACCCTCAAACTCTTAACTGAACTGGTGCATTATAACCTTTTATAACCTGCATAAGGAACGACCAGGGTTAAATTAATGATTGATGGTTCGTTCAGGTCAGGTCTTGAGTGCATATAGAAGTTCGGGATTTCTTCCTCTCACCCTTAAACTCATTCTTTCCAAACTCTTTCTTTCTTTCTTTCTGTAACTTGTATGAATGTGTGTGTATATGCGTGTGCGTGTGTTTGTGTTAGGTACGTTCATGTGTGTTAGCATATAATCAATAAAGTATTGTTTGTATTTGAAAAGAGAAGTATTACTTGTGTTGTGTGCTTACGAATTTATTGTCTTGAACTTCGATCTAAGTTACCTATGCTTTTACCCTTGATTTATTTAGTTGCCCACTGAAGCTAAGCAGGGCCGAGCCTGGTTAGTACCTGGATGGGAGACCTCCTGAGAAAAACCAGGTTGCTGCTGGAAGAGGTGTTAGTGAGGCCAGCAGGGGGTGCTCACCCTGTGGTCTGTGTGGGTCCTAATGCCCCAGTATAGTGACGGGGACACTATACTGTCAAAGAGCACCGTCCTTCGGATGAGACGTTAAACCGAGGTCCTGACTCTCTGTGGTCATTAAAAATCCCAGGATGTCTTTCGAAAGAGTAGGGGTGTAACCCCGGCATCCTGGCCAAATTTGCCCCTTGGCCTCTGTCCATCATGGCCTCCTAATCATCCCCATATATACTGATTGGCTTCATCACTGTCTCCTCTCCACCAGTAAGCTGGTGTGTGGTGGGCGTTCTGGCGCAATATGGCTGCCGTCGCATCATCCAGGTGGATGCTGCACATTGGTGGTGGTTGAGGAGATCCCCCCTTCTATGTAAAGCGCTTTGAGTGCCGAGAAAAGCGCTATATAAATGTAATGAATTATTATTATTATTATTATTTACTGTTAGCTGGGGATTATTCTTTCTCGGCCAGGAAGATATTATATTTCCTAGAGTTAATAATTGTTTATGTTTTCTGTTCATTGGATGAACTGATAAAATGATCATACTATTGATTCTGCTACAGTAAATTCTGAAAATAATCAAATTATTAATTATTGATCATAATCCGTTATGAATAATAATTAATTATATTTATACGGGCGTATAAACGCTACAACAATCGATCTAGCGTTGTGCATTGAAGAATAACATATAGGCAATGCACTTTTTGCATAGCATTGCATTGCACACCAGAACTAACTCCTTCAAATGTTTATTAACATGATGCATTGCACTGCACAAACGATCTAACGTAGTGCAATGAATAATATTATTTTAAACTTCTTGCATTGCATTGCATTGCACACCAGAACTAACTCAACTCCATGTTCATTAAATAGATAACGTGTGTTGTTGCATTGCATTGCACAAACGATCTAACATTGTGCATTGAAGAATAACATATAGGCTATGCACTTCTTGCATTGAATTGCACACCAGAACTAACTCATTCCCAAACTCATTGTGTTGTGCTTTGAGGCAATACAATTTGTGCTGTTGCATTGCATTTCACAGATCAAACTTTGTGCATTGAAGAATAACATATTATTGTGTGCATTGCAAACATACAGCATATATGAGTGCATTGCAAACATACAGCAACTATCCTCATTCCGATGTGCATTGAAAAGATACCATTTTTGGAGTACATTCCACTGCATAAAAGATCTGACTGATAAACTTAGATATAATAATACATTATTATTCAACGCTAATTCTTAGATCGTTTGTGCAATGCAACACTCATGTTATGTTTTCATTGCACATGAGGTATGAAGTAGTTTATTCTATGCATTGTGACGCAAGAGGTAAATTCAATAATTTCCCTTCAAAGCAAAAATGAATAAGTTAGCTATTCAGTGCAATGCGATAGCACATATGTTATGTGACAAATCAGGCTTACAGAGGTCCATCTTTGACCTACGGACATATTTTCTGTCCAAAGAGAACTTATTTGTGGTCAAAGTGTCCTCAACATTTTTCAAACTATATAAAGTTATAGACTCCTTTTGATGATAAATCAGCTATACAGAGGGCCCCTTTGGAACTCCTGAACATATTTCTGGCCAAAGAGTCCTAAAAGATTAATACCGGTACAATACATTCAGATTGATATCTTCGGATGTTATATCATCCTGACAAAAGTCCATATTTGACATACTTGAAGCTTGAAGTGTAAAGCTTGTTTCATACACAGATATGGCCTATTTATGAATGAAATTCATGCATTTATTTGTCATTTAAACTGATGCAAACAGGGAAAGAGAGTAGAAAACACTTATTATCCTGTCGCCCCCTCTAGTGGACAGCATTGAGTATTACGGCCTTCATTGCTCAGAGAAGGCAAGTCAATGGATTTTTTGGGAAAGTAAGTCTGACCAGTTAGAAAAGATCAGAGCCATAGAGAGAGAGAGTTGCGACAACGGAAGTTCAAAATGCTTAGTTGTCACGTGATTCGCGTAGACCTCAGATAGTTCCAGGAAGTGCTTCGGAATCAACTAGCATGCTTTAAAACACAAGTTTATTTGATTCAGATGTACTGATAATATACAATCTTATTCTTTAAACGTCTTACCTTTTAAAAGTGCATCACAAACGGTCTGTTCTACCGCGCTGTTGTAACTTCCGGGAACTATTGAGAGGCTCTACGAGCCGCCATTGCTGTAAAAAAAACCGTTCCATGTTGTCAATGGAGTTGTCGCAACTCTCTCTCTACATGGCTCTGGAAAAGATATAAGCGAGTCAGACCAGTCTGAGCTGAGTTTGGTGAAGCATTAAAGGCGGAGTAAATTTCTCATAATAATATTACATAATAATAAATGTTTAAATATATGCTTGCTATATATTGATATATGCCAAAATAATAAAGAAAACTCAGAGAAACATCGACCAATTCAGTATTTAATAAAATTGTACAAAAAAAAAAACATCATTCGTTCAGTCGGTTTTTTATTTAATATTGAAAGTAGAAAAATGAGAAAACAGTTCCTTTTTTGATTTTTCATTTTTTCCAAAAAACCCCCCCGAAAAACAAGAATTCAGCTTGATTTGTCGTTTTTCGTTCTGAGGTAAAAATAATAAACAGCTTGAATATTTGATTTCTACACATGGGCGGGAATGAAACGCCCCCATTTGTCAGCCGAAGATCTTCCTCAGTTCTGCACTGCAGAATAAGAGTCCTCCGTGGTCCGGGTAGGTCCGTGTACTTTTTGTTCATTTCATTTCCTGTTTGGAATGGAATAATGAGAAATGAAAACCAGCTCGTTTATTCGTTTTTTAGTTTAGTTTAAAAAACGAAAAATTAGATTTTGGCTCGATTTTTCATTTTTCGTTTGTGGTTTACAAATCGGTTTATGGGTTCAATATTTCATTTGCACATGTGGGCGGTGCTTAAACGCCCCTTTCATCTGATTGGTCAAAACGCTCCGCCTTCAGTAGGCTACGAGCTTTTCTTTCTGTCAGGCAGAATAAGAGTCAGTACGAGTGTGGCACTGACAAATGCACTTTAATAAAATAATGTCTGAAACCACCACTCACTGTTAACTACGCACAATATTTGAAGCAGAAATATGTTGCTGGTCACGTAATTCGTGCTGCTGCAAGCAACCCCAATAATGTGAGCCACAGTATAGCCTATGACAGATTATTTTAGCATAATGTATTTCCCATTGATAAATACAGTGCAAATAGATCCGTCTTTTTGGATAAAAGGGAAGTGGAAATAAAAATCAATAATAGGCTGAACTGTACCATGATAATATGTCCGTATGTAACATGTAGCCTACCACTCTTGTCTTTTATATAGCCTAGGCTATAAATAATTTTGAAAATTGAATAGAAATAAAATGTATATTTATGAATGTAAGCATGTGCAGCCTACTCAGTTCACATGAAAAGAAAGAGACAGAAAAGAGAGAAGCTAGAATCAGTGAACGTACATTAATACTGACAAAATTACCAGGTTTGGGATTAATTAAAATCATGTAAATTGAAGAGCACGGCATAGGCTACCTTTAAAATTTTTAAGTTTTATTATAAAACTAATACAATTTTATTACATACTGAGTTTTCTTTATTAAAAGAAATAGTCAGGTCTCAGAGGCGTGTCATCTCTGCTAATACTGCAGATGGCTTTTCTGAGATGTTTGATCCTCTTTTATTCATGGACTGTTCTGATATGGATGATCTCATTCACTGTTTTAACAACCACTGTGTAACAATTTTGGATCAGGTGGCTCCTGTTAAATCAAACTTGTCACAGAAAAAAGCGTGTCCTTGGATAAATGAAGACATCTTAAGACTCAGGAGGCTGTGTCGTAAGACTGAACGTTTGTGGAAATCCGCTAAACTTGAGGTGCACAGACTCTATCTCAGGGATCTTGTGTCATCTTACAATGTGATGGTTGAAAATGCCAGATCTGAATATATCCGTCAACAGGTAACATTGAATAAGAAAAATCCCAAAGTGTTGTTTGACACCAATAATTATTTTGTATGTTCTGCTGCTCCAGTTACCCCTGTCTTTTGTGAAGCTGACAGCAATGCCTTTTTGAGATTTTTCACAAACAAAATTAAGATGATCAAGGATAAGATCCCGCCCCTTCAGTGTGGTACCCCTGCTGTGTTTGAGCCTGTGTCCAGCATGTGGACATCATTTAAGAGTGTGACATTTGCTGATATTTCAGCACTGGTGTCTAAGATGAAGCCCTCCTCTTGTTCATCTGACATCATTCCTTGCAGGCTCTTTCAAAAAGTGTTTGAGGTAATTGGCCCTTGTGTTACCAAAATGGTTAATGTCTCTTTGTCAACTGGCGTGTTTCCCAGTGCCTTTAAACATGCCATAGTGGAGCCATTATTAAAAAGAGCAGGCTTAGACCCGACAGATCTTAATAGTTTTAGGCCTATCTCAAAACTCCCGTTCCTGTCTAAGATCCTTGAGAAGGTGGTCTGTGAACAGCTTACATTCTTCCTGGAACAAAATAACATCCATGAGCCATTTCAGTCTGGTTTCCGTAAACAACACTCTACGGAAACGGCTTTACTGAAAGTGTCTAGTGATATTATGATGGCTGCTGATTCTGGTAAACGCACTGTTCTAGTTCTCTTGGATCTGTCCTCAGCATTCGACACCGTTGACCATCAGGTCCTGCTGAAAAGACTGAGGGATCAAGTAGGACTATCTGGGTCAGTCCTTCAGTGGTTTTCCTCATATCTATCAGGGCGTAGCTTTAGTGTTTCAGCTAACCGAATAAGTTCTGAGTCTGTGGATTTGCTGTGTGGAGTGCCTCAAGGGTCTGTTTTGGGCCCTGTTTTATTTTTGTTGTATTTGATTCCTTTGGGAAAGATTATCAAAAGGTTTAGTGATGTTTCTTTCCACTTATTTGCTGATGATATCCAGCTTTATTGTTCCTTTAAGCCGTCTGAAATCCAGAATTTAAACTCTCTGCTACATTGTCTAGTGGAGATTAAACAATGGCTTAGTGAAAACTATCTGCAGTTAAATGCAGACAAAACGGAAACACTGGTTATCGCACCTGATGATGCTATTCCGGGGATTAAACAATACCTGGGCGATTTAGGCCAGTCTGCGAAGCCAAGTCTTCGCAACCTGGGAGTTATTTTTGACAAAGATATGTCATTAGCCCAGCACTGTAAGCAGCTAACAAGGAACTGTTTCTTTCAATTAAGGAACATTTCTAAACTTAGGAATATGGTCGCACGTAATGATCTGGAACTTATCATTCATGCGTTTGTGTCTTCACGTTTGTATTATTGTAATAGTTTGTTTTCATGCTTAAACAAGAAAGAGCTCTCTCGACTACAATTAGTGCAAAACTGTGCAGCGAGAATTCTGACCCGTACTAACAAGAGGACCCACGTATATCCCATTTTAAAACAGCTTCATTGGCTGCCAGTGTCTTATAGGATCCAATTTAAAATTTTGGTTCTAGCATTTAGAGCCCTGCATGGTCAGGCTCCTTTCTACCTCAGCGATCTGATTCAGCCGTATACCCCTGCACGGGCTCTGAGGTCTGTGAATCAAACTCTGCTGAAGGCTCCACGCACTTGTTTTCGGACTAGAGGTGACCGATCCTTCCAGGCTGTTGCTCCTAGGCTATGGAATGGTCTGCCGCTCTCTTTACGCTCTATTGACTCTGTGGATACTTTTAAAAGTAATCTTAAGACTTATTTATTTATTCAAGCTTTTAATTAGTTACTTTTTGGGCTGTTATGATTTCGGTGTTGTTTTCATTGCATGTTTTTTCTGATTTAAACTGTGTTGTGAAGCACTTTGTGGCCCTTGTCTGTGAAAGGTGCTATATAAATAAAGATTACTTACTTACTTACTTACTATTATGTTGGCTTAAGAAAGCCAGCATATTTGAACATTATTATTATTATGTATTATTATTATGAGAAATTGACTCCACCTAGAACTTTAATGCTTCACCAAACTCAGCTCAGACTGGTCTGACTCGCTTATATCTTTTCTAACTGGTCAGACTTACTTTCCCAAAAAATCCATTGACTTGCGTTCTCTGAGCAGTGAAGGCCGTAATACTCAATGCTGTCCACTAGAGGGGGCGACAGGATAATAAGTGTTTTCTACTCTCTTTCCCTGTTTGCATCAGTTTAAATGACAAATAAATGCATGAATTTCATTCATAAATAGGCCATATCTGTGTATCCGCTCTCTAGTTTATTTTAAGATATTGTTATTCACACTGGTTTTTGCATTTAATGTTTGTCCATCTGGAACTTTTATTTGCCATGAGCTCTATATTTTAAGATGTAGCCTACTAAAAAAAAAAAAAAAAACATTTTTTTTTATTATTGTTGCATTGTTGTGTGTAATACTTACAGTAGGCTACCTTATGCCTCTGAATCTATGCCTGCCTTTCTACCCTCATATCAATATCAAATTTATTTCTAGAACACAGTTCCAGAGGGATTTAATGTTTTTTGGCTTTTGGTATGAATATGTTTGCCTTACTGTTATCTATAAGCTAGTGTGCACCAAAACAAGGGCAAAATTCACATTTAGAAGACCAAACCCAACGTTGAAAATTAAAATCAGTTTCAAGTACAGTAAAATCAAGTAAAGTACAGATACTCAGAAAGTGTACTTAAGTAGGCCTACAGTACTCAAGTAAATGTACTTTGTTACTGTCCACCTCTGGATGTTTTACACAATAAGGATATATTCCCATTGGGTTGTTGGGTTTTCATGTTTAATGGGAACTTTAGACATAATGATTTCTATACTGTACAAACTGTGTTATCCCCTAACTCTCATGTAACAGTTATGGCTATGTCATCTACGGACATCTAATATTATGGACATATTATCATGGTACAGTTCAGCCTATTATTGATTTTTATTTCCACTTCCCTTTTATCCAAAGAGATATCTGAACTATTTGCACTGTATTTATCAACGGGAAATACATCATGCTAAAATAATCTGTCATAGGCTATACTGTGGCTCACATTATTGGGGTTGCTTGCAGCAGCACGAATTACGTGACCAGCAACATATTTCTGCTTCAAATATTGTGCGTAGTTAACAGTGAGTGGTGGTTTCAGACATTATTTTATTAAAGTGCATTTGTCAGTGCCACACTCGTACTGACTCTTATTCTGCCTGACAGAAAGAAAAGCTCGTAGCCTACTGAAGGCGGAGCGTTTTGACCAATCAGATGAAAGGGGCGTTTCAGCACCGCCCACATGTGCAAATGAAATATTGAACCCATAAACCGATTTGTAAACCACAAACGAAAAATGAAAAATCGAGCCAAAATCTAATTTTTCGTTTTTTTAAACTAAACTAAAAAACGAATAAACGAGCTGGTTTTAATTTCTCGTTATTCCATTCCAAACAGGAAATTAAATGAACAAAAAGTACATCGTTCGTTCATTTGTTTTTGCTTTCACATATGAAAACGAAAATGAAATTTTTTTAGAAAAACGAAATTATGACTTGATTTTTGGTTTTCCGTTCTTGCACGGAAATCAGAAAAAACACTTGATATTCTGATTTTCCCCTGTGGGTGGTGCTAAATCTGATTGGCAGGAAATGCATTAATTATTTTTTAAATTAAGAGTTTACCCATACTGTATTTGTTAGCCTCTAAAATTAATAGTCTACATGCATGCTATTTGTTACCCAATTATTTGGCTTAACTGACTGAAAAAATCTATTGAAATAGCCTAAATGTAAACATGTTCACGCATTGACAGTGGTCAGGGTGGTTATCAGACAAAAGGCAGAATGAGAGAAGGCCCGGTCCGTGTAACGCTTCACAATTCAGTTTTCAGACCATACAATGCAAATGCAAAAATGCAAAATTGAAACCAGACATTCTTTTTTTTTTTTTTTTTTCAGTACATTATCAATGGATATTTGCCTTTTTCTCCCCTTTTTTCAATTTTACGTTTGCTAAATTGTGACTTCAGAAACAAACATTCGAATAAATGAAATCTAACCGATTTTCTATTTTTCCATTTTTCGTCTTGTAATTTGCGCCGTGGGCGGTACCATTAGCACGGGGGTGTGGCCGTGGACTAACTTTACTATCATTTCATTGATGTAACTGCTTTATTTACACTGCATGCACGTTTGAGGAGAAGTTTAAAAGACGGAACACAGGACAACATTTTTCACCCGAAGTGCCATAACTTTTATTATTAGGCTAATAGTCTACGTGTAGCCTACTAAATTATAAGGCAGTCTCGGACCGGCCATCGGGAGCAGCCGGTAAAAGTGAAATCCCGGTGGCCTGGGTATGATTTGGCACATTGCCCTGTTTGTATTGACCTTAATAAAAAATACTAGCCTACCAAGCGAAAATATAGAAAAAAAGCTTCTTTTTTTGTTAGGTTTTTAGCTCTCGTTTGTAATAGCCTACAATTCAATAAAGATGCAGATGTTTTCACTATAGCGGGCATTGTTCGTTACCACGGTATCCGCTTGAGCTTCTGTGTGTTTAATTAGCTCTACACCGCTTCTCGTTCCCGTAAAATGCCCTTAAATCTAGCACAGTTGTAGAACATAGTCTGTTCATTACAATAGAAGCAGTTCGCCAGGATATGAGCATGAGGCGATACTAGGCTATAGTTAACTATGGTGCTGCAAATCAAGAGCAATAATATTTATTTATTTTCAATAAATAAACAGAAATACCTTGCTACGTTTGGCACATTGCCCAGCTTGTTTTTTATTTATTTATTCGAGCACATTAAATTCGCCATTCGATAATGAATCAGCACTATAGACATTAAATATTGTATTAGCCTACAAACGAGAGCTAAAAACCTTATTTTTTCTATATTTTTGCTTAGTAGGCCTAGGCTAGCTATAATTTTTATCGTTATTCTAGATTCCCGTGAAGGATCTTGAAAAGCGCTGCCACCCCCGTTCTGCTGCACTGAAAATGAACTGCCTGGGATCTCGTGGTTGTGGCTGCCTAGGCTACTGTACCCATGGCCGTAGCCAGCTATGAGGTCACCGAGGTCCGGACCTCGGTCATTTTTTTATATTCAAAAATAAAATTTCAAGCTCTCTGAATGATTAATTAGCCGTTTAAACCGCGTCATATGTGTGTTTGCAATTCATGTCGCTGCGAGAAGGTAGAACAGTGCGTGTTGCCAGATCCACCGTCTTTTTGGATTCGTTTTTCCCATTTATTGCGACGCTTTAGGAAGTTAATAAAGTGGGAAGTTGAATGTTAGGGCTAGTGATATATTAATTTTCTTTTCCAAAACACAAGCTTTGAACTTATTTCGGATTATTATTATTTTTTGTTTTTTAATGTTTTTTGTGGCATTAATAAAAAAGAAGAAGCTTAGACAAACTAATTGCTGACAGGAAGATACCACATTCGGTAAGACAAACGCAATGATCATCGTAATTATCTGTAAGAAATGTACAACACTATCAAAAACAATAGCATAATACAGATCTGTATCATTATTCTAACGTTATTTGTAACTTGTTACGAAATAAAAAAATCTCTCACCTAAAAAAAAACGTACTTTCCTGTCCTGTCAGTCTCGTTGCGCGTCCTCTTCAATTACACGCGCAAATGCGGCAGAGCGCTTTGTCACTTTATTATAAATAAAGCGCAAAAGAAACTACAAGCATGATGCAACAACATCGTAGTTGATGTCAATTTGTAAGTCATGAAATTACCAAAAAAGTGCCAATAAATTCCGCAACTTCATGTTTGGAATGATTTACATGCAGGTTTATGTTCATTCAATTTTCATTCTATTCATCAGGATCAGTGGTCATGTTCATTAACAGCTCATGTTAGTATTGTGTAGGCTATTTACCATGGTAACTGTTGTTTCCTTAACCCCAAAATGCTACTTTATTTTCACTGTGTTTTTGCACTATATTTCTAAATGACTGTGGTCTGACATACCAACTTATTTGTATTTACAAAAACTATTTTGGAACTGCTATTTAATAGCCTTACCATATACTTTATTCATCATCAGTAGGCCTATGTGTCATATTCTTATATACAGTGTATATATATATTGTATTTTCAGAAAGTTTTGGAATATTTTTCCTCTTCCCAAATTTGTCACTACCGAAACACAATAATAAATAATTTAATAAGGCTTATGACCTATTCATATTTTGTTTACATCTACCTTCTTTGCTATTTAAAAAAAAAAAAAAAAGTTTTCACAGGTAAATCAATAACAATTACAATTTTGACAATATTTCAAGTGTAATTTATAAGATTTGTTGTATTTTGAATCCAATCTTTCATTGTAAAAGGCATTGTTAATCATACTAATTTCAAAGTTAAGGATTCATTAGTTTGAATAAACATTGAACCAAACATACTAACATCTTAGTTGATAATTCAATATACTTTATTTATTTTTTAGACAAAACATCCACGTTCCGGTCGTGACGGCACATTTTCGGTAGTGACAGTAATGTTTTTGTAGCAATTACAGAATTTTAACTCTCATACTAAAACACTAGTAAAACATACTAAAATACTAATGATTTGCATAACTGTACAACAATTGTGTTTATTTCCCCCAAATAAATGATTATGTGTTCCCTTTTGTCACTACCATAACAATGATGACATGTTTCGGTCATGACTGTTCGGGACAGCCACCTCACAATTGAAAGTACCCAATAAATGATGATTTTATATATATTAAGCTTACTGATATTTTAAATATTATTGTGGGATTCAATAGATAATAGAAGGATCTTTGTAAACATATAAGATTTGAATACTTAAATGCTTTTTAAATGTGTTTTTTGGTTGTGGGACAGCAGTATGCACCAATTCTGTAGAATGGCCTATATAGGTCAAATTCCTTATAAAAAGGGTCGCAGCTTAATGTCCATGGGAAAATGTGGGTCCAATGGCCTAACCAGTTGAGAATCACTGCATTGGAGCACAAAATTACTATTACTTACCCATATAGCAATGTTTATTATGGAAATCTATTACAGTAATCAGTATTGTTACATAACAAATTGTGATGCAATAAAGAAGGTCTAAATTATCAATGTTTATCCTCCAAAACAGACAGAACAGAGAGAGTGCAGAAGGGCAAAAATGTTCCGGCAAAATACGTTACATGTATTTCTTTAAAAAAAAGCCTAAATTGAAAGATCAGGAAGACGGATATGAGGACAAAGAGGAGAGCAAGAGAGAGGAAGAGGATAGAGATCAGAAGGAGACAAATGAGATGTCAAAAAGAATGACAAAAGAATGCGTATTTTAAAGTTTAGGCTATATTGTATATAATGAGTTGCATTTGTGGGTGTTATTATAGCACAATTCTTAACACCTCACCAAGCCCGGATTACCCAATGGGCATTATGGGCACGGGCCCAGGGGCCCATGCGCACTTGGGGCCCAAGTGAGGGGAAGAAAAAAAACCTTTTTTTTTCTTTTACATTTCCGATAACGGAGCGTATATTTGCACTAAGTGCTTGAAACTAAGTAGCTTTTGACGCGTTCGACTCGAGTTCGAAACGGCCTTTTGCCGAACTTGCTCTTCTCCCTTTTCCCAACACACATGAGATGTAAAATGTATAGCCTAACATAAAGGTCTCTAGCGTTATATTTTGCCAATGAACTCAAATTTAAACCGTGATATGGTTTTGTGCTTTATAAAACAGCACAAGACTTTAATTAATATCCTATATAGGCATTATGTTTGTGGTGCGTGATTTAAAGAAAAGTGCGCACTTTGCTCATGCGATCAAAGGGTTTATTTCTTGCAAGTGAAGACATTAGGACAAAAGTATTGTAATTTTCCTATAGTGTAATGTAAAATATACTTTTGAAATATTCATTTTCATTTATTAGGCTATATGGATTTTATGTCATAGGAATAATTATATAAATCATTATTACATTATTATACTAATTGTTTGGCATCCAAAACACCAGTGATAATGTAATGTAGACAGAAACTCTATATCATAACTAAAAAATATGTTTGAGCCCCCTTTAATGTCCAGGTACAAGTCAATGTTTTTTCTTTGTGCACAGTTCATTGAAGCCCGTTGAAGCTCTTAATTTTGAGCTCTCAAAGAGCATCAGATTGATGCATTTAACCTTAAAATGTACAAAATTTTCTTACGGGGGAGCATGCCCCCGAACCTCCCTAGAGGGACAGAGGTTTACCCAACATAGTTTTACAAAATCCTATGGGAAAGAATGATCATTTACTCCAACATAGTACAACAAAGTTCCTTTTAAGTCAGTAAACTAAAACTGTTAATGCAAAATTAAAATGTCCTTGGACAAACTATACATTTGGCCTGCTTAAGGGGGGGGCCTACAAGACATTGTGCCCAGGAGCCTCTGAATTCTTAATCCGGCCCTGCACCTCACCCCGGACCTCACTAATTTTCAAAACCTGGTTACGGCCTTGACTGTACCATGTAAAATGTACAGGGCCGGCGCTAGCCATTTGGGTGCCCTAAGCACAAATGCTTGGCGATCCCATCTCGCGGCACGAATGTACCAATACAAACAAACAAAACATCTCCAGTTAACCAGCAGATCATTCATTTCATTCGTTTTTTAAATAAGAGGCGATCTAGCGCTGAAATGTGTTGTTTTTTTAAATCAACTGATCAAAGTGCTCGTTGCCGCTGCGATCAGTGGCGCGGATACTATGTTTGTTTCTGGCTCGCGCACAGCCTTCACTCAGACGCGCGCTTCAATCCGTTGTGGAGAGACTCTCTATTCGTTCCGGTGCCATTAGAAAACAAAAAGCACAAAAAAGTGTCCCTGCCTGATATACAACCACTGAAAAACATAATCGGTTTTGATGAGAAAAAAAAAAAAAACTATATGAGTGCGGATTAGAACTCAGAACCTCTGACACGCTTGGCAAAAATTCTACCCCTGGACCACTTAAATACACGCTTAACTTCGTCGGATCAACATATAATAGGTCTCATTGAACGACCACTTAAACCCAATCAATGTACTATTTAAATCGATGGTAGTGTTATATCTGTTTTATCATCCCGCTGTCTTTTCTTTTTTCTTTTTTCCGTTCCGCCCCCGACTCTTGGTGCCTTTTCGACGCCATGTCTGAGGTCGGTGTCTGCCAAATTTTGACATTGATTGAGGCATAATCGAACAGACCACTGGGAGGTGGGGAGGGGGGGCACCAGAGGGAGACTGGCACAGTTGATTCACCTTTTTCTCGACTAATTTGGTCTAGGCCTATATTACTTTTGTATTGCTTTTGTATATTAACATGCTTTAGACATATTTTATTTGTTATTTATAGTAGCCTATTGTGATGATTTTTCACGACCCAGATTTTTTGGTGCCCCCCCAAGCACTTGGTGCCCTACGCGCAGTGCGTGATGTGCGTGTGCGGAGCGCCGGAAAATGTATATTATATTATATTATATTATATTATATATTAATAAAATAAAGTAAGAATGAATATGGTAAATACAAACAAGGGCAATGTGCCATACCCAGGCCACCGGGATTTCACTTTTCCCGGCTGCTCCCGATGGTCCGAGACTGCCTTATATTTTAGCACAGAATAATAATAATGATGGCACTTCGGGTGAAAAATGTCGTCCTGTGTTCCGTCTTTTAAACTTCTCCTCAAACGTGCATGCAGTGTAAATAAAGCAGTTACATCAATGAAATGATAGTAAAGTTAGTCCACGGCCACACCCCCATGCTAATGGTACCGCCCACGGCGCAAATTACAAGACGAAAAATGGAAAAATAGAAAATCGGTTAGATTTCATTTATTCGAATGTTTGTTTCTGAAGTCACAATTTAGCAAAAGTAAAATTGAAAAAGGGGAGAAAAAGGCAAATATCCATTGATAATGTACTGGAAAAACAAGAAAAATTAATGTCTGGTTTCAATTTGGCATTTTTGCATTTGCATTGTATGGTCTGAAAACTGAATTGTGAAGCGTTACACGGACCAAGGCCCTTCTTAGTGGTCCGTGTACTTTTTCGTTCATTCATTATTCTATTTCGGAATGAAAGATGAAATTTAAAAAAGGGTGCAGCTTGGTTTTTTGTTTAAAAGAAAAAAAGCAGAAATGACTGTATTTTGTTTTCCAAATGTTGTTGTCATCAAATAATAGTAGCCTAGCCTATTAGAAAAATGGACGACATTTCCGATCGTGTTTTAATTTGTAATATTTATTTGTACGTTTATTGTATTTCATTTGACTGATCCTATCTTTACCCGGAAGTAAATTACACCGTCGTGCGAAGTCTTAACGTGTAATTAAACGTTGCATTCATATTCTGTGCTCATCTGATTTTTTTGTACATAGCATAGCCTACTTTGTTATGATTTTAGTATCATAATGATTAATCGAGAGACATGGAGCGAGTCAGACATGATTTTGACCACTTCATTACGTTTTGTTTTGTAGAAAGCCTTTCTTTAAAGTGAATTTCGTTTTGTATAAATTGTATCTTAATTTTAATACATTTTTCATCAACCAATTTCCTGGATTTAATAAATAAGAAGCAAATATAACAGACAATAATAATCATGGAGGCGCCCGCGCGGTCAATTGCATTGCAAGTGAACCGGAGCGCATCTCATCATACATCCTGAGCGAAACTCAGTGTATGCCTCACACAGACATGAGAAAAATACATCAAATAGCCTACACAAAGCTTGAAATGTCTTTAAATGTAAATGAAATAATTCAAAACGAAAAGAAAAAGGCTACTCTCTGATTATGTAATCCATTATGTGCATTTCTCTCTAGGCTATAGGCGCGTTCACTACGAATATGGCGATCGTCAACTTCATCTTTGCAGCCGAGTCGACACTGTCAGAGAAAACACTTGTTTATTAATAAAAATCAATACACGCGTCACCGGATTTACAAATGCACATCTTGCTTGTTGCACGCACACATAGGCTATTATGTCGAAATAACGAGATATTATGTTGAAATAACATTATTAATAATAATACATCTTTTAGATTATTTGATTGAATGCCGAATGTTGCGCTTGTTCAATTTAATAAAATTAAAACTTTAATTGTGATCATTAAAATTATTTAATTTATTAAATATTAAATATTTAGTGGCCAAGTTTTGCATATATATATATATATATATATATATATACTAGTAGCGATAGTTCATTCTAAGTTTACTCAAGTGGAAGAATGTGACTAATAAACTTAGGCCTACTAGCACTATGCATTATATTTTGAAAAATAATTAGATTAACTTAATATCAAAACCTTAAATTTTCTCTGGACTCAATGATAAATACATGTCTGACCGTTGGAACGAACCAAAAAAACTAGGTGATATTATTTCCGTTAGACCTTAGCCTACATTGACGCTGATGCATTAAAGAGGAGGGGCTCCCCTGTTCCAAGATGGCGGCTCTATTGACGCATTCGTTCCAATGAACTGCCGTAGCCAAGGCGACATCTAGTGTATATATCTATGACTTCGCACGACGGTGTAATTTACTTCCGGGTAAAGATAGGATCAGTCAAATGAAATACAATAAACGTACAAATAAATCTTACAAATTAAAAAACGATCGGAAATGTCGTCCAATTTTCTAATACTATTATTTGATGATAACAATACATCTGGAAAACAAAATACAGCCATTTCTGATTTTTTTCTTTTAAACAAAAAACCAAGCTGCATCCTTTTTTAAATTTCATCTTCATTCCGAAAAAGAATAATGAATGAACGAAAAAGTACACGGACCCTTAGTGCATTCCTTCGCAATATAGGTTTCTTTTGCCTTCCCTTGCCAATAGATTTTGCTATCCCTTTATATCTTCCCGATATACTCTTGCTCAGGCCATCCTTAAAAATATTTTGGTTTGCTGTAACAACCAAAAAAAAAGAAGAAAAAAAAGGCGTCGGTATATTTTTTTTCTTCAAGATTCAATGTAAAAAAAAAAAGTACAAATTTGGTCAAGGTGATTATGTAGGTATGAATTTAAACAAATTTGCATATCGGGACTTCACTGACAGTTTTCCAGAACTTCGTGCAAGTTAAAGAGGTGTCCAGAGAAAAAAAAGAAGATTTTGATAAAAAATAAATAAAAAAAATAATAATATATATATATATATATATATATATATATATATATATAATATAATATAATATATATTATATATATATATATATATATATATATATATATATATATATATATATATCGAATATAGAACTGGGAAAATGAATGATTATAAAGAGGCATTTCATTTGTTTATTAATAAACAAGTGTTTTTTTGTGTCACATTTGGCTGCAAAGATGAAGTTGACGAACTTGAAGCCATCTTCGCAGTAGTGAACTTGCCAGAG
Source organism: Abramis brama (assembly GCF_963993115.1). NCBI lineage: Eukaryota > Metazoa > Chordata > Actinopteri > Cypriniformes > Leuciscidae > Abramis > Abramis brama. The sequence continues at coordinate 4,599,239 of NC_139968.1, read as the reverse complement.
AGAAATGCACATTTCATAGGGTCGGATTACATAAGCAGAGAGCAGTCTGTTTTTTTTTTCTTTTTGAATTGTTTTGTTTAAAAGTAGCCTACTCATTCCAAGCTTTTTATAGATATACCGTAACGCAAGTGTATTTCCCTCATATTAAATATAAAACGCATGTGTTGACTGATATTTTTCTAACGTCTGGACTCCTTTATTAAGGGAGTATGGATATAGACGTTTCAATATATTAGTATTAAACGCATTTTCTGATCATTTATATTTCAAGTGTTGACTGCAAATGGCACGTCCATAACGCTGGAACTGCAATAGCAAAATTTGGCTTAGGCTACTTCAGTGATAAAGATCAAATGCTGTACACACCTTATTAATAAACCATACTATCCTACAGAAAAGCAGATGAGCCCAGAATATGAACGCAACGCATTTATAACGAAACGTTAAGCGTCTTCCTCCCATTAGGCTATAGAAACACTTTATTACAAAGCAAATAAAGGTGGCTCTTAACGTGAGGATGACAGGATTTTGAGGATGGCATTGCGGTGCACAGCAAATCCTTTAAATGGTAGCCTATTCAATGCAAAACAAAAATGAAAAATATAAGTAGCCAAACAAATTATTGTGGCATTAATTAGCCCACAAACAATATTTATTTTAAAGTCTAAACGAATTTATTTAAAGAAAAACGCCAGCGTTGGGCGTTTATCTGTATAGGCTAAGTGTTTCAGCCGCCCTTTTCAAACAGGCGCAAGAAAATGCAACAGAATTTGATTTGTTAAACATGAAAAGGACTTTTCCGTCTGGCATGGCCGCTCGCTCTAACGTTAACCTAGATAAATGTTCGCTATTATTAATAAGCGCATATCCGAGTGTTTGTGCGGAGTGTGGAGCGCGCACTGCATGACATGATGGAGGCGCCGGTGCCATCACTCGCATTTTCCTATCAACAGTGGAAACAACTTAAAATACTCCATCATTTCTGGTCGTACAGAAAATAATAATACATCAGTCGCAACTACTTTTATTTGTGTAAACTCACAACAACAAGAAAACGTTGTGCTTTTGTAAAAGAAAATAAAACGAACAGGGCGCGCTTTCATGATCTCTGTGAATTGGAGCGCGTCTCAAACATTAACTGACAAAGCCTCACAGACATGAGAAATATAGCTATGTAAAGCTTATAAAAAATGTCCACCAACGAAAAAAATCCAATCGACAGCAGATACATATACGGTACCATCTGATTACGTAATCCTGTCCGTATAAAGACGCATCTAGGCTACATTACAGCGGAGATGTATGGAGATATGTTTGCAGGCAGCCTACACTGATTTAGAAAAGACCTGTTTATTAATAAACAATTAAAATGCTTCGTTTTTTTTTTCAGACACATTTATTATCATTAGCCTACTTTTGCCGGTGCTACTGGGTGCTTTGCGGCAAGTTTTATGCATGCGCTTGAGCGCGGAATATAGGCTATAGCCTACATGCACCCAGGATATAATATAAACGTGCGATTAGTCCTAATTGTTAAATAAATGACTACTAGGCTAGAAAAATCTTTAGTCTATGGCAACTCTAATCAATAGCCTAGCCTACATTTAATATTTGGCATTATTTAATTAGTAATTGTATCCAGCTCTTTACATTAAATTAGTTGAGTTAGCATAATTAGTTAATGAACTAATACAATAATAAAATAAAGTTTAAATTAAGAAACTAACCATATATTTCTATATAGCATTGCTTATTCCACCACACAAAGGACTGTTTATTAGGTGACAATCCGTTATACATGTGAAGATTGTAGGGTGTATCTTGAAGATTTTTGTATTGTATTGTATCTTCGGTTATAAAGACAAGATTGACATTTTGTTAATTAAACAAAATAAGAACACAATGTTGTAAAAAATAATCAACTTAGGCTATGTTCTGTTAGATGTGTTTTGACTACTTTTTGTTTAATTATATCTCTAGGTAATGAAGATATAGACTATTAACAAAAATAAATCTTATATATAATATATTATATAAAAAAAACGTATACAATATAAAAATATAAAATATATATATATTTTTAAAGGCATATTTTGTACATGACGACAAATGTCCTTATAAGGCCAAGAAAACATGTCGTTTTAACGACATAACATCTCGTTATTACGAGAAAATATGTCGTTTTAACGACAAAAGATCTTGTTATTACGAAAAAAATTGAGGGGAAAAAATAATATATAACGTTAGGCCTAGGTGGCAGCAATGCATCACCGTATGGGTAAACTCTTAATTTGAAAAATAATGAATGCATTTCCTGCCAATCAGATTTAGCACCACCCACAGGGGGAAATCGGAATATGGCCACTAAATATTTAATATTCAATTATTTTAATAATCACAATTAAAGTTTTAATTTTATTAAATTGAACAAGCGCAACATTCAGCATTCAATAATATGTGTGCGTGCAACAAGCAAGATGTGCATTTGTAAATCCGGTGCATTGATTTTTATTAATAAACTAGTGTTTTCTGACAGTGTCGACAGCAAAGATGAAGTTGACGATCACCATATTCGTAGTGAACACGCCTATAGAGAGAAATGCACATAATGGATCAGAGAGTAGCCTTTTTCTTTTCGCTTTGAATTATTTCGTTTAAAGACATTTCAAGCTTTGTGTATTTGATGTATTTCTCATGTCTGTGTGAGGCATACACTGAGTTTCGTTAAGTTAGGATGAGATGCGCTCCAGTTCACGAGCAATGCTAGTGTACATACAGTGGTGTAGTCTAGTTTTTTGTAGTGAGTATACTCTAATATAACCCCCCCCCCCCCGCATACTCACCCATCCCAGAGCGTCACCCCATAAGCACCACCACACTCACTAATGCATACAGTATGCATCGACATGTAATTGAGAGCATTATGATATCAACATGTCAATTTATTATAAGCAACACAAGACTTTAACAGCCAATGACATTTACAGCTAGGGAGACTGGACTGATTTTCTACTGTTTAGTGTTAATCACCATCTAACTCAGTCAGTTAAGAGCTACCTTTAGCCTTAGATGTTATATGAATACGGTCCCTGAAGCACAGGTTTTATCAGTTGATAATTTTCAACAATTTTTTTTTCAAAACATTATAGGCACAAATACAAATTTACTTTTAGAAATGGTGTTTTTGAAAATGGTCTTTTATTTTGGTGGGTTGTAGACATTTGAGTTTCTGTGTGTTTTAATAAACTATTATTATTATTATTATTAGGCCTGAAGTATACTCTGTGCAATAGTAATATATTTCTGTTATAATTTCTACAAGTTATACAGAACTTATTTTGACAGGTTGTCGTAAAGACATTTCAGTTTCTATGTGTATATGAAACGAATGAATGGCGATAGTTTTATCAAATGAAATGGTGAAATTCTCATCAAGTGATAGCAGCTCTGCGATGAAATGCACATGTGTAGCTTACATCATCTCAATACAGTGAAACGCTGAAAACACCACGAGCGTGAGTCACGCGTGCTTCCGTGTGTGTGTGTAGTGGAGCACACACTGAGCGCTCATTCCCAGAGACGCGTAGAACAATTGCAGTCTCTTTTAGCTTTAATATGCATAGACACTAGTCCATATCGAGATTTTATTCATTGTACAGCAGCTACTTTTGATTTATTCATTCAAAAATAGCCAAATTCCGTGACGTTCTGCTTTATATAGCACGTTCCATTTGTGACTGGATTCCGCGATTCGCAAACACAGACGGGATGAATTTATGAATGAAAGTGTGAAAGTTCTGACACAAAACGAAGTTGATACGTATCCTCACGCTTTTTTTAAGTGGGTATACGCAAATCCTTGGCCTTTTCTAGTGGGTATACGGCGTATACCTGCGTATCACGTAGACTACACCACTGTGTACATAGCATACCTTCTGGGCTCATCTGATTTTTTTCATAGCATAGCCTACTTTGTTATGATTTTAGTATCATAATGATTAATAAATGCACGCACAATTGTCCGTGAACTTTATTTGAACGAATGTCTTTCAACTTGTGTGTGCAAAATTCAGAATTAAATGAATGTGCTGCAATTTGTACAAATAGAGAGTCTGTAGGCCTATTATACGGTTGTAGCCATTAAATAAGCGCATTCCATCCATCCATCTTCTTCCGCTTATCCGGGGCCGGGTCGCGGGGGCAGCAGTCTAAGCAGAGATCCCCAGACTTCCCTCTCCCTAGACACTTCCTCCAGCTCTTCTGAGGGGACACCGAGGCGTTCCCAGGCCAGCCGGGAGACATAGTCTCTCCAGCGTGTCCTAGGTCTTCCCCGGGGTCTCCTCCCAGTGGGACGCGCCCGGAACACCTTCCCGGGAAGGCGTCCAGGAGGCATCCGGAACAGATGCCCGAGCCACCTCAGCTGACCCCTCTCGATGTGGAGGAGCAGCGGCTCTACTCTGAGCTCCTCCCGAGTGACCGAGCTTCTCACCCTATCTCTAAGGGATCGCCCCGCCACCCTGCGGAGAAAGCTCATTTCGGCCGCCTGTATCCGGGATCTTGTCCTTTCGGTCATGACCCAAAGCTCATGACCATAGGTGAGAGTAGGAACGTAGATTGACCGGTAAATCGAGAGCTTCGCCTTGCGACTCAGCTCTTTCTTTACCACGACAGACCGGTACATCGACCGCATTACTGCAGAAGCTGCACCGATCCGTCTGTCAATCTCCCGTTCCATCCTTCCCTCACTCGTGAACAAAACCCCAAGATACTTAAACTCCTCCACTTGAGGCAGGAACTCTCCACCAACCTGAAGTGGGCAAGCCACCCTTTTCCGACTGAGGACCATGGCCTCGGATTTGGAGGTGCTGATTCTCATCCCAGCCGCTTCACACTCGGCTGCAAACCGTCCCAGTGCATGCTGAAGGTCCTGGCTTGATGAGGCCAACACGACAACATCATCCGCAAAGAGCAGAGACGAAATCGTGTTGTCACCAAACCTGACACCCTCAGGCCCCTGGCTGCGCCTAGAAATTCTGTCCATAAAAATCATGAACAGAACCGGCGACAAAGGGCAGCCCTGCCGGAGTCCAACACGCACCGGGAACAAGTCTGACTTACTGCTGGCAATACGAACCAAGCTCCTGCTTCGGTCGTACAGGGACCGGATAGCCCTTAGCAAAGGGCCCCAGACCCCATACTCCCGGAGCACCCTCCACAGGCCGCCACGAGGGACACAGTCGAATGCCTTCTCCAAATCCACAAAGCACATGTGGACTGGTTGGGCAAACTCCCATGAACCCTCCAGCACCCTCTAGAGGGTATAGAGCTGGTCCAGTGTTCCACGGCCTGGACGAAAACCACACTGTTCCTCCTGAATCCGAGGTTCTACTATCGGCCGGATTCTCCTCTCCAGTACCCTGGCATAGACTTTCCCAGGGAGGCTGAGAAGTGTGATCCCCCTGTAGTTGGAACACACCCTCCGGTCCCCCTTCTTAAAAAGAGGGACCACCACCTGCCCTCCCAGAGGCACTGTCCCCGACTGCCACGCCATGCTGCAGAGGCGTGTCAGCCAAGACAGCCCCACAACATCCAGAGACTTGAGGTACTCAGGGCGGATCTCATCCACCCCCGGTGCCTTGCCACCGAGGAGTTTCTTGACTACCTCGGTGACTTCAGCTTGGGTGATGGACGAGTCCACCTCTGAGCCCTCAGTCTCTGCTTCCTCAATGGAAGACGTGACAGCGGGATTGAGGAGATCCTCGAAGTATTCCTTCCACCGTCCAACGACATCCCCAGTTGAGGTCAACAGCTCCCCACCTCTACTGTAAACAGCGTTGGTAGGGCACTGCTTCCCTCTCCTGAGGCGCCGGACGGTTTGCCAGAATCTCTTCGAGGCCAGCCGATAGTCCTTCTCCATGGCCTCACCGAACTCCTCCCAGGCCCGAGTTTTTGCCTCCACAACCACCCGGGCTGCAGTCCGCTTGGCCTGCCGGTACCTGTCAGCTGCCTCAGGAGTCCCACAAGCCAACCAGGCCCGATAGGACTCCTTCTTCAGCTTGACGGCATCCCTTACTTCCGGTGTCCACCACCGGGTTCGGGGATTGCCGCCTCGACAGGCACCGGAGACCTTACGGCCACAGCTCCGAGCGGCCGCTTCGACAATGGAGGTGGAGAACATGATTCTCTCGGACTCAATATCTCCAGCCTCCCTCGGGATCCGGTCGAAGCTCCGCCGGAGGTGAGAGTTGAAGATCTCTGACAGGAGACTCGGCCAAACGTTCCCAGCAGACCCTCACAGTATGCTTGGGTCTGCCGAGTCTGTCCAGCTTCCTCCCCCGCCATCGGATCCAACTCACCCACCAGGTGGTGATCAGTTGACAGCTCCGCCCCTCTCTTCACCCGAGTGTCCAAGACATACGGCCGGAGGTCAGATGAAACGACCACAAAGTCGATCATCGACCTACGGCCTAGGGTGTCCTGGTGCCACGTGTACTGATGGACACCCTTATGCTTGAACATGGTGTTCGTTATGGACAAGCTGTAAGTCCAATAACTGAACACCGCTCGGTTCCACGTGGGCGTTGAAGTCCCTATAAGGGGCTATAAGGGGCTATAAGCAAACCCACACCAGCCCGCCGCCTCTTACCATGGGCAACTCCAGAGTGGTGAAGAACCCATCCTCTCTCGAGGAGTGTGGTTCCAGAGCCCAAGCTGTGCGTAGAGGTGATCCCGACTATCGCTAGTCGGAACCTCTCAACCTCACGCACAATCTCGGGCTCCTTCCCCGCCAGCGAGGTGACGTTCCACGTCCCTAGAGCTAGTTTCCGTGTCCAGGGATCGGGCTGTCGAGGCCCCTGCCTTCGACTGCCGCCCGATTCTCTAAGCACCGGCCCCTTACGGTCCCTCCTGTAGGTGGTGAGCCCACGGGAAGGCGGCCCCACGTCGCTCCTTCGGGCTGAGCCCGGCCGGACCCCGTGGGGGGAGGCCCGGCCACCAGGCGCTCGCATACGAGCCCCAACCCCAGGCCTGGCTCCAGGGTGGGGCCCCGGCTGCGCCATACCGGGCGATGTCACGGTCCTTGGATTTAATTTCTTCATAAGGGGTCTCTGAACCGCTCTTAGTCTGACCCGTCGCCTAGGACCTGTTTGCCTTGGGAGACCCTACCAGGGGCATATAGCCCCGGACAACATAGCTCCTAGGGTCATTCGGGTACTCCATAAATAAGCGCATTTAGTTTCATATTTGTTAAACTATTATAATGTTATTTTTTTTACATTTAAAGCCTTTCTTTAAAGTTAATTTCGTTTTGTATAAATTGTATCTTAATTTTAATCAATTTTTCATCAATCAATTGCCTGGATTTAATAAATAAGAAGCAAACATAACAGACAATATAATCATGGAGGCGCGGTCACTTGCATTGCACATGAACTGGAGCATCTCATCCTAACTTAACGAAACTCAGTGTATGCCTCACACAGACATGAGAAATACATCAAATACACAAAGCTTGAAATGTCTTTAAACGAAATAATTCAAAGCGAAAAGAAAAAGGCTACTCTCTGATCCATTATGTGCATTTCTCTCTATAGGCGCGTTCACTACGAATATGGCGATCGTCAACTTCATCTTTGCAGTCGACACACTGTCAGAAAACACTAGTTTATTAATAAAAATCAATGCACGCGTCACCGGATTTACAAATGCACATCTTGCTTGTTGCACGCACACATATATGTCGAAATAACAAGATGCATTGCATTGCAACAAGAGCAATAGTGTGTGCATTAGAATGCACAAACGTTATCTCCTCGTTGCACAACAGAATGAGTTAGTTCTTGTATGCATTGCAATGCAACAATATTGCTTATGCGTTATTCTTTATTGCACAACGATAGATTGTGTGTGCAATGCAAATACAACAGCACATATCATCTCTTCGTTGCACAAGCTATTTCTTTATGCAATGCAATGCGAATTCAACATTATGTTTTGTGTGTCTTTTCAATGCACAAATGTATAAGTTGCAAATGTATTTTATGCAATGCAACTGTTATCTCCTCGTTGCACAGCAAAATGATTTAGTTTATTGAACGCGTTGAACGCAACAGCTTGTTGTAGGCTAATACTGTCTTTTCAATCCACAAATGAAGTAGGCTATGTTCATGCAATGTTGCACAACGGAATGAGTTAATTATTGTATGAATTGCAATGCAACAAGTGCATAGCTTATATATTAATCTTTATTGCACAATGTTAGATCGTGCACTCTAAAAAGAGATGTGTTAAAAATGACACGTTGTGTCAGTTTTAACACATGTAGTGAGTGTGCTCAGGGACAACATTTATTGTGTTATGACAAATATAACACAATAAATGTGTAAGTCATTTTAACACACAAATTGTGTCATTTTTAAAAAATAAAGCGAAAGGGCCAGATGCAAAAATATTAACCGTTTAATCAATAGTCAGGACAGAATGCATGTGCACACAAAGTACAAGACAATGTTTCAAGCTCAATGACTTTCAGTTATTCACGCTTCAACCCCTAATTGATAATGCTGCTTTTGACAAAAGTTCATGAAGAGACAACAGTTAATAGAGTTTGCACTTTGAATTTAATAAAATTGTAGCAACTGACAAAATATTGTATATAAATAACTTGTATTTACACTGGCCTGTTTGTTTGAGAACATAGCAAACACTGCATACCATTCACAGTGATGGTGAGTGTCGGCGCGCTCTTATAAAATGATGAGTTGAAAACAACACAACCTGTAAAAAGAGATGTTAAAAATGACACATGTTGTGTAGATTTTAACACATGTAGTGTGTGTGCTCAGGGACAACACATGTTGTGTAGATTTTAACACATGTAGTGTGTGTGCTCAGGGACAACACATGTTGTGTAGATTTTAACACATGTTGTGTGTGTGCTCAGGGACAACACATGTTGTGTCAAATTTAACACACAACCTGTGTCGATTCTTACCACATCTCTGTGTTTATAAGGACTACACATTTTGTATTACCTTTAACACAACTAATGTGTTATTCCTCTTACACAGAAGTGTGTTGAAACCTTTTACACACTAATGTGTTATAGTTACACAACTTGTGTCAGATATGTGTCACATGTGACTGTAGTCGGTGTGTATTTGCCAGAGTTACTTCCTGTGTTTTTACAACTGAGTGTTTGGATGAACACTGAAACGTATTGTTAACTTGTGTTTATGGAGTCCAGTGACGTTTAATAAAGAGTTTGTTTGAACATTTGGATGGTTTAGACATCATGAATCTACATAGACAAGCTCTTATTGAGAATTAACCGGTTTAGATGTTGATGTTTCACTGAATGTTTTATTTGAAGTCACCAGAATCGTGATTAATGGCTCCTTTATTTGAGCTCTTGACCCTTTACTCTTCTTATAGTCTTTCTCTGGCTGCTTTAACTGTATTTTAATAAAATACATTTATTATGGTGAGAGAAAATATGATCAGATGTTTCTTGATGATGTCATAATCAGCAAGCTTTTCGTTTGTCACCATAGTTGAGATTCATGTGCTGATTCTTGATTTCTGCTTGATACCATAGTCAGTAAAGTCCTGTACAAACTGTATATTTAAAAACTACTTTTAAGTTAATTGCAATATGCTAATCTTCTTAAATATCTTTTATATATTACATTCATCTTTCAAATATTAAATTCTTGCTGAGCTTAACAAACTTACATGTCCATGATGATAATATAATCATCTAAGCATATGTTTCTAATGATTATTTCTGCTGTTTCAAATGTGTTAAAATAAATACACATTTACAGCAATCAGAGAAAACTAATGTTAAAGAGTCAAGGGTCAAGAGCCCAAATAAAGCTGACACTAATCACGATTCTGGTGACTTTAAATGAAACATTCAATGAATCGTCAACACCAAAACCTGTTAATTCTCAATAAGAGTTTCTGTAGAGTCTGACAGAAATAAAGTCAATCTGGTTATTAATAACAAGTGAAAGCAGCTTTTGAAAAAGACATTGAAAAAGAGGCATGATGTGATTGGCTGCCAAAAAACACCCGTTAATCTTTAAGTTTTCATGAATTAAGATTTAATTTATTTACTTGAATGTATTGTTTAGTTTAAATGTGCTAAAATCTACACAACATGAGTCATAATACCATCTACACAGTCACGTGTTGTTTTTTGACACATCTCTTTTTGCAGTGTGCAATGAAACAGAGCATATCTTATGTGTTTTCTCTTCATTGCACAGTGAGAAAAAATATATATTTTTATACTTCGTGCATATTTCGTTTTATTCTTAAATGCACAATGCATAAGCTAGTTCTTGTTAGTTCTAATGAAACATATTCTTCACTGTATTAAGTTAGATTGTGTCAACTCAGTGCAACAGCAAATGTGTTATGTTATCTTTTGAATGCACAATATAAGTTTTATACTAACTATTAACATATATTATGCATATTGTATATTAAATATTAACAAGCGAAAGAGGGAGGGGCATTGATAGTGGGAAGCTTTGGCGACAGTAAAACGAGAGAACTGGCATATGAGAGCATAAGTTTCATGAGTTACAATGATAAAAGTTATGATATATTTTGTAAGCAATGTTATGAATGAGAGATGAGAGTATATCCCAATCACGAGGTATTTCTTTAATCCGGTGTAATGAATGAGCGCACACACTGAGAGTAGTTCTTTCAAGAAAGCGTTTCCAGCGATCCGTTTCCTTTAGTTGTAACTTTTACAATTAAACAATTAAAACCTTTACATACTTTAAATAATTAAATACTCTCCTCACGTGTGATTACAAATCCTTCTTTCCTCACCAAGTATTATCCAAGTATCCAAGTATTACTATTACACTTCATTATTTGTCCAGAAAGCTTATATCATTTCATTCTGATATTTTTTTCTATTTTAATGCATTTTTTTGGGTGTTATTTATTATTTTATTTTATTTTATTATTTTATTTACTTCTTAATAACTTTAACAATAATTACATTTTAACATTCTACACATTCTAAATACAAAATAAATCTGCATTGCCTGCAAAGATCAGTTATTGCCACTAGATGGCCGAGCAGTTTTTCTCAGTCGCTTTGGTACATTTCTTGAATCATCTTAAGATCTGCAAACCAGTAAGTGCATTTCTCCAAACAATTCATACAAACAGCAGAACACAATGCATTATCTGCAAAAGCCTAAAAAAGCCTTAGTTCACCTCTCTAAAGTCAGGATTTATGTCAATGAACTCTGCCATCAGAATGACAACTTGGCTGCCATCATTGACAAGTCCTTGAGTCATTGTTCACATACAAGATAAAACAATATTGACAGCATGACTAAGCATTTTGAACCAGTTTTCCCTTTTTGTCCAGAAAACTTATATCATTTTATTCTGATATTTATTTATTTTATTCATTCTTATTTTTTTTGTTGGTATTTCGTCCCCTTGGGATTATAAGGTTCTATCTGACATTTTTATCAAAATTTAGTTATTCACATATTCTTATTCTGTGACCACTTCTTTACATTATGTGATGTTGTTTTTTAAGTTGTGTAAATTTTGGAACTTTTTATTTAGAAAATAAAAAGGTTCTTTCTACACAGTCGAATGGAATGCAAAAACTTTAAAGCTCAATATATCAAAACTGCTCAGAACGCAGATAGAACCTTATAATTCCAAGGGGACGATTTCTTATTTTATTTACCTTTCAATAACTTTAACAATAATTACATTTTAACAAAAAAAAGCACATTTTCCACATTCTTTAATATAAATACAAAATAACTCATTGCACTGCTTTGGGTGTCTCTGCCGACCTCTTGTGGACAAAAATAGTATAACATGGCATTTCATGACTATTGCCACTAGATGGAGCAAATGAACATTTCTCACTCATGTTAATTTTTCATCTCTGTTTTTTGTGTTTATTTAAAATAAGACAAATATGATATTATTTTAATCTTACATCTGTTATTTAACAGTTGAGATAGTTTAATGCAGAAACACTCGCCGGGTTTAAACCAGCAAAACGGGAATTAAATAAAGCATGTTGTCACACGAGTTACAGTGAATGTTACTATTAGAACTATGATATTCTATTCTATATTTTTATCAATTCTATTGAGAAACCATGAGAGAAAGGTGAATAAAGACTGAAATTATTCATTATTATTATGTTTTGAACTATGCTGTATAGCTGTGTTTTGCAGTGTGTGTGTTGTCAAAATTTATTTTTAATGATTAAAAATCGCCATTATTTTATATGAAAAAGTTATTAATTTTATTTTATTGACAAAATATTTGATTTTGTCTTCTGTAGGCCTATATGTTTTGATTAGATCAGAAAACATTTTAATCTGTCATATGATCATGTGATAATGTACTCCACCTATGGGGCATGTTGTCTCATTTCACTTCATTCATTCAGGGTAAATCAAGAGAAAAGTATACGCTGCATTAATGAAACAAAACCACATAATTGTACTAGACAATAGACATGTGTGAAATTAAGGGAAAAATAAATACTCTGAACCTTAAGTAGATTTACACAAACTGAGAACGTCTAAAAGCGTAAGGTTGTGCCCCGCTCTCCCTTATTTGTAAACACTTTTTTTTTTTTCCAATTTTGTCTAAAAAAAAAATGTACAAATTTAGCCTTTGCTTCTTTAATTAAACAAGAGGGAGAATTGATGCTAAATTTATGTTTCTGATTAAAGATTAAAGTGCACACGAATTAAACAATAAGAATAATGATAAACAGTGAAATATTCTGTGTAAAAAAATATGATCAATTTTGAATTCATGGTGACTTTAAGTGAATGTCGTCACTTCCTCAATTACCGTCACTATGGTTACGGTAAACAGACACGGCAGAACAGCAGTGGGTGGAGCTGAACTAATGTTCATTCGCGACGCTGATCCGCATCATTTATAATCTAACAACAAACAAACAAACAAACAAACGGGCTCCACTTTTATCTTGTTGTGAAAGCGACGGAGGCAAGTGAGAAAACTGATTTTTATTTTCTCTCACGAAGTATAAATCATTCGAGCTATTAATAACGCGGTGTATATTGGGAAACAGTTTGATAAATTAGATGTTTTTTCCCCTGTTTTGCAGAGGAAAACATGAACGAGTCATCCAGTTAGAACTATGACATTAGAACTATTATAAGGTTATTATAACCATTATAAGGTTATATTTTTTTAACCTTTATAAGGGACATTTGTTCCCTAATTTTATTAAATGCATGCTCCATCTTTCATTTCAAATTCTTAAATTTCAATACATTCAATTAGAATAATAAGACACTAACGTTAGGCTGTTACCAATCAAATTAAATAATTTACATTGAAAAATTACAAATGTATTAAATGAGTTTATGAGAGTGTAAATATTTTTGGAATAAACAAATAAGGAATGTTGAAAAGAATGATACTTTGAAACTAAACCGCCAGTAGGAGGCGGCAGGCGACCGTGTGTTAATGAGCGAGTCATTGAGTCATTCATTCAAACGATTCGTTCAAACGGCTGATTTATTCAGAATGAGGCAGTTTATGAATGGGTCATTGAATCTTTGAGTCAACCGATTCGTTCAAAATGCTGAATCATTCAATAATGAAACATGGCTGAGTGTTCATGTGAGATGCGCGTGATCTGCGCTATCAATCGCCACTTACATTAAATGAAATAAAATCAGAATCATCCTCGCGTTTTCGGTGATTCCCTAGTTATTATTATTATTTTTTTTATGTTAAAAATTATTTTAATAAGGGCATTTGTCTGGTTGGGCAAGAATTACGTTGTTGAAAACGAAAGTAAAAGAGTGACGCACGTTCATTGCGTTTTACCGTGATGACTTTATTAAACTTAACACATTATAATGGTTTATCTGTCATCCACCCTCGATTAATTAGAATGTTGTGTTTTTATTACTTGGCCCCCTTGTCAAAAAATCCTATTGGAATTTCAGTTTATCCTGTAGGATCTTATTGGATTCCAATAGGATCTTATTGGATTCTTACAATCCTATTGGACATTCTGATTTATTTTAATGGAATTTCACTTTGTCCTGTAGGATCTTATTGGATTCCAATAGGATCTTATTAGATTCTTATAATCCTATTGGACATTTTGATTAATTTTAATGGAATTTCACGTTGTCCTGTAGGATCTATTTGGATTCTTATAGGATCTTATTAGATTCTTAGAATCCTTCATTCAGATTTATTTTAATGGAATTTCAGTTTGTCCTGTAGTATATATTTTTTTAAATTCTATATCTGTATTTCTATATGTTGTGCTGTTTTTCCAGGTAATTACAATTAAATATTATAAACATTTATACAGCAAGATCATTTTAATCATTTCAATTCAGAAATTATATACATTATAGATAGATTCATAAATAAAAGAATATAAATACAGTTTAGGTAGAATGTCATATAGTAGACACAATAACAGGATTTATTTACACTTGCAGGAACACCATGCAGCTCAGTTACTATAAAAATACTCAGCCATCAGCTGAGCTTTATGCTAGGCCTACATCAGTCAAGCTCGATGCTGTTTGGTTGTAATGCAATATAGCATGTTTTTTTAAAGCGAATGTGCACAACCTTGCGGACAATTTCCAGAGGTTTTACAATCATACGTGTTGGAGTTGCCACCACTTCTTTTATATGGGAAGGAGATCCTTCAGACACAAAACCAGCAAGTGTGGTTTGTAAAAGCTGAACTTGGATGAGCGGATTGTTTTTGTGATCATGTATGATATTTACAATTGACTCAATCTTTCCAATGCAACCATTATTTAGCTGGACAGTAAAACTGTTGTGTTTGTACTCCTTTCCGTATTTCTCTGTCGTTAACAGTTTTCCATTCACAATTGCTCTGTCATATGTCTCTGCAGAGTACTCATCATTTTCAGATAGATCACAGACTGGGAGCATTAAGAACTTCTCTTTGTGATCTAACATTTTTTGTCGAGAACATCCCAGCAAAACAAGACCCTCTAGCTTTTGCGCCTTAGCAACAAGAGGATAAACACCTAGCCAGTCATTGACAAGTTTGCCCACCCTATTTGAGACATCAGCACTAGTCGTTGTTCGTTTAAGTAGTTGGGGAATTGACTGAAGTATGTTGAATTGGCGTGCAATTTGAGATGGAATACAATTTGTTCCATGACACAACCTCTTCAGTTTCTGGTTGTGACCCTCAAATGAAAATGCAGATGTACACCAAAGAGGTCCATACATCTTGACAGAGAAGGGCAAATGTGTAAGTTGATGGACATTGAAGGACATTTGGCACAAGCCATATGTCGTTGGTATCTCCTGCACAAACTTTGTGATCTTGGATGTTGCTGCTACCAAGTCATTTTCTGTGACAGTGTCTTTCAGAAAGCAAAACATGGCAGTGACCAGAAGTAGCCAATGTTTCAAAAATGTAGTTGGAAGAATCTTGTACAGAACAGGACCACTGTAGAATAATAGCCAGCTTCTGCATTCTGCAGCCTTCCACCTTTGTGCAACTTTCACAGTTCGTGGTATTCTTGGTATATCAGATGGAGGTTTGATGGTAAGCAGCCTTTGATCAACAAGCTTATGTGATGTCCCAATGTACCATGGGCTGTCATGGTACTTGCTATTGAACCACAAGTCCAAGAATTGCTTTGTCACTCCCAAGGCAACACAGTGCATGTAGTCAATTGGAAAGCTGTTCACAATGTCAAAACCAGTGGAGGGATTCAGGAGGACTAATGGTGAAACTGTCTTCACCCCAAACACATGGTCAACATCGTTCTCAATGGCCCTCTGCCCACATTCAATGACATGGTCATGGGTTCTTTTCTGTGCCTCAGTGGGTGGATAGACTCTGGCATATCCTCTTCCCTTTGGCACTGTTTTCCCTTCATTTAAGCAATGTCCACATCCATATGCACCATTGAACTGATGTACCTTGAAGCACACATCGGGCTACTGCGTCACATGAGCATACAATAGGGAAAACTTTAGACACCACAGTTGTGTTTGTATGTGGGTGTCTCCATTCCAGACCTTGTGAATTGATTTTTAGAATGTCATCCACAAATTGCTTAAGGTAGGTGGACATGTCAGGTTTACCACGCCCAAATCAGACGCCTGCGAGTATCATGTTTTTGAAATGAACATTTGGTTGGAGTTCGTTTATTACACATCTGATGGGCCACAATGAAAAAGATGAAGATTTAAACATTGGAATGCCATCACAGTTCCATAGTAGTGATATGTCATTAGCTGTGAAATTAGGAAGTGTTTGATACATTTCACCCTTTCTCACATCATTTGTTCCATATACTTCTGATTGAAATGCACAATCATCTTTTTGTAGGATGTCTCTTAGCTGGTCCTCGATAGAGAGACTTATTTAAAAATTGCCTTCTGCAATATTCTTTTTTGGGTCATTTATCTCATTACACTCTGGACAATGCATGTTGTTCTTTGGAAGATATGTTTGGCAAATGTTGCAGAAAAGGTGAACATTTAGAGACTCAGATGGATCATGGAATATTTTTCGGAAGAGGTGGAGAGACTCTGGCAATATGTTGCTACTCGGGAGAAAGACATTTAAGAGCTTTAAAAGGTCTTCCACAGCACTTGCTGTTAAACTGTGCCTCAGAGAAAAGGACAAAATTAGAACTATTGCCTGTGCAATTGTTATCTCTGATCCTGTGTAAAGGGGGGCCCCAGATTTTTCAAATTGTGCATTTGAATCAGAATTTGTGACAGCAGTATCATCCATAGTAGAGTCTATTTCTCCCTGAGTGTCACTCCACTCATCTTCACCATGGTCCATTTCATCAAAAGAATCATAAAATTCCTCCTCGTCTTGCTCAATGTCCGCAAGGGAGTCATTCTGATGGGTAAGATCATCCCAATTGTAATGAGGAGTGTTGTTTGTCCGCCATCGACTTGTTTTTGGAAGGGGGCAACTCGATTCTGGATCCAAAAATCTAGTAATATCAAAGACTATTTTAACATGTGGTAGTGCTTTCAAGTAATACTATTATAAAGATATACAGTGCTATGCATACATTTAGACACCCATGCTAGGACATAAATGAGTGAGTGAATGAATGAAGGTATCTAGTGGCTAAACCATAGTTGTATAGATGATTTTCTTTATTTCTTTCCATCTGATACCACCAATAGATTTGTAAAACAAATTATGTAGAATTAAATGGTCCATAATTTAGATATTTAGAATATTGTTTAGTAACATGTTATGTCCTCCAAAATTCCAAATATTAAAGAAACATTACTGAAATGAAATGTTGAACATTATTTTAATATAAAATAAAATAATTAATTATACAAATATAATCTCGGGTCTGTTTTGACTGTAAACCATAAGTGTGGCTACAATATAAATTAACAATACTAGAGGGTTAAAAAACTTTCTTTACAACAAAAACAAATAATTATATAAATAACATTGTATTAGATGTACAATGTCAATATTTATGAAAAATAATTTGCATTATTCATATTTTAAATTTACTAATTATTTCAAATGTACTGAATTGAAATGATTATCTATACTCAGCTTCAAGCTGTAAAAATAGGGTACCTTTTATAAGGGCCTCGTTGTTTTGCATTCATTTCAATGTAGGGATATCTTCTTGTTTAGAGGAATCATTTGTCACTGTTGTGGAAAGATTAAATATGTATAACGTACTGCATATGTAAATGATAATAATTATAATACACAATCTTGGCGTTAGAAAGTTAACATAATAAAAACTGAACGGAATTTTTTTTTGTATATTCATACAAAGAACACCGCCCACAACTCACATTGTAGGCATGAACATTCAATTGCGCATGCGCATCCTTCCTTGCTCACTCACTGCAGCGCAACGGTCGGAGGAGACGAACTTTCTGGAAGACGACGAGCTGTGACAAACAATTGTAAGTAACATATTTAAACGTTTCTTTATATTAACATTTGACACAATCTAGAAATATTTATTTGTAAACCTGCGTAAAATGTTTTTTTCTTAACATCTTAAGACAAGTGTGGTCAGTAACGGTAAGTTAGTCATCTATCTTTCGATATATATAATTAGATCATGTTTAACGGTCTTTCTTACATTTATCAACTACTTACACCACAAGTAGAAACTTTTAAGTAGAAATACACCATATAGAAACTTAAGTAATTTCTTAAACGTTATTTTTGTAGTTAACATCACAATGGACTTAATCATCAGTGGCTATCGGTTATGCCTCGGACGTAACGTTACGTTTCTGTTGCTGGTTGCTTAGTAACAGTTTTAAACATTATTTTGGAGGGAAATGGCCCCCTTATCTGTTCTAAATCCACTGTAAACCTCACAATATAAATGAGAAACAACTTGTGTTCTTTGACCTTGAGCATGTCTCTCCTGAGAGAAAGCAAGCAACAGGCTGTCGTAATGTAACTTACAAGACTCATACAGGCGACTCATAGTTGCTTCTACAGTAACCCGGCTAGATCCACCGGCTGGTGCGAAGCTATATCTGAATTGAGGTCCAGATCTAACAAAACCTTAACCAAGATTAATACACCTATAAAACATTTATGTCTTTTTACATTACATCAAACCTGAAGGGAATGAAGAATTAGGGAGAGGGCAGCGCCAGAAATACAGCAGAATACTTTCTGAATCAGAAAGCAGTGAAGAATATGAGGTAAGTTAGACCCAGATGATTGCCACTTTCAGCTAATTTGAAGGTTATATTTGTAATTATATAATTCTTTTTTATTTACAGTCGGTCAGTAAACAAGTTTCTGAAAAGAGCGTCAAAAGGATAAGAGCCAGATCCTTTCTGCAGCAGTATAATCTAGAAAAAGTAAGATTATTTCAACAAAGTTACATATATCAGGGCTCTAGACTCATTCTAGATGTATTTAACAGTAGCATACAAGAAAGAAATTAAATGAACAAATATAAAAAATAAAAGACTACATATACTTTACTGTATAAATTATACATTGATTCTTATTAAAGTTCTCACAAGACTCTTATTTTCACAGCACCCATTCACTGCAGAGGATCCATTGGTGAGTAAATGATGTAATGCTACATTTCTCCAAACCTGTTACAAATAATGAAACAAACTCATCTACA
This sequence comes from Abramis brama, assembly GCF_963993115.1. Lineage (NCBI taxonomy): Eukaryota > Metazoa > Chordata > Actinopteri > Cypriniformes > Leuciscidae > Abramis > Abramis brama. Next base: position 4,580,055 of record NC_139968.1, on the reverse strand, counting down.
TCTTGGATGGTCTGGTGTTGAGTACATTTTCAGCAAGTTTTAATTTTTGACTGAACTACCCCTTTAATAACTACATACAAACTGTATTAACAAATGTTTTACAATTCTAGGAATCAAGCAGGGAGGCAACAACATCCACAAGGACAAGCAATGACAGTGGAGTCAATCAACAAATTTTGGCTGAATTAAAAGAGATTAAGAGTGTTCTTGTGGAAACTCTTACACTTTTAAAAAATGGTAATCCTTTGAAAAGTTTTTCATTTTTCTAAGTGATTGCGTCAAAAGATATAAAAACCTATTTTGTTCTAGGATGCACTCCATTAATGACTGCACCAGTCCAACCTCTCCCTGGACCCACTTTGGATTTGTCAGCCCCAGAGTCTTCGCCTGTACCTGCCCCTTCATCTCTACTGCCTCTTCGTGTAAATGAGACTAGGAGTAATAATGACTGCAAAAAGGTATCGTTTTTAAGTAACAATGCCTTCTTACTAGGGCTGCATGATTTGGTCAAAAATTCTTCATTCCGTGAGATGAAATTGTCCTGAGAGACTGAGCACGAGCTCATGAAGCTCCGCCCCCTGTGTGTGCAGCAGCAGGCAATTTGCATTTAAAGGGCACACACTAAAACAGCGCGTTTTTCTGAGCACCAAAAAATGACAATTTAAACATACTGTAAAAAGATATCTGTGGGGTATTTTGAGCTAAAACTTCACATGCACACTCTGGGGACATCAGAGACTTATTTTAGATCTTGTGAAAAGGGGCATTATAGGTGCCCTTTAAAAGAAGTCAGAATTGTTAGATTATGTTTGGTTCATATTTTCAGCCTTTTTTCTCTTTTGGCTAAAAACCGAAAATGACATTTTACATGAGACATGATACAGATTACGGTATGTAAAATAGACAGAATTGTAAATCTGACACTTTAAAGGAACAAAAATACAAGTAAACACAACATAATCCTGACAACTTCCTCCAATGTTTGTTTTATTTATTTATTTTTCTAGAGATATATGCAAATTAGCACATATTTAAACATAACATTTCAGAAAACAAAATTACAAAAATGTTTGCAAGTAATGTAATCAATCATTTGGAGAAGTATGTCAATATAGGGTATGCGTGTGACGTCACCGTCGGCTGGATTGATTGTGGTCACGCCAACTGAGTGGCAAAAAGCGGCAGCATAGGTTTCTCCTATTAAATCCAGTCACACAGCAGCTCGTCTGCCACTCAGTCCGGCTGAGGGAGTGTGATATTGCCTTGATGTTTCTTAGTATTTTTTTTTTACCCTATTCACCTGGGGTGTCTTGTCGTAACTCACAGAATTAATTAATCGGGCTGAAAAAATATTGTGCTTTCTACAATGGCATCAGTAACTTTTGCTCTTGGATGATTCTGAATCTACGCTCATAGGTTTCATCATAACCAGGGCCGGCACTAGCCATTTGGGTGCCCTAAGCACGAATGTACCAATACAAATAAACAAAACATCTCCAGTTAACCAGCAGAGCATTCATTTCATTCGTTTTTTAAATAAGAGGCGATCTAGCGCTGAAATGTGTTGTTTTTTTAAATCAACTGATCAAAGTGCTCGTTGCCGCTGCGATCAGTGGCGCGGATACTATGTTTGTTTCTGGCTCGCGCACAGCCTTCACTCAGACGCGCGCTTCAATCCGTTGTGGAGAGACTCTCTATTCGTTCCGGTGCAATTAGAAAACAAAAAGCACAAAAAAGTGTCCCTGCCTGATATACAACCACTGAAAAACATAATCGGTTTTGATGAGAGAAAAAAAAAAAAAAAAACTATATGAGTGCGGATTAGAACTCAGAACCTCTGACACGCTTGGCAAAAATTCTACCCCTGGACCACTTAAGTACACACTTCATTATGTCGGATCAACATATAATAGGCCTCATTTAACTACCACTTAAACCCAATATTAACATGCTTTAGACATATTTTATTTGTTATTTATACTAGTAGCCTATTGTGATGATTTTTCACGACCCAGACTTTTTGGTGCCCCCCCAAGCACTTGGTGCCCTACGCGCAGTGCGTGATGTGCGTGTGCGGAGCGCCGGCCCTGATCATAACAAACAAAATATTATCAAGTTCACTTTTTAACTCTGTTACTGTTTCATTGTTCGATCACTGTTTTCAGGTTAGAATTGGCCCCAACACGTGCATTGGTGCCGAACAGTTTGGCCACATGAAATGGACAGATGCAAAAAAAGCAGCAAAAGACCTTCTGGTGGCTGTCTTCGGAAGAGCAACACTGGCAACTCACTGCTACACAGGAACAAGTTCCAATGCCTTCAAAGACAAAGAAGCAAAGCCACAACTGGAGGCTCAAAAAGTGTCTGACATAATTGGTGAGTAACTTATTTTCCTGAAAACAAGTTTTGGCGGGATTGTCATTGTCATTTGATATATAAAACAACAGGATATAATTATACTCAGGAATTTGGAAAAGTATCTACTTTTTAGAGCAATCTACTTTAGAGCAACAGGGCTCGACAGTGCAAGCATTTCACTCGCATTTGCGACTAAAAATAGATGTTTTTTATTTTTTTCAAGCAAGTCGTTTAATAATAATTGTGCGAACAAATAAAACTGCAGTGGCTGTTGCTGATTGTTTAAATCTAGCGGTTTGGTGTCTCGTGTTGTAAATCCTCTGACCAATCAGCGATCTGTAGTGTTTTCACGTCACATTTTAGTATCGGTACGGTGCGCTTGTAACCTCAGCAGAGGTGGTATGCTGCCATTTAAAGCTTGCCGGACCGAATACGTCATACCGGCTGTATCATAAAACATAAATTATCGAAAAGAGAAATTTACAAAAAATGCCTCTCCCTAGTAGGTCTGGGACGATACACCTATCTCCCGATTCGATACTATCACGATACTTGTGTGCCGAAACGACATGTATTGCATAGGGTTGTGCCGATAGACGAAAGTATCGTGTATCGACGATAGTCAGAGATATCACTGATGGCAGATGGCTTTGACGATATCAGTATGATTATTAGCTTGTTTTACCATTAATGTATTAAATTATTATTACTATTATTATTATAAAGCTAGTATTGTTATTAAATTAATATTGGGAATTACAATTAATTTGCCTAGCCTAAATTCATAACGACATCAACACAGCCTAACAATTGCAACTTCACTGACACATGCGTATGAGGACTCCTCTAAGAAAATGTTTTTAAAACAGACTAAAAAACTACATCCCACATCAAAATTGAATTTCAAGGTGATCCATTCACAAATTGTCAAGAGTGCTTATTAGGCATGTGCCGGTATCACATTTTCATGCTGCGATTAATTGAGTGATCTTTTATCATGGTATATGGTATTATCACGATATTTTAATTGCACATGAGAAACAGATGGATTGGGGGGATGTAAAAAAATAAATAAAACTTGCATCACAAGGTGTAATTGTGATTGTCAAAACATTTGGTAACTAAACTGAATTTTATTAAGTTTAGTGACAACATGTTACAATGATTACATGGTACAATGACTGGTAGGCTACTGTGTGTATTGCTTAACACAAATTTAATGATTTCAATTCAATACTTGGGATTTGATTTAAATCTTGATTCAATATTGACTAATTTTGGATAAATATTAGGAAGGCTACAGTGATAGCCCACATGTTTTTTGTTTTTTTTTCATGAAAAAAAAAAATCTCACATAATGCTATGTAACCATATAGAGCCCTATCAGCTGGTATTATTAAAGTTTACAAATAACTAATTAAATCAAATATAATGTGGTTTTCATTATAATAACAATTATGTAATGACACAAGTAAAAATATAATAAATATGTAAAAAAGTGCAGTGCACATATTCAGCAAAATACTCCTCTTTATCTATTTGTTTTAGTCATCTAACATGCTGCTGGTCATTAAATGCATGGTTTAAATGTAACGTTCTGTGACACAATTGCTCTCCTGTTTCATATCAAAAGTAACCTGCTCTGTCTTGTTTGACGGTCTTCGTGTCCTCTTTGCTCCGCGATTTTTCTCTGCGTGAGAAAACGGATGTGTGGCGTTAGCGTGTGAAGAGTCTCGCGCTGAATGCGTTGAGTTGGCAGCTCTGCTTTTAGAAGCGGGATGGATCCGGATAGATCGGCGGCGGCGTTCCTCCTTCCACCATGCTGCTACTCCATGTGAGGACTGTTTACATTAGACTAGAAGTGCGCACCGGCCGCATGCTTATACACGTGGCGATTGTTTACATCAGAGTGCGCAAGTGTTTCGCGCAGCATATACGCAGTGTTTGTTTAAGCGGTTGATGGAAAATAAGCTATAATGCGCGTTTTAAAAATCTAAATTCGGATCTATTATTTTTCACGGTATTTTGAAGTGCCCGCGATAACAATATCGTGCATATTCATTACCGCGATTTATCGCATTACCGAATACCGGCACATGTCTAGTGCTTATTTTAACAGACGCATCATTTAGATCCAAGGTGAAAACGGCATCGTTGTTCATCAGTATTTTGAAATAACCTGATCTAGCCTATTAAAAGCCTAAACACTCCACCTTTGCTAGCAAAATAGAAAATGATTCTCATATATAAGCAAATTGTGAAGCTGTTTCATGACGACTCTCGTCGGGTCAGCGGCAGCGCCAACACAGCTTTGAATGTTGCGATGTGATTTTGTCAAAGTTTAATAGACAGACAAATTTAAAGAAGATCGTGTGGGTGTTTGAATGGAGATCACAGTATTTTAAAGATGAATTGTGCAGCTCTACTGTCTTATCTCTCTCTCAGCATATGAGTAGCGCGAGGACTTTTCAGTGCGTTCAGTCTCATGTCTCTTTCACGCGTCCACTTGGGATATTACGTCACTCAAATACAAGATAATATGTATTATTATCACACATAGATAACGACACATTTCATCCTCTGTTGGAACGAAAGTGGCTAAATTCTGTCGACCTCATCTACAAGCAAGGACAAAAATAAAGCAATTGAATTTGAATTAATATTGATTCTGGAATAAAAAAAAATATTTTAGAATCGTAAAAAAAATGTTTTGCAATAGCTAGGTGAAGCGATTTTTTTCTCTCAACCCTAATCCCTAGTACGTAATAGTGAACAAGAATATAGGCACAGGCTTCCCTTGAGGAGTTTTATTGTGAACATAGATGCCCAAAATCATTCCTCATTAATCATTATGGTTTGTTAACGCATGTTCTGTTTATTTCTTTCCTTACAGCCTACATCAAAAATAAATTCAATATTGAAGCAAGTATAATTAAGAAGGCCATCTCACAGAAATGTGCCGATGAATGCAAGATGTCAAAAAGGCGCCACAATGATTGTGTGTGAGTTTGTTTGAATCAAACTGATTTGTTCAGGATGTTTAATATTGCATTTCACAATTGGTGTGTGTTTGTGTGAGTGTGTGCGTATGCGTGTGTGAGTTTGTGTAAATCAGACTGATTTGTTCAGGATATGTTTAATGTTGTATTTCAGTTATCGTTGTGTGTGTGTGTGTGTGTGTGTGTCATGAAACTGCACGAGGAAACAGACAGAGGAGATCCAAGAGCAGGCTTTAATGAAGGATAATCCAAATAACACAACGAATACTCAGGCAGAGGGTCAGAGTCCAGGTAAGCAGTCCAATACAGCATAAGTACAAAACAGGGACAAGGCAAACGGGTAAACTAGATACAGGCAAGGTGTCCAGGAAACAGGGATACTCAGACTAGAACAAGATACAAGGTAATTGTACAGACTTGCAGCGTGACAGTCTAACAACACTTCACAATGAGACAAAGGAAAGCCAAGGCTTAAATCAGAGGCTCTAACAAGCATAATCTGAAACAGGTGAATGACATAAGGCATAATCAGTCCAGGTAAAGCTATAAGATGAAATGATAAATAGAGAAGAAGTGCCCCCCAGTGGCTCACGCGGGCACTCCAGCCGCTGATCGTCACAGTGTGTCTGAGAAAGTGTGTTTGAGTGTATGTGTGTGTAAGTCTGTTATGAATATAATCTTGTAAAAAGTAATAAATTCATTAGTTATGAAAGAAGAAATGAATAAATAAAATACTAATGAAATTAAAATAACAGAAAATGCATTTGTTGTTTTTATTTCCCAAATCACCTGCCATGTTGTTTATAATGTGACTGCAGGTTGCACAACATACATTAAACAGTGAACAATGTCTACATTGAGGTGAGTTTAAGCAAACTGCAAGACACAATCAAAAAACTACTATTAGTAAAAGAAAAACATTAGTAAAGTGCACCTTTAGGATTCTTAAAAAAAAAAAGGGAAATCCCATATAAATCGGAGTAGTGACCCAATTGGATCCCATTAAAATCCTGTAGAAAATCCTACAGGATATTTATGCATTGTCCTTTAAGACAATTTCTATCGGAATCCTATAGGATATTTATGTATAGTCCTATAAGACAATTCCTATTGGAAATAGGAATGGTTCCAAAATATGATAGAAATTCTAATTAGAATCCTGTACAATTTTCTTATTGGAATCCTTTAGGATTTTTTGACAAGGGCCGCCCGATTATGATGATCCGCCCCACTATCGGCAAACTATACGGTTTGCACTGCTTTGGGTGTCTCTGCCGACCTCTTGTGGACAAAAATAGTATAACATGGTATTTCATGACTATTGCCACTAGATGGAGCAAATTAACATTTCTTACTCATTTTAATTTTTCATCTCTTTTTTTTGTGTTTATTTAAAATAAGACAAATATGATATTATTTTAATCTTACATCTGTTATTTAACAGTTGAGATAGTTGTTTAATGCAGAAAAACTCGCCGGGTTTAAAGCAAAACGGGTGATGTTCTGTGAAGGGAAAAGATATCGCCTATGGGGTCAAAGCCTGTTCCCCAATGGTCTCTGCTGAAGCTTTTGCAAGAGGCATATATACCCCTCGGGTCCCAGCAAGTTTTCACCAAGATGGTAGGACCCAGCGATCCATTTCGCCTCTTTGTATACCTTGTTTATTCGTGTAGCCTGCCCTTTAGATAATAAATATGCACTTGCTTTGCAATTCATCCATTTGGTTATTATGGAATCAAACTAATCAAGAGTTCTAGACTTTGACGGGTTCTTCTTATTTGCTTTCATGTTGCTGTATGAAATTTTTATAGACAACTATGCCTAGGGTCTTGAAGTTCTATCACACCCCATGTAGCCACTTACATGTATGCTTACTTGACATATGTAACTCTTTAGGTATTTACAACACCACTGGTCACTATATGATAAAAGTGTGAAAATTAATCGTAAGAGGAAGTTTATATTAGTTCCAGTTTGCTCTGTGTGGATGTATTGTTCTGTTCCAGTGATGTTCTATGACTAAAACTTGAAGGGAAAATATATCACCTATGGGGTCAAAGCCTGTTCCCCAATGGTATCTGCTGAACCTTTTGCAAGAGGCATATATACCTCTCGGGTCCCAGCTAGTTTTCACCAAGGTGGTAGGAACCAGCGATCCATTTCACCTCTCTGTATAGCTGATTTATCATCAAAAGGAGTCTATAACTTTATTTGGTTTGAAATTTTTTTAGGACACTTTGACCACAAATAAGTTCAAAAGGTCAGAGTTGGACATCTATATGGCTTATGAAGCATCAAAAGGAATCTATGAGTATGTATAGAAAGCCCAAGATCAAGGACTCTTTGGCCAGAAATATGTTCAGGAGGTCAAAAGGGGACCTCGGTATAGCTGATTTATCATCAAAAGGAGTCTATAACTTTATATAGTTTGAATTTTTTTTAGGACACTTTGACCACAAATAATTTCAAAATGTCAGATATGGACATCTATATGGCTTATGAAGCATCATAAGGAGTCTATGAGTATGTATAGAAAGCCCAAGATCGAGGACTTTTTGGCCAGAAATATGTTCAGGAGGTCAAAAGGGGACCTCTGTATAGCTGATTTATCATCAAAAGGAGTCTATAACTTTATATAGTTTGAAAAATTTTGAGGACACTTTAACCACAAATAAGTTCAAAAGGTCAGATATGGACATCTATATGGCTTATGAAGCATCATAAGGAGTCTATGAGTATGTATAGAAAGCCCAAGATCGAGGACTCTTTGGCCAGAAATATGTTCTGGAGGTCAAAAGGGGCCCTCTGTATAGTTGATTTATCATCAAAAGGAGTCTATAACTTTATATAGTTTGAAAAAATGTTAGGACACTTTGACCACAAATAAGTTCAAAAGGTCAGATATGGACATCTATATGGCTTATGAAGCATCATAAGGAGTCTATGAGTATGTATAGAAAGCCCAAGATCGAGGACTTTTTGGCCAGAAATATGTTCAGGAGGTCAAAAGGGGACCTCTGTATAGCTGATTTATCATCAAAAGGAGTCTATAACTTTATATAGTTTGAAAAATTTTGAGGACACTTTAACCACAAATAAGTTCAAAAGGTCAGATATGGACATCTATATGGCTTATGAAGCATCATAAGGAGTCTATGAGTATGTATAGAAAGCCCAAGATCGAGGACTTTTTGGCCAGAAATATGTTCAGGAGGTCAAAAGGGGACCTCTGTATAGCTGACTTATCATCAAAAGGAGTCTATAACTTTATATAGTTTGAATTTTTTTTAGGACACTTTGACCACAAATAAGTTCAAAAGGTCAGATATGGAAATCTATATGGCTTATGAAGCATCAGAAGGAATCTATGAGTATGTATAGAAAGCCCAATATTGAGGACTCTTTGGCCAGAAACATGTTCAAGAGGTCAAAAGGGGACCTCTGTATAGCTGATTTATCATCAAAAGGAGTCTATAACTTTATATAGTTTGAAAAATTTTGAGGACACTTTAACCACAAATAAGTTCAAAAGGTCAGATATGGACATCTATATGGCTTATGAAGCATCATAAGGAGTCTATGAGTATGTATAGAAAGCCCAAGATCGAGGACTTTTTGGCCAGAAATATGTTCAGGAGGTCAAAAGGGGACCTCTGTATAGCTGATTTATCATCAAAAGGAGTCTATAACTTTCTATAGTTTGAAGAATTTTGAGGACACTTTGACCACAAATAAGTTCAAAAGTTCAGATATGGACATCTATATGGCTTATGAAGCATCAAAAGGAATCTATGAGTATGTATAGAAAGCCCAAGATCGAGGACTCTTTGGCCAGAAACATGTTCAGGAGGTCAAAAGGGGACCTCTGTATAGCTGACTTATCATCAAAAGGAGTCTATAACTTTATATAGTTTGAATTTTTTTTAGGACACTTTGACCACAAATAAGTTCAAAAGGTCAGATATGGAAATCTATATGGCTTATGAAGCATCAGAAGGAATCTATGAGTATGTATAGAAAGCCCAATATTGAGGACTCTTTGGCCAGAAACATGTTCAAGAGGTCAAAAGGGGACCTCTGTATAGCTGATTTATCATCAAAAGGAGTCTATAACTTTATATAGTTTGAAAAATTTTGAGGACACTTTAACCACAAATAAGTTCAAAAGGTCAGATATGGACATCTATATGGCTTATGAAGCATCATAAGGAGTCTATGAGTATGTATAGAAAGCCCAAGATCGAGGACTCTTTGGCCAGAAATATGTTCTGGAGGTCAAAAGGGGCCCTCTGTATAGTTGATTTATCATCAAAAGGAGTCTATAACTTTATATAGTTTGAAAAAATGTTAGGACACTTTGACCACAAATAAGTTCAAAAGGTCAGATATGGACATCTATATGGCTTATGAAGCATCAAAAGGAATCTATGAGTATGTATAGAAAGCCCAATATCGAGGACTCTTTGACCACAAATAAGTTCAAAAGGTCAGATATGGACATCTATATGGCTTATGAAGCATCAGAAGGAGTCTATGAGTATGTATAGAAAGCCCAATATCGAGGACTCTTTGACCACAAATAAGTTCAAAAGGTCAGATATGGAAATCTATATGGCTTATGAAGCATCATAAGGAGTCTATGAGTATGTATAGAAAGCCCAAGATCGAGGACTCTTTGGCCAGAAATATGTTTAGTAGGTCAAAAGGGGCCCTCTGTATAGCTGATTTATCTTTAAAAGGAGTCTATAACTTTATATAGTTTGAAAAATTTTAGGACACTTTGACCACAAATAAGTTCAAAATGTCAGATATGGAAATCTATATGGCTTATGAAGCATCAGAAGGAATCTATGAGTATGTATAGAAAGCCCAAGATCGAGGACTCTTTGGCCAGAAATATGTTCAGGAGGTCAAAAGGGGACCTCTGTATAGCTGATTTATCATCAAAAGGAGTCTATAACTTTCTATAGTTTGAAGAATTTTGAGGACACTTTGACCACAAATAAGTTCAAAAGGTCAGATATGGACATCTATATGGCTTATGAAGCATCAGAAGGAATCTATGAGTATGTATAGAAAGCCCAAGATTGAGGACTCTTTGGCCAGAAACATGTTCAGGAGGTCAAAAGGGGACCTCTTTATAGCTGATTTATCATCAAAAGGAGTCTATAACCTTTAGTTGGTTTGAACATTTTTTAGGACACTTTGACCACAAATGAGTTCAAAAGGTCAGATATGGACATCTATATGGCTTATGAAGCATCAGAAGGAGTCTATGAGTATGTATAGAAAGCCCAAGATCGAGGACTCTTTGGCCAGAATTATGTTCATGAGGTCAAAAGGGGACCTCTGTATAGCTGATTTATCATCAATAGGAGTCTATAACTTTCTATAGTTTGAAAAATTTTGAGGACACTTTGACCACAAATAAGTTCAAAAGGTCAGATATGGAAATCTATATGGCTTATGAAGCATCAGAAGGAGTCTATGAGTATGTATAGAAAGCCCAAGATCGAGGACTCTTTGGCCAGAATTATGTTCATGAGGTCAAAAGGGGTCCTCTGTATAGCTGATTTATCATCAAAAGGAGTCTATAACTTTCTATAGTTTGAAAAATTGAGGACACTTTGACCACAAATAAGTTCAAAAGGTCAGATATGGACATCTATATGGCTTATGAAGCATCAGAAGGAGTCTATATGTACAGAAAGCCCAAGATTGAGGACTCTTTGGACAGAAATATGTTTACGACGTCAAAAGGGGACCTCTGAATAGCTGATTTATCATCAAAAGGCGTCTATAACTTTATGTAGTTTGAAAAATGTTGAGGACACTTTGACCACAAATAAGGTCAAAAGGTCAGATATGGACATCGATCCCGGTTACTTAACTGTAACCTTGTTCCCTGAGAAAGCGGAACGAGATGCTGCGCTGCTCAGCGCATTGGGAATGTCTTTAGTCGTGACCAGCTGTGAATATTGTGTGTAACACGTCGATAGAATTGACCCGGAGGTAATATAGCCTCGGTCGATGACGTCATCGGCGCGCACCCGCAACACGAGGCTATAAATAGATGAGCCACAGGTGCATCGTCAGGATATTTTGCCTGTGGAGCAGTCCTGGGACATCTTCAGCACGGCAAAATAGCGCAGCATCTCGTTCCGCTTTCTCAGGGAACAAGGTTACAGTTAAGTAACCGGGATCGTTCCCTTTCGAAAGCTACAATCGATGCTGCGCTGCTCAGCGCATTGGGAACGAGAATACCCACGCTGCCGTGCTTGAAAATGTCTGGACCCCCACGGTTGTGCATGTGCTCACAAGAACGCAAAGAAGGCCTCAGACATTAGCTTTGTGATGTTGACTCAAGGACATGAGAGCCCAGAGTGGCATGAACATCCAAACTATAAAATCTTATGAATGTGTGCGGAGAGGACCAACCTGCCGCATCACAAACCTGTTGTAGGGGGGCATCCCTTGCCAAAGCACTAGAAGAGGCGACCCCCCTGGTGGAGTGAGCCCTAAGACCTGTAGGCGAAGCCTGACCACGCGCCTCATAAGTAAGAGCAATAGCATCCCTGACCCAATGAGACATGGTCTGCTTGGTGGCAGCTGCTCCTCTGTTACTACCACCATATCAGACGAAGAGTTGCTCTGACTTACGCCACTGGCTAGTGTGGTGGATGTAAGCCTGAAGAGCACGGACTGGACACAGTCTATGAGATTTCTCCTGCTCCGGCGTTGTGAACGGTGGAGGACAGAAGGCTTCTAGAATGACCGGATGTACAGCCGAAAATGGAACCTTAGGCAGGTAATCAGGGTGAGGATGCAAAATCACTTTCACCATTCCTGGGGCAAAGTCTAAGCAGGATGGAGAGATAGACAGAGCCTGCATATCCCCAATTCTCTTCAAGGAAGTTATTGCCATGAGAAAAAACATTTTTAGAGTCAAAAGTTTATCAGACGCTGATTCTATAGGTTCAAAGGGGGTTTCAACCAGACCCTCGAGAACTATAGCTAAATCCCATGAAGGGATCTTGGTTTTTACTCGAGGCCTCAGTCGCCTGGCCCCACGAAGGAAGCGAGAGAGCAGAGGGTGTCTCCCAAGTGGCGCCCCGTCTACCAAGGCGTGGCAAGCCGAAAGAGCGGCCACATAAACCTTAAGAGTAGCAGGGCATGTGCCTGTTGATAATTTCTCTTGCATGAAGTCCAAAACTGAAGCAATCTGGCAGTTGACTGGATCTACATTGTGTACAGCACACCACCTTTCAAAACACCCCATTTACTGGCATAACTTTGTCTAGTGGAGGAAGCCCTAGCACTTAGAATGGTCTCAATAACGGCAGGCGAAAGCCCAGTGTCCCTCAGTTGGTTCCCATCAGGGGCCAATCATGAAGATTCCACAGGTCGGGCCTGGGATGGAATATCGTGCCCTCCGCCTGAGACAGAAGGCCCCTCCTCTCCGGAATCGCCCACGGCGAGCCGTCGAGGAAGAGACAGGAGCTGTGTCCCAATGTGAAGTCTGCATCCTCCGAAGGCCGTATTTGAAGGCCGAATGCGTCACAGCGGCGCGACGAAACGTCACAGCGGAGCGACGAAGGATGTCCCAATTCAAAGGCTGCACACTTCGGAGGTCGCATTTGAAGGCCGATTGCGTCACCGCGGCGCGATGAAGGCTGTCCCAATTCAATTCTGCATCCTCCGAAGGCCGTATTCGAAGGCCGGTTGCGTCATCGCGGCGCGACGAAGGCTAAAGCGACGCCAAATGCACCCTTCGTTTCCCCGTGAAAGGAAGGATACATAAATGGACACTTTGCGGACTATCCTACCCCATAAGTCATCGCGCGGCGGTGACAACAGCATTTTTATAAAAAAAACAAAAACAAAATGACGGCCGAGAGTTCGCTGGTGGACGGCAAATTCACATTTAAATGTAAGTATTATGTTTTCATTTACTCAAATAGCTAGCGAAACCAGAGTTAAAAGCCACAAGTTTTTCTTGCTTTTAAACTTCATCTTAACTCATTCGTCACCATTGCGTGGCTTCATTTGTCAGGTGGTCTGAGGCAAAACTTGTGCTAATATTAGTTTAATAATTGTTTTCAGGGAGCAAGGAGCAGACAGCTCAATTTATTAAACTGCAATTAAAAAAATAAAAAATAAACGAAATAAATTAAATTAAATTTTATTGTAATATTTGCACTAGTCTGTCTAACTTGTGTAAATACGAAATATCACTCACCCTATAAAGCCCACAACAATAGGAAAAGCAGTAGATAAGGCAATGGGGTTTCACTTTTATGTGTTTTTGTAGTGCTGTCATGCAAGCTATGTCTACAAAGGTTTTAACCAAATTTGAGTATTAATGAATATGATTTCTGAATATGAATATGATTTTAAAAATACAAAGTAAGAAAGTTGAGATCACATCTTTGCCGAAATGTATTGTGCTGTTGTTGTTAACAAGCCATGGTTAATTTGCTCTGCCTTAGGATTGCACGTGTCCTGGGACAGGTGATGGTGTGAGTGGGAAACTCACTGCTGCAACTCGGCCCTGGTTTGTCCTCATGGATGAGATGTTGGGACAGAGGCATTGCACCCTCATTGCCTCAATCCCTGAGGACACACCAGGGCCGAGTTCAGCAGTGTGTGACCTAGAAGAGGAGGAGCCAGGGGCAGCAGCAGCATGAGCACCCGCACTAGCACCCGCAACAGCATCAGCACCAGCACCACGAAGAAGGCGAGACAGAGAGGACGAGTTTTTGGACTTGATTAGAGAAGACATGGGACTGCAGAGGCGAGGAGAGCACAAGAGATAATGGACAGGCTGTTTTCTCTTCTTGAAAGAATGATTGAGAAATATGTATATGTAAATATTCTTTAACTTTTTTCACTTATATTTTTTAAAAGGAAAAAAAAATTATGCAACTTTAAATGTGTAAATAAAAGAGAATTCATTGCTCTGGACATTGTTTATTTTTGTAATGACAGTCATAATTTCTACATGAAACAAATTCTTCGATAACTTTCCCCCCCAACTATTTACAACATACGTTAAACATCTCAAATTCAACATAAACATTTAAATTTACAGTACATAAAATAAGAAAAAATGATGTAGACTTTTATTCAGCTGAGTGGGAGACCCTGGTGTGCTGCTGGACCGGGATGGGCTCCACAATAGAGACCCTGGTAAGGCCTCCTGCTGGTTGGACATCATCTGGGATGGTCTCCAGAGTGTTTGACTGCATATTTTCACTATCCACTAAGTTGTCTACCAACAGGTTTGCAGGGCTGACTCGTGGAATAAATATTGAGATACTTTATTATACTAAAATACTTTTAATAACCACTAATACCACATTGGGGAAAAACTACTAGTCATATATTTCAAACCTTAGTTAAGCAAAATTATCTTGCATACTCTAATGTACTTAAGGCATCAAGAGTAAAAGTAAAGGAATTCTGCAGGAAAAAAAACCTTGTCGGGGTTTTTATGATGGTTCTGCTTTTATATTACTGCATATGTTGCATTTTACTTATGAATATTTTCAAGGTTGATACATTTAAACTATATACTTTTGTGTAGTTTATTGTAAAACAATGCATCATATTGTAAAATAACATAATTTTGTAGTGTTGCTGTCCTGTGTGGGAAAATTACTTCGAGTATTAACTAAGTATGTAGTTCCTTACATACCACCACTGGTTATTTTGACAATTAAAGTAACAAAATGTAGGCCTATTGTCACAATATTAACAAATTGTTGCTAACTACAGCTCCGTCCCATTTCGAAGGGCTCATCTGAAGCGCTCGGACCGGTCTAGCCTACGGACGATTGTTCTTGTCGCCTAGCAACAGTGACTGACAGCTGCCGATGACGAGCGGGAGTAACATTCGCACTGGACTTTTTATATTCAACTGGGTTTTATATTCAAATAGGGTTGAAAACCTGTGTAAATATATTTACTATGGTTTATTTATGTGCATAATAAAAATAATACACAAGCCTACAAAATCACATCAAGGTAAGATATAAATGAACATTTGAATCGATCGGCTAAGCCGAAAGTACATGACCTGAAACATCCTTAATACCATGTCCTCCAGTAAAATATAAAACATAAAAATGACAATAGCCAATTCTGGCTCCATAGCTGTTTACTCAATTATATCAAATGAATTGTCAGGATGGCAGCATACTCTCGCACCGTTGCTTGGCGCCTGGAGCGGTAATCGGGAACACCTGGCTGCGCAATTAGGAAAACCTACGAAGGCTACATGGTGCGTCGTTCGGAGGACGCATAGGCTGCATCGTTTGAAGTCTGCGTCCTTCGAAGGATGCAGCCTTCACTTTGGGACACAGCTATTATCTCCGAGAACCACACTCTGTTCGGCCAATGTGGCGCTATCAGCAAGAGGCAAGACCCTTGTTGGCGAACTCTGGCTAGAACTCCCGGGAGCAGAGAAACTGGAGGAAACGCATACAGGCGCATCTTGGGCCATGAGTGCGCCATTGCATCCAGACCCAGTGGAGCTGGGTGACTCAGAGAGAAGTAGAGGGGACATTGCGCTGTCTGTTGTGAGGCGAAGAGGTCCACCTCCGCTTTGTAAAATTTGGTCCAAATCTGTTTCACTACCTCCGGGTGGAGTTTCCATTCCCCCGTCGGTAGTGTCTGTCTGGACAGTAAATCTGCTCCCATATTCAAATGCCCTGGATTGTATACTGCCCTGAGTGACAGGAACTTGTCCTGGGCCCAGAGAAAAATCTGCCTCACTATTCTGTTCAGATTGCGTGAGCGCAGACCTCCCTGGTGATTTATATAAGAGACTGCCGCTGTGTTGTCCACCCGCACTAGGACATGACAGCCCCTCAATTGATGGAGAAAATAGCCATCAGCTCGAGGCAATTGATGTGCCAATTGAGATGATGGCCCTCCCATTCCCCTTGAGCTGGACGGCCATCTAAGACCGCTCCCCAGCCCATCAGGGAGGCGTCCGTCGTTAGCAGTCTGCGACGACACGGCGCCCCTAGAGTGGGACCCAAGGCGAGGAACCGGGGTCTGAGCCTAAGAGATAGTGTACGAAGCCCGCGGCGCGTCACTTTTATTTGCCTTTGAGGATTGGCTCTTGGATGAAATCCTCTGGCTTTTAGCCACAACTGAAACGGTCTCATGTGCAACAGCCCCAGCGGAATCACCGTGGATACTGAAGCCATGAAACCCAACATTCTTTGATACTGACGAACAGTGCGATCTTGGCCTAGCCTGACTTTGGTCATGGTCTGCCGAATGGTCTCGATTCAAGCGGGAGACAGTTGTGCCCGCATCGTGACCGAATCCCAAACGATCCCGAGATAAGTCGTTCTCTGAGCAGGAGAAAGAACACTTTTCTTGGTGTTGAGTCTCAACCCTAGAGAAACTAGATGAGCTAACACGATGTCTCTGTGTTGGAGCGCCATCTCTCACGATTGTGCTAGTATTAACCAATCGTCGATGTAATTCAAAATGCGAATGCCCTGGAGTCGTAATGGAGCCAGTGCTGCATCCATGCATTTTGGGTATGTGCGGGGTGACAAGGCTAGGCCGAATGGAAGAACACGAAATTGGTACGCTTCGCCCCCGAAAGCGAACCTCAGGAATTTCCTGTGTTGTGGCAATATTTCTATGTGAAAATATGCGTCCTTCAGATCGTTCGTGACAAACCAATCGTGATGTTGAATTTGCGTCACGACCGTCTTGATGGTTAACATCTTGAACTTGAGCGCTTTGACTGTACGGTTTAAGCCTCGAAGATCTAAGATTGGATGCACCCCCCCATCCTTTTTGGGAACCAGGAAGTATCTGCTGTAATAGCCCGACTCTCTCTCTGGAAGAGGAACATGTTCTATGGCCTCTTTGCTCAGAAGAGTTTGCAGCTCTTGTGACAGTACGTGCATCAGCTCTGGTTTCACGGAAGTGAAGACCACGCCGTTGAAACACAGAGGACGACGAATAAATTGGATTCTGTATCCTATCTGTACTGTGCTTAATACCCACGCAGAAATGCCTGGCAGAAGTTTCCACGCTGCCAGACTTTCTGAGAGTGGTATCAATTTTAATACTTCCTTTTGAGGGGATGTTAGATGTTCCGTGTCCTGAATGACGGCAGGAAACAACGGAACATCTAACAATTCGCTGGAAACCGCTGCCCCCCGAAGCACGAGAGGTGGCGGGGATGGAGAGGTTTTGTGAGGGTAACGGGAAGGGGCGAAAAGATCTTGAAAGCGCCCCATCCCGTGGGGGGCTACCCCCACCAGATTGGGCGCCAGACCATCAGGACTTTCACTTTCTGTTTATAATAGTCCTGAGGTCTGGCTTGGGAGGTTGCTGAGCACGGCGAGCCTGTCCCCAATCTTTACGAGGGGGAGCACGCTCCGCCACGCTCTGCTTTTTGACCTCCCTGGTTTTTGAAGGACCAGGGCGGGGCTGGGTGGCCGACGGCCCCTCCCCTTGAGTGCGGCAAGGAAGGAACTGAACGAAAGCTTCTTCATGTTTCTTTACCTCTTTAAACCTGGTAACTACAGTGTTCACGGAATCACCAAATAACCCAGAGGGAGAAACGGGAATCTAACAGAAACAGTCTATCTTTTTCTTTGATACCCGTCTAATTCAGCCACAGGTGCCTCTCCGTGCTGACTAAAGCAGACATTGAACGGACGATGGCGCGGGCCGTTTGCTTGGTCGCACGGAGAGACAGATCTGTGGCTCGATGAAGCTCAGAGAACGCTTCCTCGTCGATGGTACTGCCCACACTCAAGTCCTTCAACAGGTCAGCCTGGTACGCATGTAACACTGCCATAGTGTGCAGCGCAGCACCAGCCTGACCTGCAGCTTGGTAAGCTTTACCCACTAGTGATGATGTTACTCTACATGGTTTAGTGGGGAAGGGTAGGTTTCTTAATCGAAGTGCGGCTTCGGGCGAGAGATAGCTCGTGAGCGTCTCTTCAACCCGAGGCATCTCCGTATACCCCCGCGACTTCGCACCCACGATAGTGGAAAAAGTCGACGTCGAAGGCACAAAGACGCGAGAGGTATGTGGTTTACTCCATGACTTAGACAGCTCATCATGGAGGTCCTCGAAAAAGGAGTCCCCTGCCACCTCGAGTAACCACCTCGAGCAATTCCTCGACAGATCTTTTTTCACGAGAGGAATGCTCAGAGGTGGGCTGCTCGTGGTCCGAAGACCCAAGAGATATATCATCCCCCTCGTGAACCGAAGAAACACCGGAGCGCGCTTCGGGATCACGAGAAGGGATGCGTGGATCTGGTGACGCAGCGAAAGGGACGGACCCGTCTCTTGCTCGTCATGCAGATCCATACGAGAGCCCCACGTTGGTAATGCGGGTGCGGACTGGAAATAGTTCAGACGAGAGCGAAGCATTTTAACTGTGAGCTGGTCACACTGCTCGCACCCACCTTTCTCTATAGCCAGAACCGTGTGCTCTTCCCCCAAACAAACAAAACATTAATCGTGTGTATCCAGCTCAGACATGGGACGGGAGCATGGAGGAACACAACGCTTACTGCTTTGTTGGCTCATTTCTCTTCTTTTTTTACTTTTTAAACTCTTTGTTGTAACGTGAGAGAAAAAGATTGAGAATGAGAATTTTCTGCACACTGCCTGACAAAACTAACTCCTAGCAAAGATCTTAAGAACAGATGAGAGATAGAGAGTGTTTGTGTTCACACATGGACAGAATGGTCTGAAGACAAAAGACCTGACAATGCACCTGTGGCTCATCTATTTATAGCCTCGTGTTGCGGGTGCGCGCCGATGACGTCATCGACCGAGGCTATATTACCTCCGGGTCAATTCTATCGACGTGTTACACACAATATTCACAGCTGGTCACGACTAAAGACGTTCCCAATGCACTGAGCAGCGCAGCATCGATTGTAGCTTTCAAAAGGGAACATCTGACGGTACATAAGCATATTATAATCTATCTGTTCCATGAGAGCAGAACGAACAAGCCTTTATTGACGTTTTTAAATCTGAACTCCAACTCCAAAAAGCAACGAAATTGTCAGACATCCATTAGTGCATGTTCACAGAGGAAAACAACTGAAATACAGCGCTGGTTGTTCTCTCGAACGATACTCGACGACAACGACGGAATCCTAAGCCGTGGGCGAAGTAATGGGTGTATTAAATTGTATGAAATAATCCCGAAAAAAAGCACAAAACACTGCAGAGATGGCAAGTTCAGCAGCTAACATTTGCTGAGGTGAAGTGACGGCTAGTAACAGCAGACAAACAGCTAGCATTGACATCAGCGGCAATCCACCTGTCACTCAAGTGGCCACTGGCCACACCCTTAATTATGCAGAACTTTAAATATTAATCAACTAAACGGATGAGTTATAAAAAAAAAATTCACCCCCCTCACAGTTGTTATGAAGGGCAAAATTAGCTGTATAGACCAAAGCCACATAGAGATCCACAGGCTGTAAACATGTTTTTTTCTGCTGTAAAGTTGGTAATTTTAACATGGGGGAGATGTTTTCCCCTTCCGTGTTTGTCTCAAGAGAGAGACGGGGAGGTTGCCGCTTGGATAAAAAAGACCCTAAAGGTCTTATATCATTTATTTATGGTAAGCTGTCCCAGTTGATGGCTGGTCATCTTTGCAATGTTAAATCTAAATGGGAAAAAGACCTGGAGTGCTCATTCAGTGATGATGAATGGGAAACCATATGTGAGAAAGCTCAGACTCTGTCGGTCAATAGCCGCCATAAACTCAATCAATTTAATGTGATACACAGAGTCTATTATACCCCAGTAAGACTACACACCTTTAAAAGTAACTATTCAGAGCTATGTCCCAGATGTAAAGTGCAGAGAGGGACAATTTTACACATGTTGTGGTCTTGTCCTGACCTTGAGGTATACTGGGAAGGGGTCTTAGAGATCATTGGCACAGTTGTCGGTACTAATGTGACCCCTAGGGGGGCGCTCCAACGCACACAATTTGATTATCTTAACTAGAAAACCCAAACAGCGCTCCCCTTTAAACTATTTAGGCAGGTTGTATCCAATGAAAGGAGGGAAATAGGACTGATGTACTCCATTATAGTTTTTATTAAACACTAAACAATACACTAAATAAATCACAGTGAATAAAAGTCTCATAGCAAATGAGTTACAAGATATAAAGTCTAACAATACCTAGACTACAGTGAATAAAGTCGAATAAATAGATACTGTTCACATACACACACTGCAAGAAACACTTCAAACCAAATCGGCCGTACGTACATACATTAACACAGCATTTCACACAACACACTAGTAAACATTGCAAAATAGACACTGTCCCCAAAGGAGATATTGCACAATGCCCATAGGCCGAATGCTGAATTATAACGATTGCCAAACAGACAAAAAAACTCCATCCTAGGCCCACGTTTTTTCTCTGGACACCAGCCTAGATGAATTACAGCTATATGCCCCGTAACAAAGTTAAATGGTGTGAATGACTAATAGCTGTTGTGACCCCTAGGGGGCCTTTTTAAATCAATCACAAGTGGATAACCAACAATCTAAATTTTAGATGTTTGCAGGCTATCCCAATGAAGGAAAATGAAAGGAGAGAGAGGGACTGGAGTATTATAAAAATATAAACAGTTTATTTTATTTTTCTCAAGTAGGACACACACATGAAAAACAGACCTTAGGCCTCTGGGCAACAAATTCATGAACGGGGACAACAAAGTGCAAAATCAAGGTGTTTGAATAAATAGCACTCAATAAAAATTCAGCAAGACTCAAACACAGAATAAATAGGGCACATCACAAATCACATGCACAAAAAAAAGAGTTTACACTCAGCAAACAAGTGGACACACAATACAATTGTTACCCCCCCAGGATATTGCACCAACCCAATGGCCTAAGATACAAACATTAGATACACAAACATGAAACATACAACAACGCACACAAGGGAGAGACTGATGGACAACCCAGTGGGCCTCCCTCCCACACACACACTCTCACGCACAACTATACTAAAAACAAAGCACAGGAAAAACAGTGGCCAAGATGGCATGTGACGGTCCTCCTGCAAAGAAAACAGTTACAATACCATACAAGTAATTATACAGGTCAAATCAAAGCTATGCTTAGTTTGTAGCCTGTGCATCAATGGGCTGAAAGTTACTTAAAACATAAAAGGTCTTCAATTAAATACAAGCAGTCGGAACAGGGCAAGGTGCTAAAGTAGCCTACTTTACCAACCTGTATGAATGCTGAATACAGACCGCAGCGTCGAGCCAAGAGCTTGTTTAGTTGTAATATTGTAGCGATCGCTTTATTCCGTCTGGTTTTTACTCGTACATTCCCAGGCCAAACTATAATACAGACATGGCGAGTCAACATGACTACATACATATGAACAAGCGTTCCGTGATGAAAATGTACACACGTGAGGGAGAAAGGAAGCCAGTGAACTTACATTCTCAGCACAACAAACAGCACTCAGCAAACTTTGTAGTGGTCACACTCTAAACCCGCAACTAACATAAACAGAACACGAATCAATGAGAGTTCATTACGGCCAGTGCCTAAAGAAAAAAACTGAACGCTGCTCACGAGTAAAAGCAGAGAACTTACATTTTCGTTGAAACGCGCAGACACAATTGATAGCCAGTGAGGGCTCGTAAAGACAGGAAGCTGGATGTAACCACGGCACTGAATAACCGCACAAACGCCAGATCACGCTACAAAACAATGCAATAGTCTGAATCAAAATCAGATCCATGCCAACCATGTTTTCACAAGGAGGCTAAAATACATTTAAGCATGAACTCACATCAACTCGTACAACCAACCAAGAGTCCAAGGAACCAAGAGTCTGTAGCAAAACAGTAATGAGAGAGACCGCCAGCTTGCTGGATTTAAAGGTGCAGCGCCAAATGACCACCACCTGATTCAATCAAGGCACAATTCCCACTGCCTACGTCCTACCCGCTACACTGTGCACTCTCCTCAGTGTTGCTTGTTGCTCCAAACCCGTGTAGAATCCCTACTCGCTATTATGTGAGCAAGTATCTGTAGACTCGTAACTGCTGGTACCATTTACTGGTCACCATACACGCAGACGCCAAACCGAAGTTCTCCCGTTTACACAGCTGATACACCAAGAGGCTCACTCTTCACTCACACCGCATTAATGTTTTTCTGTTCATGTCTCACGACACATTTAAAGCATCACTTACGCCACCTGATCCAAATAATCAGTGCCAATGAGCAGGCCTTAAAGGTACACTTCCCATCTCAACCATCCTACCCGCTACACTAATATACTCAGGGAGCCCAGGCTTATCTTGTTGGGGGACACTTCATTACTTGATGAACAAAGGGGGATGAGACCTTGAACTTATATTTGTAGACTAATTTCTCTTACAATCCTTCTGGTGTTTAATCAGCCATACAGTTGTTTAAATTTGACCTATTGAACTTTTCTATAACCAAAGTGTCCTCGATCTTGATCGTTCTATACATAATCATAGGCTTGTTCTGATGTTTCATCATTGAGACAGAAGTCCATTATTGACCTACTGAACTTTTTTCTGGTAAAAGAATTATCAAAGTTTAACTTACTGTTCCTTCTCCTAGACTGTTTTTGATTTTACATCCACCATACAGTAGTCCATATTTGACCAAGAGAACATATTTCTGGCCAAAGAGTCCTCAAAGGTATGTTTATATGCATTCTCATGGACTACTTTTGATGTTACATCAACCATATTGTTAGTCCAAATTTGACCCATTGAACATATATCTGGCCAAAGAGACCTAGAACTTTAATTATCTATACATAATTACTATCTCCTTCTGATTTTTCATCACCCAGGCTATTATCCATATTTGACAACTGAACATATTTCTGGTGGAAGAGTCCTTGATCTTTCTATACATACTCATAGACGCTTTCAGATAGTACTTCAGCCAAAAAATTATCCATAATTGACTATTAAACTCATTTCTGGGCGATGGGTTTATGAACTTGATTTCTCTTAATTGACTCCTTCTGATGTTATTATGATTATGACTTAATGACTTATTTACTTTGTAAATCATTTACTAATGACATTCAAGATTTTATTCCATTAATCAGTAATGACTTCAAAAACCGTTGTGACTCTGACCTTAAGAAGGAGGAATTACTGTCAGCTCTATAATTTATAGACTATAAATTGTTTGCACTAGTATATGGAAAAAGATTAAAGGGGCATTCCACCCATTTGAACATTGTTTTTTATTTAAAGTGGGTCATATATGTAGTCGAAATGTAAAATAAATTTTGAATTTGGTGCCTTTGTGACCGAGGAAAGACAAAAAATAACTTCAGGACGCATTTGTATGAAAGACAACAACTCCCACAATGCACCACATTGCACAGCTCCGCAAGCCACTCCCACTAATCCAGAAAGCGAAATCACTCTTCCGTCTACAAGGCTAGCTACCACCAGAGCTTGAAATTCATTTCACACAAAATGTCTAGTTAGTTGGCGAACTCATTAGTGCATTACTCCTCGTTTGTATTTCTTTCGAAAAGATGAATTATTGCATGGTACCTGGATGTTCAGTCAGAACATGCGGTGCGAAACTAGGATAGTTCACAACACAAACGTCCGTGTCCTCGTCTGATTCAGAGATTTCGTCCAGAAGAAATTGTCATCTTTGAAATTCTTTGCCGCAGACGGACTCTATCTCTGTGTTCGTAGCGGTTCGTAGTTGCATAGTGAGATCACCGGCGCCACCAGTCCGCCCTAACTCGAGCCAGTCCGGGCTCCTCGTCCGCGGCAGGCAGGTCTTCTGCCTCGGCTGCTCTTCGCTATAATGCGGCTTGTAAAGGTAGCCACAAGCACCTGATTCAAGCATCAGACTTCCGAAATCCTCTTCTTCTATATCATATTGAGCACTCTCCTCCGCTATTGTCATAACTTTACATCTGTCTCCACAGCGCCTGTTAGCTTAGCTTCAAACAAGATGGAGGATATTGCTTTCAGTTTCAGAGAGTAAAGTCCCACCCACTGATCTGTAATAGGTCTGTAGCGTGAGCGGTTCCCGCCCCCTGGGAAAGATGAGGAACGAGTGTCTGTAGTCTCAACAGAAATCCCCCCCTCTTACACTTCCTCCTACAATGACGCAAAATGACGATTTTTGCGTCATTGTAGGAGGAAGTGTAAGAGGTAAATAACGGATTTCTCCCGTCTCAGGGGAAAATGAGAGAGTGTTGCACGGCCATTCAATAGTAAAAGCTTCATTCATTAAGCAAAGCTTAATGCAAATGGGTGGAGTGTCCCTTTAAAATCCAGATTAAATGAAGTCATTAATGAGACTCAAACAGGTTTCATGAAAAATAGGCACATCAGTAATTACATTCGCCTTATAATTGACCTTCTAGACTATTCTGATCAAATTGATTCAGGGGCTCTTATTGTGTTGTTAGATTTTTGTAAATCCTGTGACACCATCGAACACGGCTTCTTACTCCATTCACTGAAAGTTTTTGGTTTTGGCAATAATTTCATTGATATTATAAAAATGTTTTATAAAGATATTAATAGCTCTATTATTCTTAATATGGGAACCTCTAAAAGATTTGGGATTCATCGTGGCATACGCCAAGGCTGTCCATTCTCTCCCTTTATAGTGGCTGAACTTGAATAATAATAACATTCTGGGACTGAAAATATTTGATAGAGAAATCAAAATTTCTCAATTGGCAGATGACACTGCTTTATTTCTGAGAGATAAAAAGCAAGTTAAAATGGCCCTGGAATGTATATCCAAATTTTCCAGATCCTCTCTGGTTTAATGTTAAACCTTAAGAAATGTGAAATATTATTTATACACGATTCTATAGATCTATTAGTTGAAAGCATACCAGTAAAGGACTCTGTTAAATACCTTGGCATTCATATTTCTAAAAATAAACACACACGTGGACAATTGAATTTTATGCCTAAAATTAAAAAAAACTAAACATATATTTAACAACTGGTTACAAAGGGATTTGACTTCGTTTGGGAGAGTTTTGCTTTCCAAAGCTGAGGGTTTTTCCAGATTTGTTTACCCAGCTCTCTCCCTTTACGTCAGTGATAAAACTTCCAAAGAAATTAATAAATCCTTTCTCAAATTTATTTGGAAAAATAAACCTTGCAAGTTAAAAAAGGACATTATATCAGGCAAAATAGTTGATCTTAGAGATGTTAGATTTTTTTATTTATATTAACAATACTTTTAAACTTAATCGGTTAAGAAACTGTCAAAGAAATGAAAATTCATTATGGTTCTCAGTCCATCTTTAACAAGCTTGGAGGCTTATCTTTTCTACTGAGATGTAACTATCTGCCTGGGAAATTACCAATTAAACTATCCAAATTTTACCAGCAAGTGTTATTAGCTTGGAAAATTGATTTCCATCACAATTTTTCTCCACACAAAATGCTTCTCTGGAACAATTGTCTCATTACCTCTAGGAATAAATCTTTATTTTTACACAAATGGTTAAAAAAAAAAAAAAAAAAAACCTTTGTCATGGATTTGTTTGATGAAAATGGAAATGTTTTGTCTGGTTTTATGTTTATCTACAATTTCCCCATTCCATTTAAAGAGTTCCAGCAAGTTGTTAAAGCTATTCCCAATGGGTTAAAACATTCGATGAAAAGTGACCTTACTTTTGGAAGTAGCGAAAGGAAACTTCCTGAGTTAATAGTTGATGGTATCAAACTATTTTCTAATTCCTGTAATAATAAAAATATCAGATTAATTTTTCAATCCAATCATAAAATCTCTCCAAGAGGGACATTTTTTTGGAATGCACAAATCGCTGATATTCATTGGAAAGAGGCATGGTTAAATCCAAATAAATTTTGTATGCTGAATAAAGTTAAAGAGGTACACTTTAAAATACTTCACAAAATCTACCCATGTAAAGCTTTGTTATCAAAATTCATGGACATTGACAACAAATGTAATTTTTGTACTGTACATGAGGAAGACTTGGCTCATTTGTTTTACAGCTGTGATTTATCTTTAAAATGTTGGTCTGATGTTAGTTCTTTTCTTTTTGCCCCAAGAAAGGTGAATTATAAATGATCTCTAAAAAATGTTATATGTTTTTTCACATACAGAAGCAAAATGTTTGAATATGTGGTGAACTTCTACATCTTGCATGGTAAATATTACACCCATAAACAAAAATTTGCAAAATGCATACCTAAATGTCATTTATTCTTAATCGAGATGGAATCCCTAAAGAAGTTGTTAAAGTTAATTAAAAATAAAAAGAATGAAATTTTGTTAAACTTCATGGAGAAATTCTTGATATTGTAATGTCCCCACTATGTTTACTAAATCCTACGAATCTTGAAAGTCTAAATAGGAAAAATATATTTTTTCTTTTTTATTATTATTTTTCTTTTTCTTTTTTTTATGACTTGTTAATTTGTTTAAAGGTGTGATTTTTGTCTTGTGAAGCATTGCTGTTGTATGCTGGTATGCTGGAATCAATGTTTTTGAGTCATTTATTTCAATAATAAAAAAAATAAAATATAAAACTTTCACTCAAGTAAATGGACTGCATTTATATAGCGCTTTCACAGACCTATGGCGACCAAAGCGCTTTACATAGCCTCACATTCACCCATTCACTCACTCATTCATACACAGACGGCGGTGTCAGCCATGCAAGGCGCCATCCAGCTCGTCGGGAGCAGCTGGGGTTGGGTGTCTCGACACTTGGTCAGGTGGAACCGGGGATTGAACCACCAACCTTTCGGTTTGTAGACAACCTACATGAACCACTGAGCCACTGCCGCCTCAGTGTGTAAGGAAGTTGTATACTGTGGTACTGTGTCCACCTCTGAAAACATCTGTTCATAATCTGTGATTACACAATTCCAATACGAATAGCACCGGGAGGCATCTGGAGTAACTCTGCAATGATCAATCTGCATTTTTAAGCCAGCTAATTTTACAGTATAGGCTCATATTCAGAATGTCCTTCTCGTATAACGCCAACGACCGCACAAATGGGCTTCCTTTGTGAAATATAGCAGACCACCGTTTTAAATATACCCAATTACGAAAATTGTTAACCTTTCAATTGCTCAGGGATTGTTCCCAAATGTGTGGAAGTTGGCTGCAGTCTTTCCTGTATTTAAAGGAGGTGATTGTTTGTCCATCTGCATCTACAGACCTATTAGTATCCTGCCGGTGATTTCCAAGGTGGCCGAAAAACTTGTCTCAGAACAAATCATTTAAATACTAGTTCCTATTCTTTACATTCATATCAATTTGGCTTCTGTATTAATTGCTATTTCGTTGACAAAGTTAAGTCACTGTTGGATTGAAGAGGGGTTGTTGGTGCTGTTTTTCTAGATTTAAAAAAAGCATTTGACACCATTAATCATGGAGTTCTTCTATCTAAGTTACAAACTTTTAACTTTGCCACAGGCACTATTAAATGGGAGGAATCGTATTTAACACATCGGACTCAGTGTGTAAGAGTTAGGAATTATCCATCAGGTGTTATTGCCTTGTCTGCAGGTGTCCCACAGGGCTCTATTTTGGGTCCACTTTTATTTTCTTTGTATGTTAATGACTTGCCAAATGTTTGTCCTAATGCCAATACCCAAATATATGCACAGTAATCTTTGTACATGCTAACAGTGCACCTCAAGCTGCTGATCTGCTATCAATCTCCATGCAAAAGATCACAGAATGGTTAAATCACAATTGCCTTCAATTGAATGTATCCAAAACTGTATGTATGTTTTTTAGCAAATCTAAAAGCCGCTGTGCAGAACCGGATGTAGTCGTAGCAGGGGAGAGACTACAAGTCGTCTCAGATTTTAAATACCTTGGAGTATACATTGATGACAATCTTACTTTTAAATTACATATTAAGAAGGTTTGCAATCACATAAAGTACAACCTGGCAAATTTTAGATATGTCCGTATCTGCATGTCAAAAGGGGCCGCTATGATGTTCATGCACTCAATGATTTTATCTCATATCAGCTACTGTTTGACAACCTGGTCACAAGCTAGTAACACCGCTCTCTATATAAAAAAACTCTTAAAGTACTTGATAGGAAATCCATATACTATCATCATTATGTTTTAAAAAAATATAATCTTTTAAGTTTCGAAAATTTGATTATATATACAGATCTCTGTCTTATGTACAACTAGGGCTGTCACGATGTTAGATTTTTCACACCACGGTTATTGTGGCCAAAAGAATTCACGATATCGATATATCGCAATATCTATAGAATTTCTTTTTTTTTTCAAAAATACATTTTTACTTTGTTTATATAGTTTTTCTTTTTTATCTAACAAACATAGGGATACTGATAAACACAAGGCACATGCATTTTTACTTCTTGCGTACTCAATCTATGGCAAATTTTTGTGAAGGAAGACAAGCATGTGAAGTATCTGGTTTCAAACTGAAGCAAAACACTGTCTGAAGGTTTCCTGAAGAACTGAAAAGCTCTTAAACCTATTGTTGCACCAGCGCCAATAAAGTCATGCAGATAGCAGATTTGAATTTAAAAAAATCAAGTGCAAATACAAATACAAAAATAAGATGAGTAAAGAAAACAGGGTTCTTAATTTTAATAATCACCCTTTATTAAATATATGAACACAGAAACCCCCTGTTAATGTCACGTTTCCCATTCCATGACTAGTAAAATAATAGGCGCGTCGCGTCCATGACAACTCGAGGTATCGCACACTCGACGCGCACTTTCTCAGTTTATGGCCTGCAATATCATTATGTTTAAGGACATTATGGAATTGAGATAATGTCTGTACTATGTTATGATTATACTGTACAATTAAATACAATAGTTGCTGAGTCTGTGATCTGAACACTTTACCTCAGAGCATCCGTTAACTGAATGCATTGAGAAAAATCACCTGTAAATCCGATAAACATCAGCAATTTTCATTCAAGCAGCTGATTTCTGTAAATTAATGTAAAATTAAATGTATATTGCAGCACAGGGTGAAATCGATGATTTGAGACAAATATAATGTAAATTTAATATAAAACGATGTAAATGACGCTCTGTGTCGCGGCAGGATTTTGAACAAGGTCCTGAGCCGTTGCTGGGCGCCGCGGCCGCCGGTGTGTGTAGGCTACACTCATACAGAATGTGTTTTAATTTTAAAGACGTGGCGCTGCGCTTCTCGTCCGGTGTGCGACCACCTTTAAGGTGCTGTTTTCTTTGAAGTCGAAGAACTCTGTTCTTAATACTAGCGAGCTTACTTTGTTCGGGTGTGGACAGACTGTTTCACTATAGCTGCGCGCGCGGACGAGCGCTGCGTCGTCTTCTTATTTGATAGGTGTCCACGGGTGCAATACTGACATCTGAGAGGTCAACCAGGTACTGGCGCTGTAGTATTTACGTGTCATGTTATCATAAGAGTCCTATTCATTTTAAACATTGTGGTTATCGCCAATACCGGTATATTGTCACACTCTAAATTAACACGATGTCGATATTTCACGCTTTGAATATCACGATTATCGTCAACACCGGTATATTGCGACACCCCTATGTACAACATTGTAAAACATGGATTGGCTCCTCCTGTATTGTGCCAGTGTGTAAACCAAATGCTCACAGATCTACAAGGAGTACAGCAAGAGGTGTGACTGCATTGTCCCGTTGAGGAAGAGAGCTCTTGGTCAAACAGCTTTCTCAGTCAGGGCTGCTCGTGAATGGAACCTCATTCCAATTCACATTAGGAATTTAAAACTTACGCCTCTTTGAAATTTAACTTAAAGTAGTGGCTAACAGGTAGTCAGGACTGTCAACATTACATTTGACATGAAATCTTGCTGTTACTCTGTCTTCTCTGTCCTGCCTGTTTGTTGTTTGGTCTGGCACATTTTTGTTTAGATTGGTTAAACCTCTGTTGTTCATCATTGTTCCAGCTATATTGTTTTTTTATGCATGTCCAAAAAAAAATTGTTATATGGACTGACAGTTTGGCTTGTGTGTGTTGGTGGTGGTGTTGATTTTGACTTTGACCAATTGTTCTATTTTATATGTTGATTTAGTACATTTTTTATTTTATTTTTGTATATTCATATTAACCTGTATGTACTATTTCAATCCTTTTATTTTAGGTGTGACATATTAAGATTAAGATAACTTGTTGGCTATAGCCTACTTGAAAGGAAAACACACTTTGTGTTGTTGAATCATATTTTTTTTCTAGTAGGCTACATCTTAAAATATAGAGCTCATGACAAATAAAAGTTCCAGATAGACAAACTTTAAGTGCAAAAACCAGTGTGAATAACAATATCTTAAAAGAAACTAGAGTGGATACACAGATATGGCCTCTTTATGAATGAAATCCATGCATTTATTTGTCATTTAAACTGATGCAAACAGGGAAAGAGAGTAGAAAACACTTATTATCCTGTCGCCCCCTCTAGTGGACAGCATTGAGTATTACGGCCTTCACTGCTCAGATAACGCAAGTCAGTGGATTTTTTTGAGAAAGTAAGTCTGACCAGTTAGAAAAGATATAAGCGAGTCAGACCAGTCTGAAGGTCTGAGCTGAGTTTGGTGAAGCATTAAAGTTCTAGGCGGAGTCAATTTCTCATAATAATAATACATAATAATCATGATAATGTTTAAATATATGCTGGCTTTCTTAAGCCAACATAATAAAGAAGACTCAGAGAAACATCGATCAATTCAGACAATAAAATTGTATTATTTTTATAATAAAACTAATAACATTTTAAAGGTATGCCGTGCTCTTCAACCGACATGATTTTAATTAATCCCAAACCTGGTAATTTTGTCAATATTAATGTACGTTCACTGATTCTAGCTTCTCTCTTTTCTGTCTTTTTCTTTTCATGTGAACTGAGTAGGCTACACATGCTTACATTCATAAATATAATCTTTATTAAGTTGGCTTGAGAAAGCCTATCTAATCTATCATTCTTTCTAACTAATCTTTCTTTCTTTCTTTCTTTCTTTCTTTCTTTCTTTCTTTCTTTCTTTCTTTCTTTCTCTCTCTCTAACTTTTCATTCTTTCTACCTAATCTCTTTCTTTCTTTCTTTCTTTCTTTCTTTCTTTCTTTCTTTCTTTCTTTCTTTCTTTCTAACTAATCCACCTTTCAATCTAACTAATCAATTTTTTTCTTTCTTTTTTTCTAACTAATCTATCTTTCTTTCTTTCTAACTAATCCATTTTTCTTTCTAACTAATCTATCTTTCTATCTAATCCATCATTCTTTCTAACTAATCTTTCTTTCTTTCTTTCTTTCTTTCTTTCTTTCTTTCTTTCTTTCTTTCTTTCTTTTTCTCTCTCTAACTTTTCATTCTTTCTACCTAATCTCTCTTTCTTTCTTTCTTTCTTTCTTTCTTTCTTTCTTTCTTTCTTTCTTTCTCTCTTTCTTTCTTCTAACTATTCTTTCGTTCTTTCTACCTAATCATTCCTTTTTCTTTCTTTCTTTCTTTATTTCTAACTAATCTTTCTTTCTTTCTAACCTATCTATCCATCTATCTTTCTAACTATACTTTCTTTCTAATTAATCTTTCTTACTATTCTTTCTTTCTAACTAATCTTTCTTCCTATTTCTTTCTTTCTAACTAATCTGTCTTCCTATTTCTTTCTTTCTAACTAATGTATCTCTACACTGTAAAAAATGATTTTTTGGTGAAGTAAATACTACTGAAAAAAAACAATGTAATTTACATGAAAAAGTTAGTTCAGGCAAGAATTAAAAAAACTAAGTAAATTCCATATCAGTACTTAATTCAAGTTTTATCATTGCTTTTGTTGTCAGGATTAGTAACTTGCCATTTTGTGACATTTCGAGTAAATTTTCTGCTCAAAATGACACATTCAAACACAAAAATGATCCATCAAATGTTACCGTCATTGTGTATTGTCTACCAAGTATTGAGGTCTTTGCATTCACATGAGGCTAGTAAAGCACATACTATAAATGACTGGTATAATTCAATATTATTGTTTGAGTGAAATGTAATGCAAAGGAAATTTCAACTAAATCGATATTAATCAACCTTTTACTAGCCAAGTTAAAATTACTTATTTTCTTTGTTACTTTCACTTAACTAGGTTAAGTAAAGTTTACTTAATTCCATATTCCAAGTAAATTTAACTTAAAGATTTCTAATTAAAGCTACTGATAAATATGTTTAGGTTTTTACTTGGCAAACTTTGTAAATTTACTAGCATTTTCTGAGTGAAAAAACTTAGCAAGCTTTTTTCAAGTAAATCCTACTCCAAATTTTTTTTCAGTGTATCTTTCTTTCTTTCTAACTAATCTATCTTTCTTTCTTTCTAACTAATCCATCTTTCTTTCTTTCTTTCTAACTAATCTATCATTCTTTCTTTCTTTCCTTCTTTCTAACTAATCCATCTTTCTTTCTATCTAATCCATCTTTCTAACTAATCTATCTTTCTTTCTAACTAATATATCATTCTTTCTTTTTTCTTTCTTTCTTTCTTTCTTTCTTTCTTTCTTTACTTCCTTCTTTCTAACTAATCCATCTTTCTTTCTAACTAATCCATCTTTCTATCTAATCTATCTTTCTTTCTATCTAATCCATCTTTCTTTCTTTCTAACTAATCTATCTTTCTTTCTAACTAATCTATCATTCTTTCTTTCTTTACTTCTTTCTTTCTAACTAATCCATCTTTCTAACTAATCTATCTTTCTAACTAATCCATCTTTCTTTCTTTCTAACTAATCTCTTTCTTTTCAAAATTTCTTTCTATGTAATCTATCTATCTTTCTTTCTAACTAATCCATTTCTAACTAATCTATCTTTCTTTCTAACTAATCTACCTTTCTTTCTAACTAATCCGCCTTTCAATCTAACTAATCCATCTTTTTCTTTCTTTTTTCTAACTTTCTTTTTTTATCTAATCATTCTTTCTTTCTTTCTAACTAATCTATCTTTCTTTCTTTCTAACTAATCCATCTTTAACTATTTATTTCTAAATAATCCATCTTTAACTATTTCTTTCTAACTAATCTATCAATCAAAATTGAAACTACTTTAAACTTCAAACTACTTTGAACTTCTTCAAACTCTCTGGTCCAGCTTTCACAAGCCAACTTAAAGTTTGTTTCAACAAACTTTTTTTTCTAGTTTCTATTCAATTTTCAAAATTATTTATAGTCTACATATGTCACACACGTCTACCTGCCTTTTGATGTAAATAAAAGACGAGAGTGGTAAATGTTACGGATATATTTTCATGGTACAGTTGAGCCTATTATTGATTTTTATTTCCACTTCACTTTTATCCAAAGAGACGGAACTATTTGCACTGTATTTATCAATGGGAAATACATCATGCTAAAATAATCTGTCATATACTGTGGTTCACATTATTGGGGTCGCTTGCAAGTCGCAGCAGCACGAATTACGTGACCAGCAACATATTTCTGCTTCAAATATTGTGCGTAGTTAACAGTGAGTGGTGGTTTCAGACATTATTTTATTAAAGTGCATTTGTCAGTGCCGCACTCATACTGACTCATACTGACTCTTACTCTGCCTGACAAAAAGAAAAGCTTGTCGCTTACTGAAGGCGGAGTGTTTCGACCAATCAGATGAAAGGGGCGTTTCAGCGCCGCCCACGTGTGCAAATGAAATATCGAACCCATAAACCGATTTGTAAACCACAAGCGAAAAATGAAAATTCGTGCCAAAACTAAACTAAACTAAATTAAAAAACGAATAAACGAGCTGGTTTTCGGTCCGTGTATCATCCGATCATTCGAGTATTCCATTTAATCTGGCAAACCAAAAACGAAATAACGAATCAATATTTTGTTTTTCTGTTTTTCTGTATTAACCAAATATGAAAAACTGACATTTGTTTCATTGCTTTCAGCTCGAAACGGGAATTTTCAGAGCGGCAATTTCAAAAGGACGGAGTGTCGCCCTATTTCCCGCTCCAGTTTCGCTCCGCTCACACCACGAGTCTGAAGCATGCTCAGTCAAGCCTGACCCTGAATCCATCTGTCTTGCACAGTCATCAACAGTAGACTATTTTCAGTCAAAACTCAGCTCAATAATGGAGTTCAAAAAGTACTTCAAAAAGGAAAATGAGAAGTCATACAGGTGTAGCCTACTATTAATGAGTCGCTCCGGAGTATAAATCGCAACAGTCAAAAAATGCGTCATGAAGAAGAAAAAACACATATGCCTAGCCTAAGACGCACTGGACTTTAAGTCGCATTTATTTAGAAATTTATTTCACAAAAAAAAAAAAAATAATGTTACAGACTGGACAGTTCTCCGTTACGGACGTGAGCGCTCTGAAAGCGGCACTAAAAGACTGCTTTATAAAACAGAGACCTCAAGCAGAAAGCACAAAGCCTGTCTTTAAATTTAATTTCGTTTTGTATTAATTGTATCTTAATTTTAATCAATGTTTCATCAACCAATTGTCTGGATTTAATAAATTAGAAGTGAATATATTAGAAAATAGATAATCACGACACGAAGGCGCCGGCGAAACTGGAGCTTGTCTCATAAATGAACCGAAACTCAGCGTATAGCCTACTTGCCTCACAGACCTGAGACATATATATAAAGCTTGAAATGTCTACTTTTAAACAGAACAATTCAAAACGAAAGAAAACAGACTTCTCTCTTATGTAATCCGTATGAAATGTGCATTTCTCTCTGGTGCGTTCACTACTGCGAAGATCGCGAGTCAGCATCTTTCCAGCCGACACAGACATAAAAAAAAAAAACTGGTTTATTAGTAAACAATTAAAATGTCTTCTGCTATATTTTACATATTCATAATCATTAATTTTGCCGGTTCGTTGTGACAGCTTTTAGGTGCTTTATTGGCAGCAGCGCCACCCTTACATCGCATCAGCACCGAAAACATAGAGATTTTTTTTCTTTTGGGGGCATTTTGTTTGTGTTCAGACTTTCTCAGTTGTTTTTAGGCGCGATGTTAGAGGACGCTGCTAATAAAGTTGCTAGTAGGCCTACACATTGGATTCACGTTTATTATTATAGGCTAAAAAAAATACCCCAGTTTTTATGCCGTTCGTATCATTTTATTTTGTTGTATTTATCCGCCACACCTTGAAGGCCGGTCCGTGAAAATATTGTCTGATATTAAACCGATCTGTGGCGCAAAAAAGCTTGGGGACCGCTACAAGTGATATACATGTAGATTTTTTTCCTTTTTTGGAGCGAGCGGGGGGCAATTTGAGTGGAGCGCGAAGCAAACTGCGTTGAGCGCTGAGCGATAATGATTGTGAGGGTGTATACCTTCTGGATGAAATGGTTTTCTCTCTCACACTCACATGATATAGAGGACTGAATGAATATTTTGAATGCTTTTATTGGCATTTGTGTTGTTTCTGAATGCTTTTATTGGCATTTGTGGTGTTTCTGAATGCTTTTATTGGCATTTATGTTGTTTCTATTGTTGTGTGAGGGTGTATACCTTCTGGATGTAATGGCGCTCTCTCTCTCTCTCATTAAAAAATGTTTTTTTTATTAAAAAAGTCTTATTCCAAATTAGGATGTTATGGTATCAATCTGAATGGGAAAACCATCGAATTGTACTCAATGGCCTTTGTGCCCTGTCATATGGCCTTGGTGCCCCCCCAAAAAAAGAAAAGGTGGAGGCCAAATGGCCTTGCCCCTAAAATTACATAATTCCCACCCTGGTCCTAGACTTTGACAGGTTCTTTTTTATTTTTATTTTTTTTATTTTTGCTTTCATGTTACTATAGACAACTATGCCTAGGGTCTTGAAGTTCTATCACACCACATGTAGCCACTTACATGTATGCTTACTTGGTACAGTATATGTAACTCTTTAGGTATTTACAACACCACTGGTCACTATATGATAAAAGTGTGAAAATGAATCGTAAGAAGAAGTTTATATTAGTTACAGTTTGCTCTGTGTGGATGTATTGTTCTGTTCCAGTGATGTTCTGTGACAAAATCTGAAGAGAAAAGATATCGCCTATGGGGTCAAAGCCTGTTCCCCAATGGTATCTGCTGAACCATTTGCAAGAGGCATATATACCGTTCGGGTCACCGCAAGTTTTAACCAAGATGGTAGGACCCAGCGATCCTTTGCGCCAATTTGCATACCTTGTTTATTTGTTTAGCCTGCCCTCCAGATAATAAATATGCACTTGCTTTGCAATTCATCCATTTGGTTATTATGGAATCAAACTAATCAAGAATTCTAGACTTTGACGGGTTCTTCTTATTTGCTTTCATGTTGCTGTATGAGATTTTTATAGGAAACTATGCCTAGGGTCTTGAAGTTCTATCACACCACATGTAGCCACTTACATGTATGCTTACTTGGTACAGTATATTTAACTCTTTAGGTATTTACAACACCACTGGTCACTATATGATAAAAGTGTGAAAATGAATCGTAAGAAGAAGTTTATATTAGTTCCAGTTTGCTCTGTGTGGATGTATTGTTCTGTTCCAGTGATGTTCTGTGACTAAACCTTGAAGGGTAAAGATATAACCAATGGGGTCAAAGCCTGTTCCCCAATGGTATCTGCTGAAGCTTTTGCAAGAGGCATATATAACCCTTGGGTCCCAGCAAGTTTTCACCAATGTGGTAGGACCCAGCGATCCATTTCGCCTCTTTGTTGTAGCGGATGAGCAGATCATTCATTTCATTTGGTTCTGAATTAATGAATCATGGCTCGTTGAATCTGAACACAAATGCACATTCCTTCTTGCTTTCACACTCTGAACC
This sequence comes from Abramis brama, assembly GCF_963993115.1. Lineage (NCBI taxonomy): Eukaryota > Metazoa > Chordata > Actinopteri > Cypriniformes > Leuciscidae > Abramis > Abramis brama. The sequence goes on along the minus strand of NC_139968.1, from coordinate 4,542,852 downwards.
CCGAGTGCAAATCATTTGCGTTGGCTCCAGCTAGTCTGCCATAGACGCATTAATTGCGTGGCTTGGTGGCCATTTTTATGGCTCTCCCGACACTTTATGGCACCCTGGAGTATAACCAGAACAACACGACACCACATCCCCTAGCTTTGCAAAGTTTCAAGGAATTCCAAACCCCCTTTCTCTCAGCCAGAGAGATAACGGAACTTTCTATGTGACATTACACACACACACACATACATGCAAACAGTGATTCAGAGTCTGAAGATGATGTATTAAGGCCTGCATGTTTGGTTAGCCCTTTCATGCCATAGTTATGATTTTCTGATTTGTAACTTGGAAGTGTTTCTCCTAATTAATGTTCTCAAATAGCAACATGGTCTTGTAACCTGACCCCCCTTTGCTATAGGATAACACTTTACAACACCCCCGGGAGACTGAGGAGTCTTTCCAACACACACACTAACGAAAATTGTGTCATCATTTACTCACCCTCAAGTTGTTCCAAACCTGAATGAGTTTCTTTCTCCTGCTGAACACAAAAGAAGATATTTTGAAGAATGTCGGTAACCAATCAGTTGAAGGACCCCATTGACTTCCATATGTTTTTTTTTTTTTAAAGTACCAGTAACTGTTTGGTTACCCACATTCTTCAAAATATCTTCTTTTGTGTTCAGCAGGAGAAATAAACTCATTCAGGTTTGGAACAACGTGAGGGTGAGTAAATGATGACACAATTTTCATTTTTTTGGGGTGAACCATCCCTTTAAAATAGCATTTAAATTATGTATTGTTACTTTACGTGCATCAACTTTAAAATAATGAACTCATTGCACCTTATATCAATGGCAGAACAATCAACAAATCATAACAGAATTAACACTGTTGCAGAACACATCTAGTAATTAGTCTGCATCTTATAGTCTCACATTTTTACAGTAACTAGTTTGATGAGCTAACATGAACTAATGAGATGGGTGTGCCTCTCTCTCAGAGCAAATTTTGTTTATTCTTGGAGAGATGGATGACAGGCAGACTCTAAGGTCATTCTCCACATTCAAACGAGCCCTGTACTTAGTTTTCATTGCAGCCAAAGTTGAGAATGATGACTCGCATAGGTAAGTGGTAGGAAAGGGGAGCAATATTCCCATGGCCTTGGCAGTGAGTTCAGGATACTCATGTGAGAGGGTGGGCCAAAAGTCTGCATGAGGCATCTGCTGAAATCGGACTTTCAGTGTCCTATCACAGGATAAGTCCAACAGCTCCTTTTCTGCCTTACCAGTAAGGTCACTTGTTGCATCTGGGGCAAAAGGATCTCGCACCCAGTCCCAGGCATCTGTGTTCACATCTGGGAAGTATGAGCTGAAATGCTTGCTCAGTGCAGTGAGGTGAGAGGTAACTACCTCTCTCGCCATAGCAACAGACAGATTGTTTGTGTGGAGAAACTCGGTCAGTTGGGGGAACATGTCTGTAACTCCGTCTTGTATCCTTTTTCTCCATAGCTCTGTTTTCTTCATGAAGGCAGTGATTTTATCACTGACTTCCAGGATAGATGCATAGCTTCCTTGTATAGAAAGGTTTAGACTGTTGAGCAAGTTGAATACATCGGCAAGATATGCCAGTTTGGCAACACACTCCGGGTCCGAAAAAAACTCTGCGATGTCGTGTTTGTCCACTCTCATAAATACTGACATCTCACTGCGTAGCTCAAACACGCGCTGCAAAACTTTACCACGTGACAGCCATCGCACTTCTGTGTGATACAGTAGTGTGTCATGCCCTGCGTCCATCTCCCTACAAAGTTGTCCGAACAAGCGTGACTGCAATGCTCTTGACTTCACAAAATTAACTGCAGTGACAGCTGTGTTCAAAACAGAGTGAAGGTCAGGTCCCATGCTTTTGGATGCGAGCGCCTGCCGATGCAGCATACAGTGCGTAGCCATAATCTTCGGGTTAAAAGTCTTTATTCGTGCAATAACTCCACTTTTCCGGCCTGTCATCGCCGCCGCACTGTCGGTACAAACAGCAACAAATTTTTCCCAGCTTAGTCCCGCTTCTGTCATGAAAGCATCCAGTATTCTAAATATTTCCTCACCTGTTGCCCTGCCAGGCATCTCCTTGCAGAACAGAAAGTCCTCCAAAATCTTCCCTTCCCATGGATAGCGAACCAAAACAATGAACTGAGCCGCACTGGCGATGTCAGTTGATTCGTCCAACTGAATAGAAAAATGCTCACAGGAACGCAATCTATCCAGTAGCTGTGACAGAATGTCAGCTGAGAGATCTTCAATTCTTCTCCTCACGGTGTCATCAGAGAGAGGTATAGCTTTCAGTTTATTAGCTGCTTCTGTGCCGAGCATAATTTCACACATTTCAATGGTCGCTGGAAGTATGAGTTCTTGTGCAATTGTGTGTGGTTTCTTACTTTTAGCAATCCGTTGAGCCACCAAATAAGAAGACTTTTGTGCTTTCTCTGAACCTGTGGCCAGGTTTACCATCCGTGTTTTCTATTGGATGTATTCCTGGCTCTTTCAAAGAAAAAAATCTTTAGTTTTGTCCTTATATTGTGGGTGCCTTGTAATAAGATGCCGCTTCAATTTGGCGGGCTTCATAGCTTCATTTGCTAGCACCTGAAGACATAAAACGCATTTTGGTCTCCCGTCGCTGTTCTCAATAAATCCAAATTGAATATAACTCACAGTATTTTCTCAATTTAGACACCGCTAATTTAAAATTAGCTTCAGTCGCGAACTTCTCCATTTTTATCAGTTAGCAGCAGGAACGTTTCGTTGCGGGAAGAGATTTGTATTCTGAGTGAAGTGATTGACAGATTGTAGCTATAGCCTATGACAAAATCAGAGTTTCTTTTTAATATTTCTGGATTTATGATTTAATCCAAATTTATTATCAGAAACGGGGGTAATCAAATGGCATGAAACATTACCAAATTATAATATTTTAAAATGTAATCAAATGAAAATATAATTGGCTAATTTATTTTATTTATTTGATTTTAGCAAACAATGCTGCACAAAAAAGGTTTAGCCTACTGTTAAAATAAAAAAATAAAAAAATAAAATTATTTTATTAGGTCTAGCTATATAATGAAAATGATATAATTATTTTAAATGATTAAAACGATTTTCACAATCACACAGTATGTTGTGTGATTGTGTAATTAGTTTTAATATATTTTTTATTATTACTTTGAGAAGCAGGCTACATTCTACGGTGCAATATTACTTTATTTATATAATAATTTCTTAAAGTTAAACCAAACTTTTATTTTGGCGGGTTGAAGTGAATAAAAGTTTTGTATTGTTATTTATTTAGGCCTATTTTTTGTATCAAATTAAATGCTGAAACGTTCTAAAAGTGACTCATAGCAGCTGGAGATGACACTCTTGTGTAAAAGCTCATACATTTTTACTCATGTAGGCCTATCAAAGAGAATGAAAGCCCATGTCCGCCATAAAACTATAAAAAAGGTAGGCTAATTGGGATTTTTTAATCTCACAATTCTGACTTTAAAGTCACAATTACCTTTTCTTTTCTTTTCTTTTCTTTTCTTTTTTGTATTCAGTGGCGGAAACGGGCTTCCATTACAAATGACATAGGCAAACTAGCCTACTAAACGTCTTAAACAATATTACTTTAAAACATTTTAAATAAACTGACGGATAAAAAAAAAAAGAACAGAAAAATTTAAACCTAGCCTCTTAACTTTGATTTTACAACTAGGATAGGCTACTGTATATCCGCGATTGTGATTCACTCTTCTCTCTGGATATGCGCGCATGTTTGTGGGGTGAGAGAAAGAGAGAGCAGGTGCGCTCTGCCAAGAATTTCCCCGATGGTCTGACTGGATTCCGCGATTCCGTTCATAGTGCTCTAAAATTATTACGGACCCCACTTTGAGAACCACTGGTCTATAGTAACATGAAAGCAAATAAGAAGAACCTGTCAAAGTCTAGAACTCTTGATTAGTTTGATTCCATAATAACCCAATGGAAGAAATGCAAAGCAAGTGCATATTTGTTATCTGCAGGACAGGCTACACGAATAAACAAGGTATGCAAAGGGGTGAAATGGATTGCTGGGTCCTACCACCTTGGTGAAAACTTGCTGGGACCCGAGGGGTATATATGCCTCTTGCAAAAGCTTCAGCAGAGACCATTGGGGAACAGGCTTTGACCCCATAGGTGATATCTTTTCTCTTCAGATTTAGTAATAGAACATCACTGGAACAGAACAATACATCCACACAGAGCAAACTGGAACTAATATAAACTTCTTCTTACGATTCATTTTCACACTTGTATCATATAGTGACCAGTGGTGTTGTAAATACCTAAAGAGTTACATATACTGTAGCAAGTAAGCATACATGTAAGTGGCTACATGTGGTGTGATAGAACTTCAAGACCCTAGGCATAGTTGTCTATAGTAACATGAAAGCAAATAAGAAGAACCTGTCAAAGTCTTGTAACGCAAAGCACATGATCAGACTGCGTGTTGATTAAATTACTGAGATTACCCCGTGATCAAACCCCCTCTAGTCTGGGACCTAATCAACTTACTGGAATCCTCATTTACAAACCCCTCTATTGTCTTAAGATTCCGACTCGCAGGACGTGCAGACCGATTGGCGCCTACTATCCGCATAAATCAATTGATCCCTGATCCAAAAGACCCTAATCTATTCCTGAGTAAACACACAGCCTTCTGTTCACTGTTTCGGCTAAGATTTGCGACCAGCAAAACGCCAGTCGGACTGGAGATTCTATTACCCCTGGGGATTCTCACAGCATCGAACATCTCACAAACAAACCACGAACTGTTAACAGATGTTCGACCAAAAGCCCATTGATTGTAAAACGCACATACATACATACACTCATACATACATACTGATTCCCCCTTGAGGGGGGAGAACGCAGTTCACGCGGCGGACACAACCTCGTGAACTGAAGATGACTTTACGCACACACACAAAACACAGAGAAACTCACATCCCTGGACATTATGATCAAAATCACTCTTTTCTATATATTTTTGAAATGTATTCGTGTTGTATGTCATGGTCCTTATATGGAAGACCATTATAACTAAGTTTTATGATATAATCAAAAGTGAAAGGCTTATTATTATTAAGAATCGTGTAACTTTTTGTTATTAACTGCTATAATCACGATCCGTGGTATCGTCGTGCTCGAGAGAAACCAATGGTGTCGAATTCTTAACTCAAAGTATAAAATTATGCATTCTTTCATTAATACCAGTTTTATAACTGTTTATGAACGAGTTTATTCCGTCAGTACATAGTCGGAAGAGGCGTGTACTGTGCAAAACGCAAGGAGGTTGCCACAACACGCCCTCCCCAAATGATTGGTTCAGAAACAGGAGAAAGGCGTGGCTGTGGCTCCTTCAAAACACGGCGCCAGCCCTCTCCTCTTTGCAGTTCGCCAGAGAGAGAGAGAGACCCGCCTCCTTCCTTCCTCCAAGAAACCTTCGTTCGCTTTTTATTTCGTTTTTATTCTAAGTCTTCTTTTCTTGATAGTTTTACCTCAGTTTGATAATTGGCTTCAACAAACCAACGAAACCAACTTAAGGCTAAAATCATCTTTGGCTAAGTTTGCGCACGCTCTGAGTTACCATCGCAACCAAGATGCCTGTGACCACGTGTTCCAGGTTCTTTTGTCCACACAGACGCACACACAGAGGGCTAATCTCCAGACAGAGTAAAGTAAATTCTTAAATTCGCAATCTGAAAGAAATCCCCTGTAAAAAAGTCCCTGAAAGTTGCGATTTAAGTTACAGCTCTACCTTTATTTTATTGTTAAAATATCTAAGTTGTCTAAAACACGAAAATAATCGTTCTTTGTGGCCACAAGAAAGGGTTATTTGTCGGTGTTAAAGGCGATAGGTTTCTGTTCAGAAATTATGCATGCTGGTCGCTGGACGGACAGTTTGCATAATAAATGAACATTAACCTCTACCTAAATTTCCCCTGATAAAATTATAATTCTACCCACCTATATCAGTAATTACTACGAGAAATCGTGTAATTATTGATACAAGTTGAGGTTTTGACCTATTCCCTATTTGGAATAATTTAATTTGTGTAAACGGCATATGCATATTCATATCTTATGAATAATACCTCTCATTTGAGCTAATGAATTCCCTAACATAGAGACATTGTCGCTACATTTATATTGGTGTTTTTGATGCGGGCACTTTCAAACTTAATTTTGGAGCAAAATATTCAGATTTATATTCATGTGTGATTTTGGAAGTTTAATGTTTTGTGCGCGCGTTTGAATCTTGTATTGATAAGTCGACTCAAAAAACTGATCAAAGGCGAAAAGCCGTATCAGTAACCCGCCAGTATTCCCTGGTTGTGGACAAAACTGCAGTTTTTACAGTATTGTTACAAGTCTAAGTTAGAAAAAAAAAGAAAAATCTCTTTTTGCTTGACTGCGTACATGTAATTCTGTCTTAAAGCTGTAGTCTACGATGTTGAAAATCAGTCGAGAAAGCCTGAGACGGTTGAGAATTTTAAAAAAAATCATCCCGCCCCTCCACACACACACCCCTCCCCTCTGTGCTACCTGATCCCTCCCACCGGGAAACGACCTGAACAACGTCACTCAGTCAAGCTGTAGTAAACATTGGAACAGAGATGTACCATGTGCGATGTCGGATTCGCAGGTAAAGCAACATTTAAAGTTATTAAATGCATGTTAAACCTAATGTATATTACAATGTCATCAGTAGCCAAGCTTAGGTTTTTAACACTTTATAGCTAGTCTTTAGTCTACCGGAGGTATTTGAGGAAGCTGTTGATAACTAACGCCACTGGTTTAAAAACGGAGAAACTCAAATAGGTTTTCACAGCAATAATTTGGTGTTTTGAGCGTGTGTATCGGGATTACTTATTATATAAAATACGTTGTTGTTACTTTTTTAGACCTCCCATGATAGCACACCTGACTCTCCGGCCGTGGGTCCTTCCACGCGCCCACCTAGATGAAGGGGGCAGGGCGCGACACGGTCTGCTAAAGGACAGGGACGAGGGGGACGAGGTGCCCGAGGCCGAGGTGCCCGAGGCCGAGGATCTGGTCGCGGTTTGACCCTAAATCTGTCTCCAGAGGATGTTCAGCGGATGCAGGATCTCCAGGCGCAACGCATTGATTTTGAAGATGTACGGTACAATATGTGCAACATCACAAACACTCAGCAGTCTGACCAGCACTTATCCATGCTACATCTTCCTATGTGATTTCTTGCTTGTATTGTTCTAAGTTGCCTTGGATAAAAGGATCTGCTAAATGACAGTAGTAGTAGTAGTAGTAGTTGTATATTGTTTCTGTCAAATATGTTAACAATTCATAAAACAAATCTTTACATGATTCAAAACAATATAATTTTGAGTTTCAACCTTGAAAATCTCTCATTCTAGACATTGATTGGGAGGTTGAGCATCCAACAATCACACCAGATGCTCAGGGATATTCTACACCATGATCCCTCCCTGGTGTTTGATTTGAGGCTTCGGACATCAGAAGGGGCTCCACCAGTCCCACCATCCTCAGCTGCTGCTCCCTCCTGGTGTGTGTGTGCAAGGTGTCGGGAAATGCCCACAGACCTGGAAAGGAAATGTTGTCGTTTCAGACCTGAAGAGTGCATTTCCTCCATGCCCCACATGGAAATCTTCATCCTCATGGAGGGTCATCTGCGGATGGCTCGGAGGCTGTGGAATGACATCAGGGCAGTAGAAGATGCACAGTCCCCAGGGGAGAGCAATAAGCAATTCCGCCATGCAGCCTACAGGCAGTGGGTTGTGTGGCAGTATGGGTCACTGGGGAGTGGACGGCGTGTGGTGGTACCCAGCTGCTGTGTTTGGGCCATCAGGGACAGATTCCCAGATCCAAATGGACATTATGTTGGATTCATCCCAAGCAGGGTTTGACACAGCTAACTGTCCTGTGTTAAATTTCAATAGGACAGAGTTTTAATTTAATTTTTTTTTAATGCAAGTTATTACTTGCCGTTATTTATTGTCATATTTACAGTTGCAATAAAGAATGAAAAATACAGTGCTATGCATAAGTTTAGACACCCATACTAAAGTTGACTAAAAATAGGAATAAAAAATCATCTTTTGGAAACTGAACTTAATGCCTTAATTTAAAAAATTAGGAAAAATCCAACCTTTAAGGACACCAATTTTCTTTGTGAATGAATAATGTATCGTAAATAAATAAATGTTCTTCCTTAAAATACAGGGTGCATAAGTTTGGACACCCCTATGTTAAATTCCCATAGAGGCAGGCAGATTTTTATTTTTAAGTATTTTTTTTTTTTAAATTTTTTAGGATACTATGCATCCTGATAAAATTCTCTTGGCCTTTGGAATTAAAATAGCCCCACATCATCACATAGCCTTCACCATACCTAGAGATTGGCATGGTTTTATTTCAGTTAGCCTAATAGCTAGTTTGATTTGCATTGAGAGATGATCTTATGGAAAGTACCCCATGCCAAACTCTAGGTATGGTGAAGGCTATGTGATGATGTGGGGCTATTTTAATTCCAAAGGCCAAGGGAACTTTATCAGGATGCATAGTATCCTAAAAAAAAATTAAAAAAAATACTTAAAAATAAAAATCTGCCTGCCTCTATGGGAATTTAACATAGGGGTGTCCAAACTTATGCACCCTGTATTTTAAGGAAGAACATTTATTTATTTACGATACATTATTCATTCACAAAGAAAATTGGTGTCCTTAAAGGTTGGATTTTTTCCTAATTTTTTAAATTAAGGCATTAAGTTCAATTTCCAAAAAAGCGTAATAGAGATAACAGGTTAGTGTATATCAATACACAATCAAACCTGTTTGTGAGTTTTTTTGTTTTGCTTGGTATAAACACATGAAGCTTGATAAAACTATAAAAGGAAAAAAAAATTGGAAACATTATCTCATTGGATTCAATGGGATAGTTTCCAAACTTTTGACTGGTACTGTATGTTATAATACAGATTTGACTGAAGTAGTGACATAAAATGGAAAAAAATATTCTTTTTCAACTATTACGCTTACTGAAAAGTGCTGATATTTGCATGTGGGCGTCTGTGCAAAACTCCACAACATCCAGTTCCTTTCGAAGGGTTTCCACTGTTCGGATAAATCCCTCTTTCTCCATGGCCACTGAATTTCTCATGGTCTGCCTCTTGTCAATGTTCACCATGCTGATTATTTTCTTACTACTGTTGTCCATGGCTGTATATGTGCAGTATTGTGCACTAAACCCAGGACTGTCCATTCTTGCATCGCCTATAAACAGGGAAGATAAACCAAACAAATGCATATACTTCATTGTAAAAAAAGGCCAAACAGTCTTTATGAGATTTTTTCACTTTTAAGCACATGCCATCCAGCTGAAAGAGGATGACCGATGACATCATTCAGGGCAAATTTGAGATACTTTAAGCTGCTAAGCTGGTCAATGTGCACAGAAAGAGTATTTACATTTTTGTCAACACATATGTTTGTGTTATTGCAGATGTGGGAAATTTGGTGTGCGTGCACGCGCCGTTGTATAAATGCACTTTTTTTTTTAGAAACTCACCCAAAACTACAACAGGTCCCTTTGACTGCACTTGGGCGATGACTTCATTTCTCTTCTCTGTCCAAAACTCTTCTATTGTGTCTACACAGTAAGCATCTTGGATGCGATAGAAGCTGGACCTGTCCACCATCCCCAACTTCATAAAGTCAAATAACAGGGAGATCTTCCGGTAATTGTTTCCGGAAAGAAGGATGTTTATAGCGAGCATGTAGTCACCAGCCAGCATCCCGTGTTTAAACTGTGGCTGTGACACCCATTTCCACACAAGGTGCCCGTGAGGACATACCTGCAAAAAAGAATTAGAGAATCAGCAACCTGGATTATATACCATCCCACACTTGTAACAGTCAAGTTTCTATTACAAATATTTTTTTGGCATTGATAAAAAAGTCACACACCCACACTATATTGTAAAATGGAAGACAAATAAAATCAACACTATAATCATACTGACCCACTCCATTACAGCCGCCGTTCCTCTGGACCTGATATTTACTTGAAAGGGACCCGGTGCCTTACACTCCTGTTTATTGTGACTGTCTTTATGTGGACATACATTGACAGCCAGATGCATGTTTTGCATGAGTTGTTGAAGACTATTGTGGTACACAATGCTTCCTGCATTTTCCAGTAAATCTTCTACTGCAACGACTCTCAAAGAATCGTTGGGCATGTCTGTCTGTGCATCAGAGTCCTTGATTGGTTCGTCATGCACGGTTTCTTCCATGGAAACGACTTGTACTGAGTCCAGCGATAATTTGGACTTTAGAGCACCGCCCGTCCTGCCAGAACAACACCACAGGTTACAGATTTGGAACCTATCTAAACAGCTATTGAAGTGTATAATAATTTGTAATACGTACTTCACACGAATGGTTGTCCTATAGTCTGGATCTTCATCTTCATCCTCAATCTCATCAACATCCTCATAATCTTCATCATCTGATGATGAAACCGACTCAAAGTCCATGTCTGGAGTCCAGGTGTCATCATCACTGTCCCATTCAATCCTACATAAAAACAGAATTGTTGACATCATACATGTCTGTTACCAAACTGAATTTACAGGGACACAAACTTTTTTTTTTTTAAAAAGGAAAAAATAAAGAAACTTACATGGAATTATGAATGTCATTGAATTCCTTCTCATCTATATCACCAGATGGACCTGGGGTTACAACACTTGAAGAGATGAAAAATAAATGGACATGTGGTTTGCACGGAGATGTATCCACGAACACCGATGTGTCTTTGATTTGGTAAAAGTATCTTCAACACAATAAGCTATCACAAAAGATTTGTGTATGCATACCTCTCAACCGTCTGAATATCTGATGTGCCCTGGAGATTGATGACACCCAGATCATGAATATCTTCATCTGAGAATTCACCACCACTAAAATAGGAAAAACAAAAAAACAATTGAAATATGCCTTGGGATTGTAAAGGGAGATCTCACATCCTTGCTATAGTCAGGTCTAAATTCGCACTTACCGGTCAGTATCTGATGAAAAAATGGTTGAAGCTGCTGGAGCTAGTGGGGCTTTGAATCCCGTCTTCATTGGAGTAGATGAAACTGGTCCTCTCTCATAGCTGAAAGCAGTGAACACATAAAGCCTTGAAGGAATGAACACTTACAATTATGACTGATTGACGTCATGTACTTTCACAACATTGCTTAGTCGCTTCAATCTAATGACCTCGCTAATGACACATCATATGTAAAGTTGACTTTCGACACTTGAACTTAGTTGCTTCATCAACAATTCAATGTCACCATTGTCCTAACAAAATAGCTCAGAGGCACACGTTTGAGTTCACGCCCACGCAAGATTAGCAACACATGCAATGTTCTAAACGATCGGCTCGAACAGAAACCCGCTAGGCCTACTGAAATATAGTCAAGCACATAGTCAAGAACCGTGATAGGCGATGCTAAACGGCTAACATTCCAATGCCGACCGGCAGCATGAGCATGTTGTCAGACTGATAAAAAGCTATTTATGTAACACCTCACACCATAAAAGTATAAATAAATGCTTACCTGCTCAACAAAAACTCAGCCGTCTCAGCGTCGGTTTTCTGTCCCAAATACTCCTGAAGCTTCCTCCAACGGTCAATGGTGGACCCTATATTGATTCGGCTTTGAGTCCGGCGTTCTTCGCATTTTTTTTTAATCTCTGCTCTTTCCTCGATTGACTTTCTCTTTCTTCCAACCTGTGTTTGAACAAAGGAAAGTTCCCTCAGGCGTGTTACCGGTATTCTGTAAACCCCGAGAGCAAAGTACTCCGGGTCAGAAAAAAAAAGATCTTTATTTTATATCGTTACTGACGATAAATACGGGTTGTAAAGAGCTGGTCTAGCTAGCCAGTAAAAACCCCGTTTTCAGTGTCTGTACAGACCAGGCACAGAAGATCCGCCGTGATCTTTTTAAAATTTATTTGCAGTGTGGTTTTTGTGTTTGCAAAAGGTCTGCACGCGTAAAAATTGTGATTGCTGAAGTCAATCTTACAGGCGCGTCTCGTTCTCAAATTACCACCTCGTGACTCTGTTCCGCTAAAGCGCAACACTGCCACCGTGTGGTCAACCGCAGGTAAGACCTGTTGGTCATTTCTTCCGCCTCGATTTTTGTTGTTTCAAAATTTACGGCGATGAGTATCTAATAAGCTGTTTAAAAACATATCTGCATTTACAACTTGCTAAGTTCGTTAAAACAAGCCTTTTATTTTGAACTGAGACAGTTTATTGTGAGTTTAATTCCCGGAAGGGGAATAGAAACTTTAAAATTATAAAGTCTCTCACTCCAAAAACACTGATAGTTCACCTGAGAAACATAGCGCCCCCTCGCGGCCGCACCCCTCCAGGTCAACTATCCCTCTTCTGCTCAAATTCACTCTACTCTGCTTTGTTTCCATTTCTAATCTGCCTCGATGATTCTGTTCGGTTTTATTTTCATTTAATAACCATTTAATAACAACTCCAATGTTATGGTGATTATTTTATTCTATTTTTAGAAATCTTTCCATTTCTCTGGAAAAAAGAACTTGTTGTTTCTCCTCTCCCAGTGTATTTAGATTTGATCTGAAATTGAAACAAATTAACTTGGTTTTTCCCACTATAAATTCCTCACCTTCAAGCCGGATAGGCCCTGAAAAGGACAGCACCCCCCCTAGTGGCCGCTCCCTTCTCAAGTCAGCCATCAGCTTGCTAGAAAACTTACTCTAACTCAATTCCATTTATGCTTTCCTAAATGATTAGTTTATAATCATTACAAAATACCTCCAGTGTTATTGTGATTATTATAAGTAATCATTCTAATTTTCTGTTAATTTTCCCCAGGCTTATTTGGATTTGATCTTAAACCAATTTTGAATTGAAATTTAAATTGTCAAACAGTTAAGGTGAACCACAGAGAGGAAGAGTGCCCCCTTGAGGCTCCAGTAACCCACTACAGCGGCCTACCGCCCCCTTTTCCTGTTTCCACCTGCATCGGGTCCCTGCTAACTCCCGACCAGGTTAGGGTATTTTCCAATAACTCTCATCCGTGTCTAACTTCCTTCTGTTTTACCATTAATTGGCAAAAGCCGTACACTTTTTCTCACTTTAGGTTTTTCCCTTCCAAATTAGCTTAATTTTCTTTTTCTCTTCAAAGTTTTTTTATTTTATTTTTTTTGTTTCACCACCTTACCTTTCGCAGGTTCATCGTGATTTTTGTCCTATTTTTCCACATAACTCAATTTGGTGTAGGCAAGAAATCTTAATTCACTTTGGGTTCCCTTGTTTATTCCATGTTGTGTGTCGTATAGGCAAGAATCTCAGCACCTGCAGTGGACTGTGGGAGTCCCTGGTTGACCGCTGTGGGCGAGTCTGCCGACTGACGTTACCGACACTGACCGTGCAGTGACTCTTGAGTTTCTTTTATCTCTGCCACTGGCGGCGGCCCGCAGTACGTGACATCAGCAATCCGGTGCTTCGGAGTATCAGCCACCAAAACCGACGCAAAAGTCAATTGTTGGGACCGCTGCACAAACTATAGGCAGTCCCTGCCACGCCAGGTAACCCTGGTGAGTTCTGTGACACACCCACCTTTGCATTGCGTTCGGTTGGTTGATATCTCCGGGACTACCAGGATTGTGTCTAAAGTCACCCTGTTTGGGAGGTCGTGGCCGTGAGCAGAGTAACGGAGAATCCCAGGTCACGGCGGCCAGGTGTTTGGGGCGCCAGAAAGGTTGACCGCGCTCAGCGGGAGAGGTGACCTCAGTCCACCTCAGGTGAACTGAACTTTGATAATCGGAAAAAAAACACAATGCCCCTTTTCCTCTCATTATAAGCCACAGAATCTTAAATATTCCCCCGCCTACACTTTCTAAGTGTTCGGTTTACCTCTTTCTCCCTAAGGCACCTCATCGGCGTTATTAGTGGTTAAATTGCAGTACAGATCAAATCACTCAGGGTTATTCTCACTGTGATATCTTGGTTTGATTTTGTTTTCTTCCTTCCCTCTCAATCTTCTCTTCCTCGTGCCGTGCATGTTCTGTTGTGACTTGTTTTTCAGTGCACCAAAGAGACCCCACAAGGCTAAGTAATAGAGTGACAACTGGGCAGCCTCTATTTCGGGTCCTATGCTGACCTGCCTAACTGTCTAAAGTCAGTTAGCCCAAAGGTTCTATAGACGGCACACCGTACTATAGCTCATTAGCCTCACGACACGCTGCATTGGCCCTTCTTGTGTGTGTGTTGTGTTTCTCTCGCCTACAGTGAGTCATCATGTCACGCTCATCCAGTCCTGCGGCTCATTGGAGTGATCTGGAGGCATGGCTAAGCGCAATGACAACCGGCTGTCTACCCAAGGACATCGGCGACACAAAACTCATGACCCGGCACGAACTGCATTCGCACGTAGACCGGCTCATGTCTCAGGACCCCACGCAGGCCTACAGTTCAAAGGAATGGAGCCGGATCATCGGGGCCCTCGCGCATTACCTGGTGGCACAGGCATGTTTACTGGAGGAGGACAACGACAAGCTGGAAAAGGAGACCACATCGCCACATCCGAAGCGGCAGAACTTCTGAGCGTACTGAGAGAGTTTCTCCAAAAGAAACCTCACAAAGAAGACAAAGATAAACCAGACACTGCATGACTAAACCACATGCCTGAAACCAACGCCACTCCCAACACTCCTCCCGCTGACAGCCCACCTGACACTGTCGGTAAACCGCAACCTATGAACCTCGCTGCCACATCACTGAATGACAGCTCCACCCACTCCCTCCAGCTGACAGCCCCACAGAACACTGCTGTCAGACCACAGACTGTTAAACTTGCTGTTGCATCACCAAATGACAGCGCCACTCACTCCCTCCAGCTGACAACAACACTTCCTGAACAGGACTGCAGCAGTTCTCACGACAAGGTACCAGACAGTGCTGTCTTGTTGATCTGCACCCACAACGAGCCACCCGAGACCTACCCTCACTGCTTGTCAATCAACACACAAGACCCCACACCACAACTTCTGGGTAACCTAATTGAGAGAGGAGTGGCGCGAAAACTTTACTTAACCATTACCTTGGAAAAGGAAATGCAGCTCGAAGCACTGGTGGACATCGGCTCGGATTTAACGCTAATTTCTGTTCAACTATTTGAAAATAGACAAAGACAAACAAACTCAAAGACAAAACCGAACTCTTAAATTCCACACTTGTGAGCTAAATGTGCAGTCATACAGCCAAAATGACATCCAGCTAAGAAACGTAGCTCCCATTCACCTGGCAATCGGTCCTATGAGCATAGTCCACCTCGTCTATATTTCTCCAATGAACACTTATCAATTTCTCATAGGCAAGGACTTGCTGGACCGCTTTGAACCCTTGTTAGACTTCAAGCACCTACAGGTCTGGGCCCAAGTGCGTGAACCCCTCCCCCTCCAGCCGCACAAATCCATTGAACCAGACTGTCATGTCACAGGGTTCACGGGAATTCCCTCAGCCAGACCTGAGGACAAAGTTCCCACAGTGGATCAAGGTTAAAGTTCGCTACTCTGCACTTTCAGAACCACCCAAGACTCTAATAACTACTGCCCCCAAGTAAACACTGCCCTGCAGCTGCAGGATATGACCACAACAGACATTACTCTGGCACTATGGGCAGACAACTCAGCCATAAGCCTCTCACTATTCAATGCAATCGTTGAAAAGACTCCAGACCTGCCCTATACCAGCAAACGCACCCGTTTCCCGTTGAACTCAGACCCATCCTCAATGACATCTGCCAAAGGGATCTGTGCTTTGAACTTGAAATGGAATCACCGATACTTGACCCATTACTTCCTGATCCTGCAGGATCCAGCCCACGACGTCTACATTGGAGCAGACATCTTGATTCGCCTCAAGGCTCATGTTGACATGCTTAATGAGGTTGTATGGGCTCCATTGACTTCACAGCCACCTGTTCCCATCAGTCATGACAATCTACTGTCGGGGCAGACCATCCCAGAAGTCTGCACTCTCATCAACGAACAGGGAACGGTGGTACCTGCTTACACTAAAGGAGTCGCTGTGCGGCTCAACCTGCGACAGGGCCAAACCCTAAACCACACACTGGCTTTCTTCCAACCTTCACCTGAATGTGTGGAACTCGGACTCAAGCTCGAAGCCACACCCCTTACTGAAGTGTCATCTCGAATAGTCTATATTCTGTTCAACAATTGCACAGCAACTGACATCAGCATCCCCAAAGCCTACCGACTGGGATGGCTAGTCAGCCACGATTTTCATGACTTTGACCTGATACTACCCGTCATAGGGCCCATTCCACCTGCATTGATACCTGAAGGACATACTGACAACACATTGTTCACAGCACCCTTCCAATTCATTGCCATCACATCAGTCATGTCGGTGGCCAAAGACCATGTGTGCAGAACGGAGCTGACAGAGGACCAACACCTCGCAGTTTACACAGTCTCCCACCAGCCTGTCGCTGAGACTGATGCACCTGCCATGCCTGTTAAAACCAGCCCGACTGATGACAAGCCAACTGAAGAACCGTATCCAGGGTTTGAATCTCAAGTGCAACAAATTCTACAAGATGCTGATGCCCTTCAGGACGATGCAGACCGCCAAAGGCTACGACAAGTCCTGTATAAGTTCATAGAACACTTTGCTAAAGACTCTTTAGACTGTGGTCTTACCAACCTCCACACGGTGCGCATTCCCACGCACCCCGAGGCTCCTCCCACCTTCGTCAAGCAATACAAGATTCCCATCGCCTCACACAAACCAGTGCAGGAAATCATCGAATCCATGCTTGAGAAAGGTGTGATCCGAACTTGTAATAGCACCTACTCTGCTCCAATTTGGCCCGTTCTCAAACCTAATGGGAAATGGAGGCCCACCATTGACTATCGAAAACTAAATCAACAGGTGCCATTGTCACGGTGGGCCATGACCCAACTGGAGCAGGAAAAACCTCGAATCAGAGGTGCCACCATCTTCTCTACACTCGATGTGGCCTCGGGATTCTGGACTATTCCAGTACACCCAGACGACCAACACAAGCTGGCATTCACTTTCGGCAACCGCCAGTATACCTTCAACAGGTGCCCGTTTGGGTGTATGCCAACTCACCAGCTGAGTTCAACATCTTCCTGAACAAAGCCTGCCCAGACGCCAGGATGAGAGGTAACCTGATTTACGTCGACGATGTGCTCATGAAAAGCACGACGGTGGCTGACCACCTAAAAGAAATAGACTATGTTTTGAACCAGTTATCCGCTGCTGGCGCCAAAATAGCCCTCCACAAGGGGCAGTGGTGTGGCAACGAGGTCAATTACGTGGGCCTGCTCATTGGACCCCATGGCATTGAACCACAATCAAACCGTATTCATGCCATTCAAAACATCAAGCCTCCCACTAACGTCTCTGAACTACGAAGTTTTCTAGGAGTATGCAATTACTCTCGACAGTTCATCGAAAACTATTCAGACATCGCCAGGCCTCTAACAGCTCTGTTGAAGAAGGACTGCCCTTTCGTCTGGTCAGACGCTCAAGAACACGCCATGGCAGAACTTAAAAGACATTTATGCACAGCCCCATGCCTTGCTTACCCTGATCCGCAAAAATAATTCCACCTAGAAGCTGGGTTTTCAGACCAATGTCTCAGTGCTGGCCTATACCAACGGCATGACCAAGACAAAAAGGTGGTCGCATATGCCAGCAAGACACTTCTCCCTCCAGAATGTAAATTCTCAGACTGCGAAAAAGCTTTGCTCTGTACAGTTTGGGCCATTCAGCGCTTCTCCAACTACATTGGAGCACAGAAGGTCATCATAGAAACTTGCCACCAGCCCGTAATGTTAACCCTTAACCCAGCCCTTAACAGCCAACGGATAAGAGACGGCGTGGTCACCAATTCACGCATAGCTACATGGCTAATGGCTCTCCAAGGACGAAACGTTGAGGCCCGATATGCACAAAATCACAAATCTGCTCTGGGTAACGGCTTGGCGGCATGTCAAAACTGCTCTGACAACTCTCCTGCTGTGACGCTGAATACACCTGAGCCCCAACAGCCACAACTGACCTGCCACAGGTACTTCGAAAAGAATGCGTGCAAAGGCATGCCCCCAGCTTACGTCGACGGATGCTCCTACAACAGCGAGGGCATCCTAAAGGCAGGCGCTGGGGTACTGTGGGTGAACGACCACCCATGCCCACCACAACACTTCAAGCTGGGCCCCCAGTCATCACAATATGCAGAAATAGCAGCAATTCTCATAACTCTGCAAATCGCAGCATCCCATAACATCAAAGAACTTCTCATCTGCACAGACTCTAACTATGCCAGACTCAGTTTTGTGTGCCATCTCCCCACGCCCACAACGCACCATATGCGGGACACCACGGTACCAGAGCCACATATGAGACACTTAGGCAAGTGGCATACTGGCCATGTATGCAACAATGTGAGAGAATGCCTGGTCTGCTGTCAGTTCCAGCCAACAAACCTAAATCACAGAGCCCCACTGCAACGCAGAGGAATCACGTTCCCCTGGTCAGACCTTCAAATTGACTGGGTAGGACCCCTGCCCAGATCAACAAGAGGCAATAAGTACTTTCTCACGGTGGTGTGTCAGTTTACCAAGTGGGTAGAGTGTCTGCCAGCACCTAACGACACTGCCCAAACAACGGCATATCTCCTGATGGCACATCTTCTCCCGGCACATCTTCTCCCGGCACATCTTCTCCCGATTCGGATTGCCACTAAGAGTCAACTCAGACCGAGGTACTCATTTCACCGCAGAGATCATGCAAAAGATCTGGAAAGTTCTAGGGGTACAAGCTAAACTTCACATCAGTCACCATCCGATCTCATCTGGACAGGTAGAAAGGTCGAACCGAACGGTGGTCGCCATGTTGAGAAAGTATGTGTCGGCTAATCAAAAAGACTGGGATGTGAAACTTCCCCTGGTGCTGATGGCCATCCGAGCCACCCCGCAGGAATCAACACGGGTGCCCCCGTTTGAACTCATGACTGGGCGGCAGATGACCCTGCCTTTACACCTGTTGTACCAACCAGGAGACCACAACCTCGTCACCGCCTATACCACGTCCCAATATCTGGACGAGCTCCATAAACACTTGAAAACAACTTTCGCTTTCGCCCAGCAACACCTGAAAACCAGCGCTGAAGGCCAGAAAGCATATTACGACCGAAAGGCATCACACCAAGAACTCAGCGTGGGCGACAAAGTCCTGTACTACAGTTTCGCCTTGCCACCCAAGCAACTGTCAAAAAAGTTTCTGCCTCACTGGACTGGACCTCATGAGATTGTGAACAAACTCTCCCCCGTAGCGTACCAAATCCAGCTAAAACGCGGACTAAGAGAACCAGTCCTCAAATGGGTCCACCGCAATCAGATTAAAAGACATGTGGCCCTTAGCAGGGAAAGACAGGAAGAGGCCAATGCAAGCTAACCTCAACCGCCGTCATTGCAGGAAAAGAAGACTGTCCCATCCAATCCGGGACAACCCTCGCTGACCTGTGCCTTCTCTCTTTCCCCTTTTCCTCCATACCTCTCTCTCTTGCCTGTAACAGGATGCTGCTGTGGATTGCCATCATGTGCTTTCAGACGATCAGAGGCCAGCCACCACCCGATGTCATCTCCCCAGGGCCGGCCTCGGGAATTGTGTTGAGAGAGCAGCCTGGACTGCTTATCACAAACTGCCGAACCCACACACTAAAGGTGTACGTGCGACTCGACCCTCGAAATGTCTACCGTGCACACTACCCGAGAGCAGTCGCCCAGTACAGTTGGGCCGGTGCCAGATGGACAGAAATCGCCCTCGACCATGCTGAAGCTGACATCGAACACATGCTGAACCAACTTGAAAAGATGACTCTCACCCAGGCCGAACTGAGTGGACACAACAGACGTTCCAAAAGGTTCCTAGGAGCGCTGCTCGGAACCGCTGCTGCCGTAGGCACACTGTTCAACATTGGTATGTCCAGTGTCAACGCCGTGAACATCGCCACGGTACAACGACATGTAGCAGAAATCCAGACGGAACTTCCACAGTTGAAAGATCAACTCACCACACAAAACGCATCCCTGACCACCATAGGCAAGACACTGAGAGGTACAGTCACCATCCTTAACACACATAGTGTCATGCTGAACCAGACTGTGAGCTCCATGAAACAGCTGTTCACAGTTTTCCAGAATGACTTTGCCCAAACTCAGTTGGTCACCGCATTAATGACCGACATGCTCCGAGAAGTAAGCTCCTCCATGGACAGCTTGGCCATGGGTAGAATCCCGCCATACCTAATACCTCTGAGCCTGGTACAAACCGTGCTGGCTTCCGCCACCACCACACCCACTGATCCGATACAAACCCATCTTGCCTACTCTTTGGGTAGTGCCATCCCATTGTATGTTGATCCCGTACAGCGTGAAGTGGGCTTTCTCCTCAACTTACCCATTATAGAATCAAGCCGAATCTACCGACTCAAAGACGTTGTCAACATTGGATTCTGGCAGAGCGACACCCAGTTCAAGGTACGGACTCCAGACGTGGTCGCGTACCACGACAGCGACCCACAACTATACCTAGCACCTAACCTGCACATGTGCACCCTCACGAAAGACATTCACTATCTCTGTCCCAGCAAGCCTTTTCTCAGAGATAATACAGATGGAATCTGCGGCCTACAACAACTAGCCAACGGACGCATGTTGTCCGGCTGACGCTAAGCCTCGCAGCCAAGTCACCGGGACGCAAGCCGAGATTGTAGGGAACCGATGGCTCGTGAACACTCCGGTGCGGTCAGCGACGCTGACCTATGACCAGCACGACACCGCTACTCGTGTCGCCCTGCTTAACCAAAGCATGTGGATTCAAGTCCCCAGAGGAGCCATCCTCCACCTGGACGACCTAGCATTGTACCATCTTCCAAGTGAAGAATACCAATCCGAACTAGAAATTCCATCCTTCTTTAGGAATCATAACTTCACTCTAGATCCAGAACTGGAAAAGTGGATTGCAGAAGGGGGGTCACAAATCGTTGACATAGCTCCCTTGGACTCAGCCCTTCAAAGCCTTGTCTCGATTGCCCATCCTGAACACTTCACCTGTCGCACAATCCTGGACCGCCGCTGATACTGCACTGTGCATCTCCACCATCATCGGCCATACCCTCACCTTGGGCTTGGCCTATGTCCTGTACCGAAGAGTCAACGCAATACGAACCTCCACAACTAAGCTCACAGAGTCAATCTCCGTAGGCTTCCGGAAAAACCCTCGAAAGATTGACACCCCGCCAGAGAAGGCTGAAGACCTCATCGAACTAAGCCCTCAGTCTTAGCAACCGCTTTGCAGCCTCCTCCCATCCATGCACCTGCCATCTGACCATTGTTGCCGTGATGACTCGACTAGGCCCACACACGCCCTGTCAACTCATCAAGGGGGGAATGTAACGCAAAGCACATGATCAGACTGCGTGTTGATTAAATTACTGAGATTACCCCGTGATCAAACCCCCTCTAGTCTGGGACCTAATCAACTTACTGGAATCCTCATTTACAAACCCCTCTATTGTCTTAAGATTCCGACTCGCAGGACGTGCAGACCGATTGGCGCCTACTATCCGCATAAATCAATTGATCCCTGATCCAAAAGACCCTAATCTATTCCTGAGTAAACACACAGCCTTCTGTTCACTGTTTCGGCTAAGATTTGCGACCAGCAAAACGCCAGTCGGACTGGAGATTCTATTACCCCTGGGGATTCTCACAGCATCGAACATCTCACAAACAAACCACGAACTGTTAACAGATGTTCGACCAAAAGCCCATTGATTGTAAAACGCACATACATACATACACTCATACATACATACCGATTCCCCCTTGAGGGGGGAGAACGCAGTTCACGCGGCGGACACAACCTCGTGAACTGAAGATGACTTTACACACACACACAAAACACAGAGAAACTCACATCCCTGGACATTATGATCAAAATCACTCTTTTCTATATATTTTTGAAATGTATTCGTGTTGTATGTCATGGTCCTTATATGGAAGACCATTATAACTAAGTTTTATGATATAATCAAAAGTGAAAGGCTTATTATTATTAAGAATCATGTAACTTTTTGTTATTAACTGCTATAATCACGATCCGTGGTATCGTCGTGCTCGAGAGAAACCAACGGTGTCGAATTCTTAACTCAAAGTATAAAATTATGCATTCTTTCATTAATACCAGTTTTATAACTGTTTATGAACGAGTTTATTCCGTCAGTACATAGTCAGAAGAGGCGTGTACTGTACAAAACGCAAGGAGGTTGCCACAACACGCCCTCCCCAAATGATTGGTTCAGAAACAGGAGAAAGGCGTGGCTGTGGCTCCTTCAAAACACGGCGCCAGCCCTCTCCTCTTTGCAGTTCGCCAGAGAGAGAGAGAGACCCGCCTCCTTCCTTCCTCCAAGAAACCTTCGTTCGCTTTTTATTTCGTTTTTATTCTAAGTCTTCTTTTCTTGATAGTTTTACCTCAGTTTGATAATTGGCTTCAACAAACCAACTTAAGGCTAAAATCATCTTTGGCTAAGTTTGCGCACGCTCTGAGTTACCATCGCAACCAAGATGCCTGTGACCACGTGTTCCAGGTTCTTTTGTCCACACAGACGCACACACAGAGGGCTAATCTCCAGACAGAGTAAAGTAAATTCTTAAATTCGCAATCTGAAAGAAATGCTGTTTAAGTTGTCTAAAAATTACTAGAAATTGTTGGGGTTTCGTTGTGAAGGAATGTTTTAAACTGTTTCTGCCTTTCTCTAAATTCTCTCACTCACACTTACACTCTCTCACCCACACACACACACTCACACACACGCACGCGTTCCTAGACAAACACACGACCACGTGCTACCAGACACACACCCACATCTTCTTACAACGCTACCATCTTACACACACATAAAATCATTCTTATTCTCACTCTTATTCTCTCACTCTTATTCTCTCTCTCTCATTCTCTCCCTCTCCCATTTTGCTCTTCCCTCTCATAACCTTGATTTGTTTTATTTTATTTCTTATTGCGATCGTTTATATTGTTTGTTTGTTATGCATATTTACTCCTGCGTGTTTTGATTAGTACATGTAATCTTTAGCTTGTGTTATATTAAATTCCATAATCTTTTGAATTAAGCCTGTCTCATTTTTGTTCCATTACTGAAGTCCCTGAAAGTTGCGATTTAAGTTACAGCTCTACCTTTATTTTATTGTTAAAATATCTAAGTTGTCTAAAACACGAAAATAATCGTTCTTTGTGGCCACAAGAAAGGGTTATTTGTCGGTGTTAAAGACGATAGGTTTCTGT
This sequence comes from Abramis brama, assembly GCF_963993115.1. Taxonomy (NCBI): domain Eukaryota; kingdom Metazoa; phylum Chordata; class Actinopteri; order Cypriniformes; family Leuciscidae; genus Abramis; species Abramis brama. The sequence goes on along the minus strand of NC_139968.1, from coordinate 4,519,332 downwards.
TCAGAAATTATACATGCTGGTCGCTGGACGGACAGTTTGCATAATAAATGAACATTAACCTCTACCTAAATTTCCCCTGATTAAAATATAATTCTACCCACCTATATCAGTAATTACTACGAGAAATCGTGTAATTATTGATACAAGTTGAGGTTTTGACCTATTCCCTATTTGGAATAATTTAATTTGTGTAAACGGCATATGCATATTCATATCTTATGAATAATACCTCTCATTTGAGCTAATAAATTCCCTAACATAGAGGCATTGTCGCAACAGTCTAGAACTCTTGATTAGTTAGATTCCATAATAACCCAATGGAAGAAATGCTAAGCAAGTGCATATTTGTTACCTGGAGGACAGGCTACACTAATAAACAATTCCCACATAGCAACATTGTGTCGGCCCAGATCCGGCCCACATCTGGCACACGTGGAAAGATGATCTGGCCCACATGCAGCGTGGAATTACGGCACTTGGGTGGGCCGCTCCTGTTTGCCAAATCTGGGCCACAAGCAGGCCATAGCAATGCCACATCTCAGCCAAGAGCAAATAAATAAACCAGAACTGGACCTTATCTGAGCCACAAAATCTGTATATATTAAATATGAAGTCATCTCAGCCTTAATAAGCCTGTTAACAAAAAGAATCACTGAAAGAAAGAAGAGAACAGAAAAAGAGACGAGCAGAAACACAAGAACTACAACTGACTTCAGCCACAGCCTTAGATGAAATCAACTGAAGAGAAAAGAAGACATTAAATCTGTGAAGATCTCAGCAGAGGAGGATTAAACACCTCCACAAACAGCATTACCAGCTTCACTTATTACTAACCAGACTGACTTTATTTCTGTCAGACTTCTACACAAGTTTTTATTGAGAATTAACAGGGGTTTAACTCTAATGTGTTTCATTTGAAGTCACCATAACAGTGAATAGTGTTTCCATTAGTTGGGCTCTTAACTCTTATTATATCTTTTGTCTTCTTTGGCTGCTGTGACAGTGTATTTGTCAAACACATTTGCAGCAGCAAAGAAAGCTAAAGTGAAATGAGATCAGGTGATGATGGTTTCCTGTTGATGGTTTAATAATCATCATGAAATAGACTGAATCACTGAGGTAATTTGAATCTAACAATTGTGTTGTACCATTAATATATTCACATCACAAACCCTACGTTACTGCAGCGTGAGGTCCAGCAATATTATAACAATCAGTTAGAAGATTTTAACAAACATGAGCACAAAAAATGACTCCACGGTGACACACAGAGATATCAAAAATTAGCACATGAATCTCAACAAGGGTGACAATATATATATTTTTTAGATAAACAGATCAATTCAGAACATCACTGAAAAGCTACTAAATGTCACAACAAAAACAACAGCAAAAAAATAAAAGCACATATTTAGAATTAAACAAAATAATAGGACAATTCAGCTGCATAATTTATTCATGTTGCAATGCATGCTGGGAGTTTTGTACAATGATGGTACCCAGCATGCATTGCAGCAAGGTCCTTTTGATTGTCACCATTGTTGAGATTCATACGTTGATTGATTATTGATATCTGTGTTTGTCATCGAACAGTAATGTTTCATGCTCATGTTTGTTAAAATCTTCTAACTGATTGTTATAATATTGCTGTATCTCACGCTGAAGTAACACAGGGTTTGTGATGTGAAGATATTAATGGAACAACATAATTGTTAGATTCCAAAGAGATCAGTGAAAAGGTTTTTTAATGATGATTATAAACCCATCAACAGGAAACCATCATCATCTGATCTCGTTTCACTTCAGCTTTCTTTGCTGCTGCAAATGTGTTTAACAAACACACTGTCACAGCGGCCAAAAAAGACAAAAGATATAATAAGAGTTAAGAGCCCAACTAATGGAAACACTATTCACTGTTATGGTGACTTCAAATGAAACACATTAGAGTTAAACTCAGTTAATTCTCAATAAAAACTTGTGTAGAAGTCTGACAGAAATAAAGTCAGTCTGGTTAGTAATAAGTGAAGCTGGTAATGCTGTTTGTGGAGGTGTTTAATCCTCCTCTGCTGAGATCTTCACAGATTTAATGTCTTCTTTTCTCTTCAGTTGATTTCATCTAAGGCTGTGGCTGAAGTCAGTTGTAGTTCTTGTGTTTCTGCTCGTCTCTTTTTCTGTTCTCTACTTTCTTTCAGTGATTCTTTTTGTTAACAGGCTTATTAAGGCTGAGATGACTTCATATTTAATATATACAGATTTTGTGGCTCAGATAAGGTCCAGTTCTGGTTTATTTATTTGCTCTTGGCTGAGATGTGGCATTGCTATGGCCTGCTTGTGGCCCAGATTTGGCAAACAGGAGCGGCCCACCCAAGTGCCGTAATTCCACGCTGCATGTGGGCCAGATCATCTTTCCACGTGTGCCAGATGTGGGCCGGATCTGGGCCGACACAATGTTGCTATGTGGGCAGATGAATGTAGTGTCGATAATTACCCTTATGAATATACATATGTGTATGTCCTTGTATATGACCTGACAAAAGTTAATGTGTGACTAAGTGTATGACCGAGACAGATGTTCTCTATTCAAGGGTACAATATGATAGACAAATCTAAACAATGTGTTAGTTATGGCCAGGGTTCTCAAGTCTCATGCATTGGCCGTGAGACACACGCAATTCAACCAGTTCACACGCTCACACGCCACACTGTGTATTTCTCACGCTGAAAAGGCAATGCCAACCAAGTTGTCCTGCAAGCTTTATATATAACGTTGTATACGAGGCGCAGGCACACAAACTGAAGTTTCCTCAACAGCAGCAGCAAGACAAGACAGGAGCAATCAATCAGAAGCCTAAAAGATGTGTGTACTCTTGTGTACAAACACACACACACACACCTTAATACTCTGTCATTTTTTCACAATGTCCCACCACACAATAAATCATTATACCATTTCGACTAGACACATTCAAAATGCAAAAAGATTTGTTTTTCCAAACTGTTTGGAGCAATTTGTTATATTTTTGTAATTTTTGTATATTTGTAATTTTGAAATATAACATTAAAGAGTATATTTGATGTGATGAATTGCTCTGTCATTTATCAGATTTACCAATTGTTATAATTTCAATTTGTGCTGGTTAATTATGAACAATGGGTAAAATTGGGGCGGGGGCGGGGCTCCATTAGGGCTCCTCCCCTAACCGCATGTGATCTCACTCCAAGCTTTTGTTAAAACTTGAGAACCCTGGTTATGGCTGAGACATATCTTCATTTAGCCTCGAGAATCATTGTTTGGGGGAGCCAGGACTATAAAGAATGAAGGATGCACCCACTCGTTGTCACACTCTGCAGGGATTTTGTAATGACTGTATGACTGCTGACCTTTCCTTGCAAGGGAATAAATAATTGTTAAAGACAATTGATATGTGTTTGTCTCTTATTCAGTATTAGAAAATTGTTTGCCAATACACTTGCCAAAAGAGGATGAACTTGTCTTGTTTTAGTTTCTTGGATTAAATCTTTCTATTTTGAATGTGTTAAAGATGAGATGAGGATTTTATGAATGTTTTCTTTAGTAACAACTTTTAATGTCTTGTAAGCCGGTTTTTATTTGTATTACAAAATGAATATAAATGTATTAAAAGTAATGTAGAGATGATTATAATAAAAAGAAAAAAGCGTGCCCAATCTCGTCTGATCTTGGAAGCTAAGCAGAGTCGGGCCTGGTTAGTACTTGGATGTGAGACCGCCTGGGAATACCAGGTGCTGTAAGCTTTATATATATATATATATATATATATATAAAAAAAAGAGTCTCTGAGTTTCTTCAAAAAGCCTATTTTTGGCAGCAGATTTCGCTTACGGCCATACCACCTTGAGCACACCAGTCACTGGGTACGTTCTAGGAAAAAGTTTGGCAGCAGTTCAGAGAGAAAGGCTCTCTGCAGGTTCTTTTTTGTTTTTGTATGTTTAGTGAGAAAAAAAAAAATTGTTTGAAGTTATATTTGTTTTGTTTTATCACTAATTAGCAGCTTTGAGCTGTCTGGGAAGTGGTTTATTTTTGTTTGTTTTTGCACGAACGGGGAAAAAGGAAATGAGTAAAATGGACGGACACAAAGAAATAGACTTAGAAACGGCACGAGAAACAGGCAGACAACATGATCAAGAACCGGAGAAAGGATTACGAGCAGAGAATGGAAAAAATAAGAAGGAGAAAAGAAGAATATATGCAATGGAGGCGACCTTAACAATTTATGTAACGGAGGTGCAAAATGGAGGAGCAGAGGATTTCATTAAAGCCATAACGGAGAAGGTGGGAGTAGGAAAAATCCTAGATGTAAGACCAAAATAACATGGACTATATGAGGTAACTTTGGACAAATGTTTGAACTTGTAAATGGACTAAAAATCAAAGGAAAAATGTGTGAAATTAAAAAGCTACAGGACATTTGCCCAGATACCTAGAGGACATGGATATTCTAGACAAGCTAGTGGGGTGGAGAGTAATTCCCACCTCTCAAATAAGTAGAAGGTGCTATCTAGGAACTGACATTGAGGACGGTACCAGATTCATAAAGGTGAAATTCCCAAGAGAAGTTGCATCATTACCTTACAGTACATGTTTCGAGACAACGGAGGGAACACAGCACTTTAGGATTATCCACAGTCAGCAGGTGAAGACCTGTCGATTGTGCATGAGTCCACAACATATCCTCAAGGACTGTCTGGAGTTCAGGTGTTATAAATATGAGGAACAAGGCCACTTCGCAAGGGATTGTAAAACAGACTTTTAAAATTTTAAACAAATTTGAATGCTGGATGAATAGCAGAGAAGAAGAAGAAGAAGAGGAACAAGAGGATAGCGGACAGAAGCAAGAGGAGACCATTGAAAGGAAAGAAATGCATGAAACAAAGGAGCAGCAGGATTTATTTCTAAGGATTTAGAAGAGGAGAGGAAGAATGAAAATGAACAAGCTGAGTGCAATGAGGGAGGAAGAAGGGATGAGGAGGAAAGCATGAAGGGAGGAATATGGACGACAATGGAAGTAAAAACACAATGGACGAGCATAACGAAGGAGAAAAAAGCCAAAACTTGGACATGAGCAATGGAAAAGAAGGAAAAGGACCAGAGAATAAAAGGAGAGACAAATACTTGGGAAAATGTGAGAAGATGATAATTTAAGATAACACCAAATTTAGAAACATGTAAAAAAAGAAATGGAATGCTAGAGCATTATTGAATGTGGAAAGATTTGAAAAGATGAAGGACCTATGTAAAGGAGCAAATGTTATTTTACTACAAGAAACAAACTGGAAAAAAAGAAAAATGTAGGATTTTAAAAGCAGGTGGAATGGAGACGTTTTTTATAACAATGGCGATGAAAGTGGAAGAGGAAGTGGGGTAGCCATTTTAACTGAAAGAGATGAGTGTGGACAAGTTAAAGTGATATATGATGATGGAGCTGGTAAAAGTTTAGTGGTGGAAATGAATAGTGGGGAACAAATATTTTATTATATAATATACATGCACCAGGGGAGGAAAAAAATAAAAAATAAATATTTTTTAAACAGTTTAAGAGCTTTGATTTCAAAAAGGGAAAATGCTTTTATAATGGTGTTATAATATAATGGTATTATTTTATAATAACGGTGTTTAAATCAGATAAAGGGAGAAAAGTGTTCAATATCTTAATGGAAGAAAATTATCTAATTGATGTATGGAGGGAAAGAAATGAGACAAAAAAGAGAATACTCAAGACAACAGATAGTGCCACTTCTTGTGCCTTAATGTGCCAAACTAGAATTGATTTTATTTTAATTAAAAGATCTCTAGGTAAATATGTAGAGAAAGTGTATTATAAAGAGACAGCTCTGAGTGATCATACGTTTTTGTTTGTACAGATGGATTTTAATGAATTTGAGCGAGGGCCAGGATAATGGGAGTATGCTATCCAAAATAAATATAGATATAAAATGAATAAAATTTGGGGGTAACATAGAAGCACAACAAGTTTTTCAATATGCTGATGATACAACTTTAATAGTGAAAAATGTGCAAAGTATAAGTAAAGCAATAGAGACTGTGCAAACATATTGTAATGGTTCTGGAGCAAAGGTGAATGTGGAAAAAAATGAGGATTGGAGGAGCTACAATTTTACCAACTAATTTTGTTTTAAAGAAGAAGAGCACATGAAAATTTTAGGAATAAACTTTGGTAAAGATGAGAAGAATAGTGTGAATATGATGTGGGATGAGATATTGGGAGGAATGGAAAGGAGATCTTTGGAAGCAAATATATTTAAATCTGAAAGGGAAGGTCTTAATAGCAAACACCTTATTCTTATCCAAAATGTGGTATGCATTATCAGTAATGCCCATACAAATATAAAAACATATTCTATACTTTTTATGGGATTGCCTTCGAGAATAGCCTATGATATGCTAATCGGACCAGTCGAGGAGGGAGGTATTGGATTGATGGATGTGGAGCAAAGGAAAAAAAAGCATGAGAATTAAAATAGTAAGGAAATATCTAAATTAGCGTTTCTCAACGGGAGCGTTTGGACAGTGTTGGGGGGCGGGTTGAACGAGGCAGCAGAGAGGGGGGCGCTCAGGCACAAATGGGGGGCATTACTCACTGTTATTCATCAGAACTTTTAAGCCTCTGACAACATATACAATGTTCATTTGAATGTAAAATAAAATTATGTCTGTGCAAATTAATGAATTAATATTTAAATGTTGCTAGTAGCCTACTCAGACTTGTCCGGCTAGTTACCGGCAAATGATCTCCATAGCAACGCCTAAAAACAAATGCCGCAGCTGTCAGAGTGGTAGAAAGAATGCTGCTGAGGACTTTGACAGCAGCCTCCAAACTCTGCTTCACGGTTAAATGTGTCCAATCAAAATGTTCACAAGCTTCGCGGTTTAAGATGAATGTGTCCAATCAAAATGCACACAAGCACAATTACGTAGGCTGAAACAATTTTGATATCAAAACACATTCAAACATCATGGCGGAAAACAAGAAGAAGCGCAGGCAGTATAGTGTTTAGTACATTAGATATGGCTTTATTGCCTCACCCACGAACATCCAGCTCCCGATGTGCCTGCTTTGCCAGCAGATTTTCTCTAACGAGGCAATAAAACCGTCCCGTCTAAAGGAGCACCTAACTAAAATTTACCCTGATAAAGCATCCAAGGATGCTGCGTATTTCCAGGACCTCAAGGAGCAACTTTCAAAACAGTCCATCTCCAAGATGTTCGCTAGGAAGGTAAACCAGACAGAGAGTGGGTTAGTGGCCTCCTATAACATCTCTCTCCTGATAGCGAAGTCCGGGTTGCCATTTACAGTGGGGGAGAAGCTGGTTATCCCAGCGATTAAAGAGGCCATCTCCACTGTCATGGAGAGAGACCCGTCGCCAGTGATGCAGGCCATCCCGCTCAGCAATGACAGTGTGGCTCGGAGAATAAAGGAGATGGCGCTGGATACTGAGCAGCAGTTGTGTGCCACTCTGCGTGAAAACCCATTCAGTATCCAGCTGGATGTAACCACAACAATAGACAGTAATGTTCTGCTGATGGCGTATGTGCGTTATATGTCTGAGAGAGATGTGGCCGAGGATGTTTTGTTTGCCAAATATCTCTCCACTGACACATGAGGGGAGACGATCTTCAGGGCTCTGAGTGACTACCTGCTGGAGAACTGTATTCCGATCGGCAACATCCTCGCCTGTGCCACAGATGGAGCTCCCGCTATGGTTGGCTGGTACCGTGGCTTCGCAACTTTGTTAAAGGAGCGTGTGCCGCAGGTGTTAACAGTGCACTGCATGTTGCACCGACACAATTTAGTGGCTAAAAATATAAGTCCTTCTCTCCACCAGTCTCTGAACATCGCTGTTAGGGCCATAAACAAAATTAAGGCCAATGCTCTGAACGACCGGATCTTCAGGCAGCTGTGTGGGGAGGACGATGAAGCGTTTCAGTGCTTGTTGCTCCACACCGAGGTACGCTGGCTATCCAAGGGCAACTGTCTGGCTAGGCTGTGTGAGTTGTTCACAAGTGTCCTGGAGTTTCTTGCTGACGCAGCTCTAAGGGACACGCTGTGGTCCTGCTGCGGTGACATCTTTTACCTGGCAGATTTCTTCTGGAAGATGAATGAAGTGTCACTCAAGCTCCAGGGAGATGCAAAATTCAAATTCCATTCAAAGGCCACCATCTGCAGTTTCCTCGCCAAGCTGGAGCTGTACAAACAAAATTTGAGCAGGCGTCAATTCAATAATTTCCCTCAGCTGGCCAAGGTAGCCTATTATTATTATTAGTAGTATTATTATTATTACCGGTAGGTATATTTTACTTTACAAAAGCAGCGTAAAAAAACCCTCAATAAGGTTAACTGCCTTTCTGTACTTACATTCAGGTGGTTGATGAGCTGACCGATAACCACCTGCTGCGTTACACCGATCACTTGAGGGCAGTGAAGGCGGACATGGAGATCCGTTTCAGGGACCTCGACCAATTAGATGTCCCTGAATGGGTGATGGAGTCATTTCAAGTGGATGTGTCCAGGAGTGAGGCCGAAATTCAAGAAACTCTCATCGACCTCCAAAATGATGAGGAGGCCAAGGCAACCTTTTGGGTTTGTGGCTGGCGTGTCATGTGGGCCATGCATGGTCAGCATTTCCCTCTTTTGTGGAAGACGATTCGTCTTCTACTCCTTGCTTTTCCGACGTCATACCTTGTTGAGCAGGGGTTCATTTTCTTTTAAGAGGATCATGAAGAGGTCAGGGGGCGTTTGTTCAAAAAAGGTTGAGAACCACTGATCTAAATGAAGAAAATTAAGGATGTTTTATATGAAGTAAAAGAGGGCTTTTTGCTAGTGCAAGTAGTAGTAGATGCTATGGTTGAGCATGGTAAAGATTTTGAGATGACTATTTTAAAAAAGCAATATGAATATTTAAAACAAGCAATACCAAAAGAATGGGTTAAAGGAACACTCCACCATTTTTTGAAATAGGGCTTATTCACATTCTTTCATACATTTAGATAGGTGGGTAAATGCATTTTTGTCTCAGTGCATGCATTGTTTTAGTTTGACAGGGTCGGCGCTAGCTTAGCTTAGCACAATGAATGGAATCCTTTGTTGCCAGCTAGCATGGCCTGAGTAAAAGTGATAAAAAAATAATAAAAAAACCTGCGTATTCACAACAAGTACAAATAGCGATGCAGATTAACACTAGGCGATTTCCTAGGCAGATATTGACTTGGGACTATATTAGGGGGAAGCACAGGCGAAGCACTGCTGCTTAGGCGAAGCACTGCTACTTGGGCGCAGAGATATCACGCAACACATGAAATCCCACGACTTCCGTCAACGGTAACACTTTAGAATAATGGTCCGTAGTTAACAAGTAACTATGCAGGAAGTAATAGGTAGTACTGCATTAACACCGAACTTAATACTATTAACTAATATGGAAGCAATATTAACTAAGCAGTAAGTAATATCTAAATTAGTACAAAGGTAGTTCCTTGGTAGGTATTTGATTATTACTAAAGAAATGTATCCTCACTGAGAACTACTTGTGAACTAAGAAAGAATAACCAATTAATTACTAATCACAAAAGTAACATGTCTAAAAAGTGAACAATTGTGGGTTTTTTTTTTACTCTTAACATGGTCATAACATTTCAGAAGCTTGTGCCTCAAATGGGTTCTTAGTGGAAACCAGTTTATGAATATTATATTCCCCCAAATACATTAGCTACAGGTTGAGATTGTGACTACTACTCTTGCCAAAGGATGGACGCATGTTCTCTGTTTATTTCAAACTTAAACATAGAATAATACTAATAATGATAATTTGTTTAAAATTTTAAACAATTAGGAACTGATGCTGACACTCATGATTGGATTAGTTCACTATTATGAGCTCTTGAGTGTCAGTTCAATATGTCTCAGACTCCAAAGACCTACCTTTATGTTACAGTAGCCGCCAGAGGAGGACTTCTCTTTAGGATATGAATATAAACATTGATGTTCTCTTGTCAAAAACAATTTGCATCCTTAATGAAGAAATTGGCTGCATTTATGTTGCGATAATCGCAAAACCACATCTTCCAGATTACAATGTTTGTTAGAATATTACTAGTGCCTGTACAGTATGTGTTAAATATAAAATTAAATAACTTGTATTACTTGTGAAAAACATGCTAATTCCTCACTAATTACTCAAGCGTTACCTTGTTATCCCGCAGGAACTACTAGTGATGTGGCCCATTATTTTAAAGTGAAAAACATGCTAACTCCTCACTAATTACTCAAGCGTTACCTTGTTATTCCGCAGGAACTACTAGTGATGTGGCCCATTATTTTAAAGTGAAAAACATGCTAACTCCTCACTAATTACTCAAGCGTTACCTTGTTATCCCGCAGGAACTACTAGTGATGTGGCCCATTATTTTAAAGTGAAAAACATGCTAACTCCTCACTAATTACTCAAGCGTTACCTTGTTATCCCGCAGGAACTAGTGATGTGGCCCATTATTTTAAAGTGAAAAACATGCTAACTCCTCACTAATTACTCAAGCGTTACCTTGTTATCCCGCAGGAACTACTAGTGATGTGGCCCATTATTTTAAAGTGAAAAACATGCTAACTCCTCACTAATTACTCAAGCGTTACCTTGTTATTCCGCAGGAACTACTAGTGATGTGGCCCATTATTTTAAAGTGAAAAACATGCTAACTCCTCACTAATTACTCAAGCGTTACCTTGGTATCCCTTGTTAACTACTAGTGCAGCCTGGTCTCATTGTAATACGTAGGTATTAATACGTAATTTTCTCAAAGATAGAAAACATACTTTTTTGTACGTTTCGATGCTGAAACGTATAACGTTAATATGGACGTATCTGCAACGTTTAAACGTAACATTATTACGATTTTACAGCTAAAAAATGTAAACTATTTACTAATATTTCATATCATAACGATATCTGTATAATTTCCCTTTTACCATTTTATAGATTATAAATGTAAGATCTCTTAACCCTACTCCCACACCTAAACATACCCATTTTATTGACAAAATTAAAAGGATAAAACTTAATGGACAGATATGTGTAGGGAAATGGCAGTTTTATTAACAATATAGCATTAAAACATAGTAAAACTAATCCTACCCCTAACAATTTCTGTAAACTAAGTTACGTAGGCTAGAATTATAAAGAAAAACAACAGACAGGTATAATCACAATCATTTATTTATTGAGAAAATATCAAAACCGGTACCAAAAGTTGTTCACATGACGATGTGTCGCAGTCCTCTCTGGCAGTATTGTATGAGGTAACGTTACAGAGCAGAATATAAATTATTAATCCATGAAAATGTTAATCCGGTTTCGGTTCGCTGTTCGCTCTGTGAAGGCGCGTGCGCTTCTCCAGTTCTTCTTCTTCTTCTTCTTTGGATTTTAACGGCAGCTTGCATCCTTGACGTTGCATTACTGCCATCTTCTGGTTCTAGTTATTTTCCATATTTTTAGTCATCATATTCTTGTCATTAGTCCCGATTTTGTCAGAAAACAAATCAAATATTTAATTCCTTGTTCACTCTTACTGCAGTCCATTATACTCTTTACTCCATGTCCTATTAGTCCTATTTTTTCCATGTCTTTAATCATAACTATTCTCTGTAATTCATATTTTGAACAATTAATTAACACATGTTCTACAGTCTCAGGTATTTGACATTGATCACAAAACCCAGTTGGATGTTTCCCCATTATATGCAGAGTACTATTTAATTTATTATGCCCTATTCTTAATCTGGTTACAATAGTTTCTTCTCTCCTGTTTCCTCTCTTATTTTCTACATTGCCAACTCTTCTTTTAATTGAGTATAGATGTCTTCCTTTAATTTCTTGGTCCCACCTTTGTTGCCATTTTTTCGTAATTTCTCCCCACACTATACTCTTTCCTTCTGATCTTGAAAGACTGATGACTGCTTCTATATTCTCTTTTTGAAGTGCTTCCTTAGCAATTTTATCTACCTTTTCATTTCCTATAATACCCATATGTGCTGGGACCCACATAAATATAACGTCATCACCTTTATTCTTTATTTTTAAATAGATAGCCATAATATCATAAAACAACTCCTGATGATTCTTGACCATACCGGTCTTAAGACTCTGCAGTACAGAAACAGAGTCGCTGCAAATTAAAGTTTGGTTTAACTTAGTGCTTTCTATCCATTCTAATGCCATCAAAATGGCAAACATCTCAACAGCATATACACTTAAATGATCTGAAGTTCTCCTGTTCATCTCAATCGTCTGGCTGGGAACTACAATTGCAGCACCTGTAACTCCGGTTATTGGGTCTTTGGATCCATCTGTAAAAACTTGCTTAAAATTACTATATTTTTGGTTCACATGTCTATAAAATTCACTCACCAAATCAACTTGATTATTTACTATTTTGGTCTGCAATACCTCTAAATCCACTATTGGAGTTTCAAACTTCCAGATAGGGATATTGGGCCATACCACAGTTTTACAAAACTCCTTTCCATATACTCCCAAGTCACGTGCCGCGTCATCTCCTGTCCAACCAAAACTACATTTTTTCCCCTTTCCCTTTTCCCAACTATCTTGTAATACTCTTTTGGTTGGGTGACTATCTATTTGTCCCCTTAAATTAATCCAGTAATTTACAAGCAACTGCTTCCGTCTTAGACTCAAAGGCATTTCTCCTGCCTCTACCTGCAGTGAGCACACTGGTGATGTTCTCATGGCTCCGAGACATAATCTCAGTGCCTGTGCCTGAAGATTGTCCAACCTTGCTAACACTGATTTTGCTGCTGACCCAAATGCCTGACTCCCATAATCCAACCTAGATCTTACTAGTGATATATATATATATCTTAATGACTTAAAGTCTGCTCCCCACTCCACTCCTGTAAGACACCTCATAATATTTATTACTTTTTTACATTTATCCTCTACTTGTTTAATGTGTGCTCTCCATGTTAATCGTGAATCAAACCACACCCCCAAAAAACGAAAACTTTCAACTCTTTCCAAATTATTCCTGTATAACTTCAATTTAATATCTTTATTTTTCTTTCCAGAGAAGAGCATCACTTTTGATTTTTCAGCAGAAAACTTAAAACCCCATTCCATTCCCCACATTTCAACCTGGTTTATTCCTTCCTGTATTTTCTTAACTACATATTCCAAATTTTTCCCACGTTTCCAAAGCGCCCCATCATCTGCAAACAATGATCTATTCATGCCATTATGTACATTCTTAAATATATCATTTATCATAATGGAAAAAAGTGTAGGACTTATAACACTCCCTTGCGGTGTTCCATTTTCTACTTTGTGTTTATTTGAAATATCTGTTCCTATTTTAACTTGAATCGATCTTCCTTTTAGGAAATCTAAAATCCAATTAAAAACTTTACCTCTTACTCCTATTTTGTGCAATTTAATCATTAATCCCTCTCTCCATAACATATCATACGCCTTCTCAACGTCAAAAAATACTGCTACCACAGATTCTTTACTTATTTGAGCTTTCCTAATATCGTCTTCTAAACACAACACTGCATCCATTGTACCCCTTCCTCTCCTAAACCCACTTTGAAATTCCGTTACCAAACCCTTTTTTTCCAAAAAATACATTAATCTTTCATTTACCATTCTTTCCATTAATTTGCAAATATGCAACGTTAATGCTATAGGCCTATAATTTGTTGGCTTACTAGCATCTTTTCCTGGCTTCCTTATCGGGATAATTATTGCTTCTTTCCAACTTTCAGGAATTCTTCCTCCTTCCCATATCTTATTAAATAGCATTAGCAATTTTTCCTTACTTTCTATACTTAAATGTTTTAACATAGTATAGCTTATTTCATCTTTTCCTGGTGCAGTGTTTCTAGTTTTAGCTAAAGCTCTTTCAACTTCTCCTATATTAAAAGGTTTATTTAGATCGTCCTCAAAGATTTCCTTTTTGTTTAAAATTTCCATGTTCTTAGATTTGGTGCTCTCTCTACCTCTCCTTCCCTCCACTGACAAATTATTTGAACTGTGTATACTAACAAATGCATCTACCAACATCTCTGCTTTTCCTTTGTTAGTAACAGCATCTTTATGTCCATCATTTAACACAGGATAATTCCACTCCCTTACATCCCCACTCATCTTTTTAATCATCCCCCAAACTTCTCCTATCTGAGTAGTACTTCCAATTAAACTACAAAACTCCCTCCAATATATCCGCTTTGTTTGCCTGATTGTTCTTCTTACAACTGCCTGTGCTTGTTTATACTGTATCATATGTTGGAAATTATGAGTTCTTTTCAATAACTTGAAGGCTTTATTTCTGGTTTTTACTGCAGTTTTACAATTCTCATTCCACCATGGTACTGACTTCCTCCTTTTTATACCTTTACTTTTAGGTATAGTTTCTATTGCTGCTAATAATATTCCTTGTTTTACTTCATTATTTAATAACTCTATATCTATATAGTTAACAACTTGACTTAAATATTTATCACTTTTTGCTTGAAATGTTTCCCAATCAGCTTTTTCAAATACCCAATTCCCTCCTCTTCCATCTATTTGTTCCACTACAGAGATATTAATCTCACATATAACCGGATAATGATCACTCCCTATTGTCCCATCTTTATGTACTCTCCAATCACAAACTGATGCCAAATTATTTGATACCAAAGTAAGATCGAGAGCTGATTCCTTTCCTGTCCTAATATCAATCCGTGTCTTATTTCCATCATTTAGACACACTAATTCCCTTTCTTCCAATAACTCTTCCAATACTACACCATTATTATCAGTTTTTTTACATCCCCACAATGTGCTGTGTGCATTAAAATCCCCACACCATACCATACTGTTCTCACACTGTCCCCCTATTTCTAAAAGTTTGTTTATTTCAAGCTTTTTACATGGATTATAGTAATTTACGATTGATAATTTTGATTTTCCTCCCCAAATTTCTATTCCCACATATTCTTGTTCACTTTCCACTCTTGTAACTCTATAAGGAATTCCCTGCTTAACAAATGTAGCACACCCTCCACCTCCTCCCTCTTTCCTGTCTTGTCTAATTGCTATATATCCATTTAAAACAAAATCCAAATTAGGCTTTAGCCAAGTTTCTTGAACACATATTACTTCTGGTTTTTCCTCTCTGCTGTCTATAAATTGTTTAAAATCTTGTCCATTTGCAATTAGGCTTCTGGCATTCCATTGAAGAATTAGCATAATTAATATTATTAACCCACCCATGTTGGATCTTGACTTGACTGCATATTAAGCTCATCTCTTACTTCTTCCCATTTTAATCCTACTAACTCCAAATGATGTACTGCCGCTTTAACTATGATTTGAATCCTTTCAGTTTTAGATTTAATCTCAGATGTTGCATTTATTACCCCTGCTATAAAGGTAACTAACTTCTTCTTTTCTTCCCAAATCTTCCTCCATTCTTTCTGCTCACCTCCATTTTTTTTTTCCTTTATCATACTCTTCATCCACATCCTTCTTTTTTCCCTCACTTCTCTTGATAGCATCAGCATATGAAATTTTTTCCTTCACCTTAATTTGTTGTACTTCCACCTCTCGTTTCATTACTTCACATCCCCAGAAAGCAACACTATGATTGCCTCCACAATTGCAGCACTTTGGTTTAACACCTTCTCCACACTTCCCATAGTCGTGATCTCCTCCACATCTAGCACATCTTCTTTGCTTTTTACATCCCCTTGCCACATGACCAAATTCCTGGCAGTTATAACATCTCATAGGCTTAGTTATGAATTCTCTTATGTTATATTTAATATAACCAAAGTATACCTCTTTAGGGAGGTCCTTACAATCAAATTCAATCAGAACAGATTCCGTTTCCTTTTTGTCAATTCCTCTTGTCATTCTTTTAGCAGATTTAACTGATCCAGTTCTCACCCTCAAATTCTCTACGATCTCCTTCATACCCACCATAAGAGGAACTCCTGCCATGATTCCTTTACAACTCTCGTCCTTTTCTCCTCCAACTCTAACCACTTTTGTTACTTTTATTTTTCCCACAGTGCTCATTCTCTTTGCCTTCTCTATCTGTTTTTCAGAGCTACATCCAATAAGTAAGTTTCCATCTCCCAGTACTCTTGCATATTTTACTTCTCCTATTTGTGCTTTAATGACTTTAGTCAGTTTTAACGGGTCAGTTTTCTTTACTCCCCCTTCTCCCTCAAAACGTACTACTACATTAAACAATTCTGATCTCAAATCATTTACCTCAACTTCTCTTCCCTCACTTTCCGTTCCACCCAAACTTTCTGAGTCATTTTTCTTTCTTTTATGTCTAGGCAATTTATTAGTTCTAGGTCCCCTTATCACCTCCTCCCATTCACTTTCCTCTTCTTGATCTCTACATTCCATGCTGTTTTCATATACTGACTCTCTTTCTGTCATCCTGAAAAGTTTGATATTATTTAGTCAATGAAAAGTAGAGGAGGAGCACCGCTACCGGACCTATACAGGCCGTCGGCCGGTACTCCCACACTCCTCTCCACTAACGACCTACCGTTTACCAAGTCAAAAGGTCCTCAGTTCAGTGTCCAATAATGAATCCAATAAATCAGTTCCAACTAATCCTTATAGTCAGATCGCTATCTGCAATTCTAAAAACCAGAAATGAAATATGTCAACAGTCCAGCCCAGTCCAACAGTCCACCCAAACAGAACTTCCCAACGCTCACGCCAACATGCCACTATGCAGATAATCCTCCTCACCTCAGGCTCCACTCGCGGACGCTTCTCCAGTTCAAATATAGTACACCAATTTAAACACAGCATGTCGTAATCTGTGACGAAGCATGCGAGAGCCAATAAGCGTCTGATATCACTGCCGTAAAACATGTCGTAACGCTTCGGGAGAAGCGGAAATGGAGATGAAGATCACTGGATAAAGGGCTGAATTTGGATCTGTTTCTTGCAAACAACGTATGGATTCTAAATATTTGGATTACATCAAGCTAATAAAATTGATATATTTTGTGAATTTATGTTGTGTTTTAGTGTATTATGGGTCTTGAATGCAATAGAGTCAAAACATTAATTTCGATTAATTAGTGAGGAGTTGGCATGTTTTTCACTTTAAAATAATGGGCCACATCACTAGTAGTTCCTGCGGGATACCAAGGTAACGCTTGAGTAATTAGTGAGGAGTTAGCATGTTTTTCACTTTAAAATAATGGGCCACATCACTAGTAGTTCCTGCGGGATAACAAGGTAACGCTTGAGTAATTAGTGAGGAGTTAGCATGTTTTTCACAAGTAATACAAGTTATTTAATTTTATATTTAACACATACTGTACAGGCACTAGTAATATTCTAACAAACATTGTAATCTGGAAGATGTGGTTTTGCGATTATCGCAACATAAATGCAGCCAATTTCTTCATTAAGGATGCAAATTGTTTTTGACAAGAGAACATCAATGTTTATATTTATATCCTAAAGAGAAGTCCTCCTCTGGCGGCTACTGTAACATAAAGGTAGGTCTTTGGAGTCTGAGACATATTGAACTGACACTCAAGAGCTCATAATAGTGAACTAATCCAATCATGAGTGTCAGCATCAGTTCCTAATTGTTTAAAATTTTAAACAAATTATCATTATTAGTATTATTCTATGTTTAAGTTTGAAATAAACAGAACATGCGTCTGTAACGGTATCAGGTGATTGACAGCAGTGTCATCCTATCAGCAAGTAGTACCTTGCATTTAAGTCTGATTGGCTGTCACCTGTGATGCGTCACGCCCGATTTCCCTGGTTGTTTGCTAGTGTCGACGGTGGTTGTAGGTAAGCGAGCTGTGTTTTAATGGTCGATCCTTTTTGGAGTTTTCCTATGCATAACTTTTTAAATCATTGTTATCAATTAGTGCCGCTTTGGTGCGGTGCCCTCCGTGCTGTTTAATGGGTCTGATGACTGTTCACCTCACAGGTAATATTTATTGTTAAGAGCTTGTGATATGGTGCTGAAATGGCTGTGTGGGTTTAACATTCCCTTCGGATATCAAATAGGCGTGATTCCCTGTATTCCATTGTGTAACGGGTGGGCATGACTGACCAATCCGTGTCTATTAAGCGTGCTATCTAGCGTGATCTCCTGATGGTAAGTGTTTATACGTTACTATGACTGGGAGTGGGGATAGTATAATTTACGATTGGTAACATCTCTGTTTGTTTGTTATAGGATTCTCCCTCTCGTTCTGTGCCGTGATTGTTGCTACTGTGTTTGCGCTACTAAAGTGCTGCGGTTAATACGGCCGCGCCGACGCGATCATCACTAAAGAGAAGGGGACTGCTCGTTTGGTTCTTATCGTGGCGTTATAGTTGACCCGCTTTATATTCCTGGATTGTGTGGGGGACTAGTTGGTTCCTTCCACTTAGCTGCCCTCTATGTTTTTGTTTGATTTCATAACTTTTGTTTTGTTTGTTTCCTGTTAACTAACTTCTAATCTTGTGGAAGTATAGTTTGTTTAGTTAACTTGATTTTTATTTTCATTTCATTCTTACTACTGTAAAGCCATTTAACTGCGTGAAATATTTAATCAAACCATTTAATTGCTTGGTTCATGTGATCAACCATCTATAAGTACAATTTGTGTGTGTGTGAACCTTTATTGAGCTAAAATTGTCTTGTATTAATCAGGTGACCAACTAATTGACTTTTCTGTGCTTGAATGGTTTTTTTATTTTTGTCATTTACATTTATTGTTGTGAGGATTTGCTTTATTGATGTCCATCTGGTTATTATTTTTCTTTATGAATTTTATGGTCTCTTTTCATTTTGCAGGCGCTGGGGTCCCACGGTTGGATTGCTCTTCCTCCTCCTGGTGGTGGTGCTTTATCGTGTGCAGTGTACACTGTTGAGTGTGTGATTGTGTGATTAAGTGACACGGGGTGTGCGTGTGGAAGTGTGCTCTGTAAAATCAAACCCCACGTTGCTTCCTGACGTTGGGAGCCTCAGGCCTGCCGGTATTTAGTTTCTGTTTCTGCATGTTTTTCTTATTGTTTAGTTTAAAGTGGGTTTCAGTGTCCAACATTTTAAAGTATTTTTCTATTAATAAACATTTGTATTTTTGTATTACTCACGTCTCTTGCCTAATTCTATGAGGGAACCGAACCTGTGTGCTTTGCTCATTGTTTGAGTATTTTCCCTGGGGCTAACCCCTGGGGTGGCGTAGTCGGACTTTCTTTATTAGGAAATAAAAACTTGCTCTTGTGTTTCAAAAAATTACATCGCCACGTTACACGTCCATCCTTTGGCAAGAGTAGTAGTCACAATCTCAACCTGTAGCTAATGTATTTGGGGAAATATAAACTGGTTTCCACTAAGAACCCATTTGAGGCACAAGCTTCTGAAATGTTATGACCATGTTAAGAGTAAAAAAAAAACCCCACAATTGTTCACTTTTTAGACATGTTACTTTTGTGATTAGTAATTAATTGGTTATTCTTTCTTAGTTCACAAGTAGTTCTCAGTGAGGATACATTTCTTTAGTAATAATCAAATACCTACCAAGGAACTACCTTTGTACTAAATTAGATATTACTTACTGCTTAGTTAATATTGCTTCCATATTAGTTAATAGTATTAAGTTCGGTGTTAATGCAGTACTACCTATTACTTCCTGCATAGCTACTTGTTAACTACGGACCATTATTCTAAAGTGTTACCCCGTCAACATACCGGTGTGCATTGCAACGAGTCAAAACACAGAAGAAGAACAACACGCGTGACCTGCACCGAGTGTCTTCGCTTTTGGATTGTTTATTTTGAGAAGTTACAGCTATAGTTACAGCAAACATGGTAATTACCTGCGTAGCAAAATAACTTTTGCTTGAGAACAAGCAAAGGACATACACAAATGTAATGCTTCACAGAATTCCATCGAATGTGGAACTGAGAAATAAATGGCTAGCTGCTCTGGAGATCTGTACTTCAACGCCTCTCTACAAAATTAAACAGTAAGTGCATTTTGCGAAGAGCATTTTGCACCGGAGGACTAAGTTACTGTTGACTAAGTTAAAAAATGGAATATGGGCTCAGAAAGACGGTACTAAGTTACGTCTGAAACATACGGCTGTCCCATCCCATCTATTTTCAAAGCACAGGCAGAACAAAGTGCACATGTAAGTTGTCTTTTATTACTCTTCCTTATGTTAATCTGTGTCTTTATTCGGTTGTAAGATAGATGCTGAGAAGCTGTATATAGACTACGGTTCAAATAACGTTAGCCTCCTCTAGTGTAACCTCATGTTGAATTCAACCTGTTTAGCATGAACAACCAAACTAAAATAAAAATCGCTGTTATCGTTACCTGTAAAATGAAATGACTCAGGGCTAAGTTAGCTATATTTCTCTCACCGAGTTAGGCTCAGGAGTTTTAGTATAACTACTATGAGGAGAAGGCTACAAGCAGTTTACTATACATGTGTCATGTTTAAAATAATCACTTACTCTGTGGACAGCTGTCCATTTGGTCTATTCGGCGTGGGGCGTTTTTTCCAGTTCACTTTATCACACCGGAAAAAAAAATCGAGTACTGCCGGATGGATCAGCGCCGTGAAATCCTCGGTAGCTGTGACACAACTGCGGGCACGCTCATCTTGATCTGACGCGTTGAGCCTGGTCATCGACGGCAGTAACTTGTCCCACTCGCCACAGCACAGACACTCTATTTCAGTCGGCATATTCCCCCACATTCACACCACCAGTTCGTGTTGGCTCTCATCCTCACGTCCTCGGGCTGTTGAGCGACCGCAACCTCCTCCTGTCGTTCTATTTCCACTCATTTTCTGTAAACTCTTGTACATATAGGTATGGTTCTGGCTCACACAAAATCAGCCATGTTCATCGCCATTCATGTACTGTTGGGAAAATATCCAGGCAGCTACTATTCACACCGGTATGTTGACGGAAGTCGTGGGATTTCATGTGTTGCGTGATATCTCTGCGCCCAAGTACTAGCAGTGCTTCGCCTAAGCAGCAGTGCTTCGCCTGTGCTTCCCCCTAATATAGTCCCAAGTCAATATCTGCCTAGGAAATCGCCTAGTGTTAATCTGCATCGCTATTTGTACTCGTTGTGAATACGCAGGCCACAAGAAGTAATTACGTGGGTTTTTTTAATTTTTTTTAATCACTTTTACTCAGGCCATGCTAGCTGGCAACAAAGGATTCCATTCATTGTGCTAAGCTAGCGCCGACCCTGTCAAACTAAAACAATGCATGCACTGAGACAAAAATGCATTTATCCACCTATCTAAATGTATGAAAGTATGTGAATAAGCCCTATTTCAAAAAACGGTGGAGTGTTCCTTTAAAACAGTGGAGTGTGCCTGGTCCGCGGGATCTGCTCATGTCGATCAGAGGCGCTGTACTAGCGGCGCACCGATCATGCGATTGGCTCCGGGCCTGGCTCGTGTGGACCGAAAGCGCCGGGTCGGCGGCGCGGCAGCGGCTTCACCTGTGGGTCTGCACCTTCAACATGTTGCCCAACAATTGGACATACATCTCGATTCGAAACACCCGGACACCAACGCAGAAATGGCAAGACCAGCTCAAGGTACCAGCAAAGCAGCACAGATTTTAGACGGCAATCGCCAAACGTTATCTACTTCATTAGGTATAAACTGCAGCAATGAATACAAGCAAGTTATGATAACTACAGTCAAACACAAAAACACAGTTTTCAAGAAACATAGGGGATTAAGAATTTTTCAGACTATAAATCAGGCAAAGATGATTTGGGATCCATGCTGTAAACCTAAAGGGCTACTTGGTGGACACCTAAACATTAGAAGCATGATTCCCAAACGGGAACAGTTAGAGCATCTTTTAATTCAATCAAATATTTCCTTTTTAGGATTAACAGAAACGTGGTTAACTTCTTCATCACCTGAGGCAGCAATAACAATTCCCGGTTACAATGTTTTTAGAAAGGATAGGGGTCAGGGGAAGGGAGGGGGGGTTTTATTGTATGTTAAAGACACTCTTAAATGTAATAAGATTGTATGGTCTGATGACATTAACCTTGAGTGTGTGGGAGTAGAGATTATACTTTCTAAAGAAATGACTTTTACAGTCATATGCATGTATCGTAAACCATCAGCTAAAATAGATTTTTATAGCGATCTCAAAACCCTTATCAATCTTACTAATCTGAAAAAAGAGTTAATTTTAATAGGTGATTTTAATATTAACTGGGATAATAAGAAAGAAAGGAAAAACCTTAAACACATAACTGACTATTTTAATTTGGAACAATTAATCAAAACGCCAACCCGAATAACTAATCGCTCCAAAACAACAATAGACCTAATTTTTACAAACAAACCTGAAAGAATTATTAAAACCTACAACCTTTTAACTGGTTTGTCTGATCACAATGGAATCTTTTTTTCACGAAAATTAACGAAAACACGATCTTGTAACTCCATTGTTTCAAATAATTCTCTGTGTCATAATATAATCCCTAAAAGTCAACATCAAAATGTGGAAATAGCCCTGAATGAGCAGGATTGGGCTTATCTAATCGCAAGCGAAGATGTTATAGACAAGAGTGTAATTTTCCACAGCAAGGTTAAAATGGTTATGGCATCATTTATTAAAAAGGTGAGGCATAGAAGAACAATTGACAATGCCATACCATGGCTTCACAATGATTGTAGGTTGCAAATGAAGAGAAGAGATCAATTACTAAAAAGGGCGATTAAAACTGGCCTTACCTCAGACAGACAACAATTCACCTCAGCACGAAATAAAGTTATCCAAATAATGCGGAGGGCCAAATCTAATTTTTTTATGAATATTATTGATAGTGCAAAAGGGAATGGGAAAAAAATATGGCAAAGCATTAATAAACTAACTGGCAAACAGAATAAACAAGATAAATTAACTGAACTTAAAATTAATAATGTAGTGGTGAAAGATCCATTCACTCTAGCGTCTGAGTTAAATTCATTTTTTAAAAATTCTGTCCAAGAAATAGCTCAATTATTCATCACACCTGAATGTGTTTCTTCTCCTGTAAACTGCACACAGCCTATATTTATGATAAAAGATATTACGGAACCAGATGTGGCATCCATCATTGACGAGTTAAATAATTCCAAAGCTAAGGATCAGTTTGGTCTGGACACACATTTCTTCAAATTGCATAAAGAGTCTTTAGTTTGCCCCATTACACATATGATTAATTTATCAATAAAACAATCTGTTGTTCCACCAGACTGGAAGATGGCCACAATCACACCAATTTTTAAATCAGGGAGTAGATTAGATATAAATAATTATAGACCAATCAGCATCTTGCCAGTTATATCAAAAGTTATTGAAAAATGGATAGCAAAACAATTAATAAACCATCTAAATATATGCGGCTCCCCTTTGCATCCAATGCAATTTGGTTTTCGTGCTCATCATTCAACTGAAACAGCTGTTAATGTGTTTATGGAAAAGGTTAAACATTCTTTAGACACTCATCCTGTTGTTGGTGCTGTTTTTCTAGATCTGAAAAGGGCATTTGATTCTGTCAATCATCAGATGCTCCTGTCTAGATTAACACATTTCAATTTCTCCGAACAAGCCATCAGCTGGATGACCTCGTACTTAGCCAACAGAATACACTGTGTCTCTATTGACAACATTAAATCTCCCTATTTAGAATGTCCAGTAGGGGTTCCTCAAGGCTCCATACTTGCACCTATTCTTTTTTCTTTATACATTAACGACCTGCCTACAGTATGCCAAAACGTTAATATTTTAATGTATGCAGATGACGCAGTAATTTTTACGCATGCAAAAACTGTTCAAGAAGCTTCTCAGTCACTTACTTCTGCACTGAGCCGTGTACAGGAGTGGCTCATCAAATCATGTCTACTACTGAACCCTAAAAAAACTGTTTGTATGATGTTTTCTAAGCGGCAGATTGAAATGACTCGCTCAAATATATTTTTAAACCGAGAAGAACTACAGATTGTACACGAATTCAAATACCTTGGCATTGTATTAGATCCAACACTGTCTTTTAAAAATCATATAAAAAGCTTATCAAAAACTGTAAAATTTAATCTTGCAAACTTTAGATATATTAGACCATCTCTGTCACATAAAGTAGCTCAAATGTTTCTTCACTCTATGATCCTTTCTCATATTGAATATGGTTTTACAAACTGGTCACTCACAAATGCCACAACGCTCAAAAAAATGGAGTCACTTTTCAAACAAGCTCTAAAGATTTTAGACCGGAAACCACTCTCATATCATCACTGCTTAATATTACAAAAATATAACCTACTAAGCTTTGCAAATTTCTTAAAGCTCAAATATGCATGTGCTATATATAAGACCCTACATGGTCTTGCCCCACCCCCACTAAATGATTACATTAAAGTGAAAACAACGGGCG
The DNA here is from genome assembly GCF_963993115.1 of Abramis brama. Taxonomy (NCBI): domain Eukaryota; kingdom Metazoa; phylum Chordata; class Actinopteri; order Cypriniformes; family Leuciscidae; genus Abramis; species Abramis brama. Next base: position 4,494,823 of record NC_139968.1, on the reverse strand, counting down.
GAGGCAGAAGTATAACCAGGGCCTGCACGAGAGGTGATTGTGTGGTGCCTTACAGACGTACAGCATTCGGACAATATGTACTATCAATCAAGGGGACAGAGATCTGGAACAAATTACCGGTTGCTGTGAGAGAAAGCCCGACTTTCCCTAGTTTTAAGAACCAACTTAAACAATGGCTTAAAACAAATCAGTTATGTGCCCACTAATGATAACTTTTGTAACTTAGATAAATGAGTACGGTTCATTGTATTATTTTATTAGTGTATGTATGTATACCAAACTAGATCCAGCACTTTGCAGCATCTAATAGCACTTTAAGAAATTGATAATGCACTTAATGCACTTTGAGTAGCACTTTACTGTGTATGTGTACATGTGTGTGTCCGTCATGTATGAGTGTGCCATATTAGATGCCCTGTCTGCTAGTGGCGGCATTTCTTATGTTGTTGTTAATTGTTGTGTCTTTTAAATTAAGTTGAATCATGTTTAAATTAGATGTTTAGCCGTGTCACTAGGTATTGTTGATGACCTCACATGGGACTACAAATGTAAAATAGCCTGGGGGCTAACTTTGGCATATGTACGTTGCTGAAAAGCTATGTTCATTCATATGCATTGTCCCATTCAAATAAATAAATAAAAAAAAAAAGAAAAAAAAAAAGAATAGAGATTAAAGAGAGTTAATATAACAAAATGGAGGTTTTAGTTGTAGTAGGGGAAAAGCATTTGGATTTTAAAGGGCACCTATTATGACTCTTTTCACAAGATGTAAAATAAGTCTCTGATGTCCCCAGAGTATGTATGTTAAGTTTTAGCTCAAAATACCCAACAGATCATTTTTTACATGTATGTAAAAATGCATGTTTAAATTGTCATTTTTTGGGGCTCAGAAAAATGTGCCGTTTTAGTGTGTGCCCTTTCAATGCAAATGAACTGCTGCTGCCGAGACAGGGGGCGGAGCCTCACGAGCTCGTGCTACAGAGCCAGGACAATCTCATCTGATAATATCAGAACAGAAACTCTCAGTTGCGGTGTTCGGCAGACTCTGTGTCCAGCTCACTCAGGGCGGGTCTATGCACAAACTCCAGTGTCAATCAACCGTCGTGGGCGGGGCTTGTGCAATTCTACGTCACATTGCATAGAATCTTAGAACAGCTCATTCTGAGACAGTGCTTATGATTTATGGAGATTGTATAAAAAAACACTGGGTGGATTTTTATCATTCTAGGGTGGTTTTGCTCACACACTGCCAACACACATTTATGTTCAAACACCATGTAAAAGTGAATTTTGCATAATAGGTGCCCTTTAAATTATGTACTGTGAAAGTGTTTTATATTTGTTTTTGGAGATTCTGTTTTTAGAAAACCAATAGCAAACCATTTCTGGCAAAATATATTTCCTGAAATTGATGAAAAGCAGATATGGAGTAATATCAATTGGAAGTATCTGGATGTCAAAGTAGAATGTTTAGACTATTAAATAAGACAACATGATTTTTTTTCAGAAATGAGGTAAAATTGGAATGGCACAGAATGCAATATGTTAAGTATGTGAGGAAAAGAATGAAGGAATTTTATACTTACATTGTACAGAACTGGAAGAATTTATGGGAATTTTAAAGAAAATTGTGCTGAAGTTAATGGGAAATGTCAGGGAAGAACAAATTAATTGGAATGAACTAATGATGTTTGGTGTTAATGTTAAATGTAAAAATAAGAAAGTAATACATTTAATATTGGCATTGGCAAAGTACTTAATATGGAGTAGAAGAAACATTGTGAAACAGAAGAAATTTAAAGTAAATCTATGGATGGTATTTAAAAGTTAATTGGAGGAGTATTTACAAATACTGTGCAGTTACTTGGAAATGGTGGACAAGGTGGACTGTTTTGATAATTTTGTGACATCAGAAGTACCTGGAGTATGCTGCTAATGTAAAAATGTTTTGAGTGGTAAATGTTAAAGGTTTTATTTTTTTATGTTGGCTTGTAAATGGTGTTTTACAACAGTAAATGTACTTAAAACTGAAAATGTTTATAAAAAAAAAAAAAATCTCGTCTGATCTCGGAAGCTAAGCAGGGTCGGGCCTGGTTAGTACTTGGATGGGAGACCGCCTGGGAATACCAGGTGCTGTAAGCTTTTTAGTTTACTTCACTAATGTTCTAACCTTTTAAATAGCCTGATTTTGGCAACAGATTTAGCTTACGGCCATACCACTTTGAGAACGCCCGATCTCGTCTGATCTCGGAAGCTAAGCAGGGTTGGGCTAGTCTTTTAAACAAAGAGTCTCTGAGTTTCTTCAAAAAGCCCATTTTTGGCAGCAGATTTCGCTTACGGCCATACCACCTTAAGGGCGTTAGAGAGCTCACAGGAAGTGACGTGGCATTTTGTTTTTACAATTATTATAATTATTTATTTATTTTTGTGAATTTTGTTTGTGTTTTGGCATTTTTTTTTTTTTTTTTGAAAACCTCCTGTGATAAGGTTCAGTCCAGTAATAATAAGGAAGGAAGAAGACAGGGGTCGGCTTGAGCTGGGACTCACGTTTTATGCACTCTTTTCCGTATAAACAAAAAGGTGCGCACAAAGCGCGTTCACCGTGCATGTACACAGCAATAAACAAACAATAACTCAGAATTCTCTTTAGACGTTTCTCTCGATCTCCGACAGCACACGCGAGGTCCCAGCTCGTCTCTCTCCCTCTCTCTCTGCCGCGCTCCGGCTTATATGCGGTCTCTCCACGCCAGTTACTGAAATCAGACACAGGTGTTCATCATCTGCACTTGACCTACTTACGCTCCGCTCTGCTCCGTCCTCTCTCTCCCGCTACAGACTCCGCAAAACCACGCCCCCCTCGCCACATACCCCCACCGCCCGACTCAGGCCGGGGAGCCATCCGGTCTGCAGCCCCCCCCCCCTCCTCCTCCTGGAGAGAAAGTCAGCCACAGCCATCTGTACACCCGGCCTGTGGATCACCTGGAACTTAAAAGGCTGTAAAGCTAGATACCAACGAGTGATCCGCGCGTTGGTATCCTTCATGCGGTGGAGCCACTGCAGGGGAGCGTGGTCCGAACAGAGGGTGAACTCCCGCCCCAGGAGGTAATAGCGAAGGGTGAGAACGGCCCATCTGATGGCCAAACACTCCTTCTCTATGGTGCTGTACATCGTCTCTCTCTTAGAGAGCTTTCGACTGATGTACAGCACCGGCCGCTCTTCACCCTCCACCTCCTGGGACAGGACAGCGCCCAACCCCCTGTCCGACGCGTCTGTCTGTAGGATAAAGGGGAGAGAAAAGTCAGGAGCATTTAAGAGCGGACCGCCACACAGAGCAGCCTTTATCTGGGTGAAAGCCTGCTGACACTGCTCCGTCCACTGGACCCTATCTGGTGCCTCCTTTTTAGTTAAATCAGTCAGCGGGCTGGCAGTGTCCGAAAAATTAGGTACAAACCTTCTATAATAACCTGCCAGCCCCAGGAACTGTCTAACCTCCTTTTTGGTCTTGGGTCTCGGACAGGTCGCAACTGCTGCCGTCTTGTCAATTTGTGGACGCACCTGTCCATGACCCAAGTGGAAACCCAGATATCTTACTTCCACCCGCCCAATTGCACACTTCTTCGGATTGGCCGTGAGCCCAGCCCTTCTCAACGTCTTCAGGACAGCTCGCAAATGCTGCATATGTCGCTGCCAATCACCACTATAAATGATAATATCATCTAGGTATGCAGCGGCATATGCAGCATGCGGCCGGAGAATTCTGTCCATCAGACGCTGAAAGGTGGCCGGAGCCCCGAACAACCCGAACGGAAGTGTAACAAATTGGTGTAATCCGAACGGCGTTGTGAAAGCTGTTTTTTCTTTGGTCATGGGAGACAAGGGGATCTGCCAATAACCCTTAGTTAAGTCCAGTGTCGAATAAAAACGAGCAGTGCCTAGTCGATCAAGCAATTCGTCAACCCTAGGCATTGGATATGCGTCGAATTTCGACACAGCATTCACCTTCCTGTAATCCACACAGAACCGTACTGAGCCGTCCGTTTTAGGAACTAAAACTATCGGGCTCGCCCAGTCACTGTTGGATTCTTCTATTACTCCCATTTCTAGCATCGCTTCTAATTCACTTTGAACCACTTTTTTCTTGTGTTCTGGTAATCTATACGGCCGGCTGCGAACAACCACGCCCGGCTCAGTCTCAACATGGTGCTGAATGAGATTCGTTCGACCAGGCAGTGGTGAAAACACATCAGCAAAATCTGCTTGTATTGATTTGATATCAGTGAGCTACGAGGGTGAGAGGTGGTCTCCTCCAGGGGCCAGAGCGAGGGATTGGGACTTTGAATTCACTTCTGGACCGAGATCCTCCTCCCCACTCACTACCGTCGCCAGCATCACTGATTCCGCCTCAGACCATTTTTTAAGCAGGTTGAGGTGATATATTTGATGTGCTCCGCCTCTATCTGTTCGAACTACCTCATAGTTGAGATCACCAACTCGCCGTGTAACCTCAAAGGGCCCTTGCCACTTTGCGAGTAACTTTGAACTAGAAGTAGGGAGTAATACAAGCACTTTATCTCCCGGTGCGAATTGACGTAGTCTAGCCCCCCTGTTGTACAACCGACTCTGCTTGTCTTGTGCCTGTAACAAATTCTCCATTGATAGCCGCCCCAAAGTGTGGAGTTTTGTTCTCAGGTCCATGACATATTGAATTTCATTTTTGCTATTAGAAGGTCCGTCCTCCCAAGTCTCTCTAAGGACATCCAGCACCCCCCGTGGCTGACGTCCATAGAGAAGCTCGAAGGGGGAAAACCCCGTGGAGGCTTGCGGGACCTCCCGTACAGCGAACAAAAGGGGTTCTAACCACTTATCCCAATTTTTGGCGTCCTCATGTACGAACTTACGAATCATGGATTTTAACGTGCGGTTAAACCGTTCGACCAGCCCGTCTGTCTGTGGGTGATAGACACTTGTTCGAATCGATTTAATGCCCAACAATTCGTAAAGCTCGCGAATAGTACGTGACATAAACGCCGTGCCCTGATCGGTGAGGATTTCTTTCGGAATCCCCACCCGGGAGATTAATTGAAACAGTGCACTCGCCACACTCTTAGCAGAAATAGTGCGGAGAGGCACTGCTTCAGGATATCGTGTTGCATAATCCACCAGAACTAATGCAAAGCGGTGTCCTCGCACTGACCGTTCCAATGGCCCGATGAGGTCCATACCAATTCGTTCGAAGGGGACCTGCATTAATGGTAGGGGGCACAATGGTGCTTTTGGGGTGGCCGGTGGATTCACCAACTGACATTCACGACAAGACGCGCACCACCTGCGCACGTTCTCGTGAATGCCCGGCCAAAAGAACCGGGCCATGAGACGGTTTAGTGTAGCCGTTTGTCCTAAATGCCCGGCCATTGGATTACAATGAGCCGCCTGGAAAAGCATTTCCCGACGGCTTCTAGGTATCAGTAACTGGGTTGTATCTTGCTTTGTCTGGGCGTCTTGGGTCACCCGATACAACTTATCTTTTAAAATTGAAAAATAAGGATAGGAGAGCGGTTGTTCAGGATGAAGAAGCTGACCGTCGATAGAACGAACCTGATCAAAGGCATTTTTCAGCGTTTCATCCCGTGACTGTTCCAGGGGAAAATCATCATGCTCAGGGTGGATGTTTCGCTCCAGAGCACTCTGTTCCCCTGAAACAGGCTCCGGAGGTTCCGGTTCAGCTTCTCCTAACTGTGCAACCGCTATTCTACTCTTCTCTCTGTTCCCCCAAGAGGCATCCGAACATAAATATCCCAATAATTTATTAAATGAGGGCCAATTAGTACCCAAAATTATCGGATGCCGGAGGTGCGGATTAACTGCCACCTCTATTCTATGCTTTTCTCCCCTGAATTGAATATCCACAGGCAAAATAGGATAATTCACCACTTCCCCGTGCACACACCGAACCTTAACCATGCGGCTATTATCCAATGCCCTAGGTTGAATCAGACTTTGATGGATGGAGGATTGGTTACATCCTGATAGGGCTGTAGTCAAGACCACCTTTGTCGAGTCCAAGACAAGTCCAAGACCAGGACTAGTCGAGTCCAAGTCAAGACCGAGTCCAAAAAGGTTCGAGTCCGAGTCAAGACCGAGTCCAGGACAGGAAAAAAAAAGTCTGCTAAAAAATATAGGCTAGCCTATAGAAATTAAATCATTATGTAATAATGAAATAATGAATAATTTTAATTTTATTTAAAATAATTGACTAATTCAAAGAACAACAAAAAAATAATAATTATATAGCCTAGGCCTAACACATTCGTCTCGACTGTCTGATCAGCCTTCTGTTCCTGTCAATCATACACGCGATGTCAACCAATTAAACTGCATGAGGGAAGACCGAGACAACTCACAGACACACACACACACACACACACACAAGAGATGCGGATAAACCGCGGATCGGGCGGATGACCTGACGAAAAATAATATTTTAATTAAATTCGGGCGAGGAGGTGGACCTCGAAGCAATCAAATGAAAAAAGTTTGCCACTAAGCAAACCTGCAAGTTATGAGCTGGGTTATTTTGTTTCGATATTAGCTATATTTTAAAACAGCCAGTCATTGCGCCTACCACTCATGGAATAGGCAAAGAAAGAAAGGTAAGAAAAAACGTCGGAAAACTTTGCCCATTAATTAGATGTGCAAGGCAAGCAGGCTAGTTTTCGGGTTGTTATGGACAATTAAAAATGTGAATATTCACGTTGCACTAGCGGTGGACTTTCAGCGAGTTTATTTAAACATTTATTTTTTAAAGAGCTGTTTGTGAGTCAAAAGAGCCGGCTCTTTCAGTGAGCTGAGTGAAACGAGCCGGCTCACGAAAAAGAGCCGAAATACTTATTAGGTGGCCAGTGTTTCACTTTCCCTCCAATAATATATTGTTTTAATATTGCGGCGACGTATGTGTGATTACTGGGAACATAATAAAGAAACCTGGACTCGGTCGAGACCAAAAGCCATATTTGGCAAGACCAGTGGCCGAGACCGAGACAAGTCCGAGTCCGAATACCAGCGAGTCCGAGATAAGTCCGAGACCATAGAAAAGCGGTCTCGAGTCCAGACTCGAGTCCAAGACCGGACTCGAGTACTACAGCCCTACATCCTGAATCCACCACAGCCTGATATGTACCCCCCTTGATACTCACTGGTATTTGGTATAGGCCAGCTTGATCGAGGGCAGCCTGTGGCGCGTCGGGGACCCGGATCAATGTCCCCACCTCCATCACTGGACATCTGTCAATAAAATGTCCTGGGTCCCCACAGCGCCAACAGGCCGGCCCAGACTTTACCGCCGCCCTGGCGGCAGGAAGCGGGTCAAGCGATTGGCGTGGCGGTGTGAAGAATCCCGTGGTCGAACTCCCTCCCCTGGGAGGAGCCCTGGGTGCAGCTGTTGGCTCCGCTGAGTAACCCGTTCTCCACCTGGGCGCTGGCTTCGGCGGGAGCCCTCCACGGGACCTAGGAAGGGGAACAGGTTTGGAGAGAGAGAGAGAGAGAGAGAGAGATGCGGATGGTAGAGGGTCGCCGACCCCTGGGCACGCCACCATCTGGTCCTCCGCCAGCTGGATGGCCTGGTTCAGCGACGTCGGGCGGTGGCACTGGACCCACTGCGCAGTTTTCCTAGGCAGCCTGGCCACGAACTGCTCCAGTACCACACGATCGATTATACCCTCGACGTCGCTACTGTCGGCCATCAACCATTTGCGGCAGGAGTCCCGGAGCTGCTGTGCCATCACGAAGGGTCGGCCGGACTCTTCCAGGGTAAGGGTCCTGAACCGCTGACGATGTTGCTCCGGAGTCCGACCGACCCGCTGGAGGATGGCACGTTTGAGGTCCTGGTAGACCAGGAGGTTTTTGACTGGCAGTTGGTGGGCGGCTACCTGCGCTTCTCCTGACAGCAGGGGGATCAGCCGCATTGGCCAGTCCCCGATGGGCCATCCCCGAGCCTCTGCCGACTTCTCAAATAAATCCAGGAAGGCCTCCGGATCATCGTGAGGCCCCATCTTGTTGAGCGGCAGAGGAGATGTACTGTCTTTAGATGAGGGGATGGCCCGAACCTCCCGGTCTACCCAGCTCCGGAACAGCTCGCGGTCTTCATGCTGGGATCGGAGGAGCGCCTCGAAGCGTTTATCCTGCTCCTCCTTGATCGCCAGCAGATGTTGGTGTTGCTCTTGGTGAAGACCGGCGAGCGACTGGATGATATCCGCAAATGGTGTACCTGGCGGGGACTGCATGGCGGCGGCGATCTTCTTCCTTCCCGGGTTTCGGCACCAGTGTGATGAGGTTCAGTTCAATATTGATAAGGAAGGAAGAAGACAGGGGTCGGCTTGAGCTGGGACTCTCGTTTTATTCACGTTTCTTTAGAAATAAACAAAAGGTGCGCACAAAGCGCGTTCACCGTGCGCATGCACAGCAACAAACATTCAATAACTCAGAATTCTCTTTGGTCGTTTTCTCGGTTCCCAGCAGCACACAACGAGGTCCCAGCTCATCTCTCTCTCTCTCTCTCTCTGTCGCGCTCCGGCTTATATCCGGTCTCTCCACGCCAATTACTGAAATCAGACACAGGTGTTCATTATCTGCACTTGACCTACTTACGCTCCGCTCTGCTCCGTCCTCTCTCTCCCGCTACAGACTCCGCAAAACCACGCCCCCCTCGCCACAATGGCAAAGGTGTGTTTTTTAAAAAAGTGGCTGGATGTGGATATTAAAAGGGTTAGAGATGTTTTATATGAGTATAAAAATGGGTTTCTTCCTCTGCAGTTTGTCATCGATACTTTGGAAGAGGCAAAAGAGGATTATAATGTTAGTACTGTAAAGAAGCAGTATGATGTTGTAAAGAAAGCAATACCAAAAGAGTGGATTGAAATAATAGAGAGTGGGGAAAAAGAGGAAGAGAAAGTGGAAGTGTTTTTTAAAGTCGGGGAGAATAAAAATGATTTTAACTCTAGTACTGTGAAGATGTTTTATAGATGTTTCAAGGAATCTGTTTTCAAAAAACCAAAAGCAAATGAGTTTTGGATGGATCATTTTCCTGGACTAGAGGAAAAGAATATATGGAGGAATGTTAAGTGGAGGTTTTTAGATGTAAAAATGGAAGCACTGGATTATTTTATAAGGCATAAGGTTGTTTTTTCTGAGATGAAACTATGTAAAATTGGGATGGCACAAAATGCAACATGTAAAGTATGTAAAAGAGAGGATGAAGGATTTTTACATTTGTTTTTATATTGTGATGAATTGGAAGAGTTTTTTAAGATTTTAAAGAGTTTGATAACTCAGCTAAGAGAAAAAGGAAAAGAAGATATTCCAAATTGGAATGAGTTGTTAATAATGGGACTGAATGAGAACTGTACTAATAAGGAGGTGATTAATCTGTGTATATCTATGGGGAAGTATGTGATATGGAAAAGAAGAAACATAGTGAGAAGTAAAGACTGTAAAATAAACATATGGATGTATTTTAAAAGAAGATTGAAAGAATATTTGCAAATGTTATATGTGTATTTTAAAATGGAAAGGAAAATGGATGTTTTTTATAAAATGTTCTCTGACAATGTACAAAATGTTTTAAGGAATTTTCAAGTTGATTTCCCTGAAATGTTGTAATGAAGTGTAATGTTTTGTAAATAATATTTTTAATAAAAAAAAGAAAAAAGAACGCCCGATCTCGTCTGATCTCGGAAGCTAAGCAGAGTCGGGCCTGGTTAGTACTTGGATGGGAGACCGCCTGGGAATACCAGGTGCTGTAAGCATTTTTGGTTAAAAAAAAAAGAAAAGAAAAAAAAAAAGAAAAGAGTCTTCAAGTTTGTTCAAAAAGACTGAAATAGTCTCTGAGTTTCTTCAAAAAGCCCAGTCTTGGCAGCAGATTTCGCTTACGGCCATACCACTTTGAGAATGCCCGATCTCGTCTGATCTTGGTACATTCCAGGAAGTGAGTTGGCTGCAGTGGAGGAAGAATCTCCGCCATTTTTGTTAATGTTTAATTTTGTTTATTTTTGACTAGTTACAAGTTATAAAGTTCACTTTTGGTAATTATTTTTCACGGTTTAACCCCAAGCAGTTTTTTAACTGTTTGGGGTTGAGTTTTTGGTTTTGGTTTTTGATATCGTTGGAGAGATCTACAAACTAGGAAGGACATAATGAATAATGTAACAGGACTGGGAAAGGAACTTGAGAAAAAAAACAACGAAGTTGATGAAGGGACTAATTTATTCAAAAGGATGATTGAAGAAAATAATGAAAATCAAGAAGAAGAAACATGGGCAACTGTGGTCTCGAGAAAGAAGCGAAATGGAGCTGAAATGGTGAAAGGAAGGACTGAACAACAACTTCCTGTTGGAAGGCATCACAAAGGTGTACATGTGAAGATGACGAAGAAGTTCATGAGGAAATGGAGATGGACTCACACAACGATGGGGAGAATGTGGAAGAGGATGATGAAGGAGGTGTACCACAAGAAGTATGTGTCATAACAAAGGAAATACAGAGCAGTGAAGAAAGAGTAAGCAAAGATGAACGAGAATGCCTGGAGCAGGGGCATTTTGCGCGGGACTGTAAAGCCCCGCGGTGCCAAAGCTGTTGGAAGGCATCACAAAGGTGTACATGTGAAGATGATGAATTAGTACATGAGGAAATGGAGATGGACTCACACAATGTCGGGGAGAATGTGGAAGAGGATGATGAAGGTGGTGTACCACAACAAGTATGTGTCATAAAGGATATACAGAGCAGCGAAGAAAGAGCAAGTAAAGATGAACGGGACGAAGGAAAAAAGACAGAAAGAGCAAAAATGATGACGGGACTACAACTAATTGATGATAAAGATGAACAGAATGAGATGGAAAACAAAGAAGAAGATGATGATGGAATAAAGGACAGTACAAACCAAGAGGAGGTAAGAGACACAAAGGAAAAAACTTTTGGTGGGAAAGAAAGTGCGAAGAAAAACATTTTGAGTGGGGGAAGTAGATTGAAAACAACAGCACAAATTAATATTGAGAAGGTTGATGGAAAAACAAAGAATAAGAAGAGAATCTAAAGAAAAAAGAAAAAAAGGCAGAAATGACTGGTTTAAGAGAGGAAGAGGGGAGAGAGACTGAACAAAAATGAAGTGTTTGATTAATGAACTGGACTGATGGAAAGGGTTTTTGGGTGTTTTTGTTGTTTGTTGGTTATTCTCTCTTTTTTTGTGGTGATGAGTCAATTTTGTACTGTATCCGTTAATGCTAGAGGATTATCAAATGTTACTAAGTTTGAAAATTTGATTCATTTGACTAAGATATGCAACATACTATGTTTACAAGAAACATGTTGGAATGATGAAAAAATTAATGGTTTGGAAAAAATGTGGGATGGAGAAATTTTATTTAATAATGACCCACAACAAAAAGAGGTGTTGCTATTTTAATAAAAAGAGAAGTGATTAACAAAACAAATGTATTATATAAGGACAATGAGGGTAGGGTTTTGGTTATTCAATTAAAAAGTAAAGAAAAATAAATAATAATATGTAACATTCATGCTCCAAATGAGGGATGAGAAAGAGTTGATTTTTTTAAGGAATTGAGTGATTTAATGAGTGTGTGGCAAAATGTGTTATTGATTGGAGATTTTAATACTGTTTTAGAAAGAATTGATGTTGATGATAAAATGATATATAAAGCTGATAGTGGGAGAAATGAGTTGGAAAGAATGATGACACCCTGATTGAAGTATGGAGAAATAGAAATAAATCTAAAAGGGAATATTCACGAAGACAAGTTGTGAACTCAGTTTTAAAGCAAAGTACATCGGATTTTTTATTAAGTAATAGGGAACTTGAACAATATATATCAAAAATCTATTATAAATTGTATAGTGGGAGTGATTATGATTTCTTATATGTAATAATGGATTGGAGTGGAGTAGAGAGGGGAAGTGGAATATGGTTATTTAATATTTTAAATAATTGTTATTAAATATTTTTTTATTGAATCAAATAAAAGTAAAATTGAAGGATGATGACAGAACAATGTGTGATAGTAAAATAACAGAAGAGGAAATAGATGAAGCTATTAATCAGTTAAGTAAAGGCAAAAGTCCTGGATTAGACGGATTATCAAGTGGATTTTATAAGGCCTTTAAAAGCATTTTAACCCCGATATTATATGAAATTTATAGTGTTATTTTTAAGAAGGAACAGTTGTGTAAAAGTATGAAAAAGGGAATGATTAAAATGATCTATAAAAATAAAGGAGATAAAGAAGAGTTGAAGAATTATAGACCACGGAGTATGTTAAACACAGACTATAAAATTTTAGCTAAGATTTCAGCTAATAGGATGAAGAAGGTTATTCCTAACATTATTACTACAAATCAAGCTTAAATAGAGATATTTCAGACACAGTATGTAATATAAGAGATATTGTCTGGTATATCAAAGAAAAAGGAGGGAAAGGGATATTTAATCAGTGTGGATTTAGAAAAAGCATTTGATAGAGTGGAGCACAGTTATTTATTTGACTTAATAGAAAGATTTGGATTTGGGAAGAATTTTATTAGATGGATGAAATGTCTTTATAATGGGATTTTTAGTTGTGTTAAAGTGAATGGGTTTTTAACAGATTTTATAAATATAACTAGATCAATCAGACAGGGATGTCCATTATCAGCATTATTGTATACAATTGTGGCTGAACCTTTAGGGTTAGAAATAAATGCAGATAGAGAAATTAATGGATTTTTTATAGAAAATGATTATGTAGAGCAAAAGGTTTTTCAATATGCTGACGATACTACTTTGTTTTTAAAAGATTTTAATAGTGTTAAAAAGGCAATGAATATATTTGAGAAATACTGTAGAGGAGCAGGAGCAAAAGTAAATGAAGAAAAAACTGAGTATATGAGGATGGGGCAAGTAAAAGATCTAACAGGAATATTTCAATTTAAAGAACAGTCAAATAATATGAAGATTTTAGGAATTAGGATTGGTATGGATGAAATAAAAATAAGAGATTTAATATGGGAGGAGGTGCTTGGTGGTATGATCAAAAAACGTATTTTTCGGAAACGAGTTCTTTTTCTAAAAGGTAAAGTATTAGTATTAAATTCATTATTTTTATCAAAGATGTGGTATATTCTGACTGTAGTAAGTCTCCCGTTATGAGTATACAAGAAAATAAAAGCTAATATTTTAAGTTTTTTATGGGATGGTAAACCTTCTAAAATTGCATATAATACCATAATAGGAAAAGTGGAGTGGACTTATTGATCCTCTTTCAAAAATGAAAAGTATGAGGATAAAAATAATGAAAAGGTTTTTAAGCAATTCTGGATCTGCTTGGGGAAAAATAATGTTGTTTTTTATGAATAAGTGTGGACAAATAGGCAGTGATATACTATGGATGAAATTGAAAGTTAATATGATTGCAAATATGCCTGAATTCTATAAAGACGTTTTAAAGACATGGAATGATTTTAGAAGGCATGTTTATTTTGAACCAAAGGACAGACAACAGATGTTAAATCAACCGCTGTTTTTAAATGAGAAGGTAATTTGTAATGGTCAAACGATATTTTATAAAAATTGGTTTGAAGCTGGATTAAAGCAAGTAAAAGATATTCTATATGAAGTGAAACCAGGGTTTTTGCCTCTACAAGCTATTATAGATACACTTGAGGAGAAAGAAGAGATAAAGGATAGGAAAGCAATCAAAATCAATTATGAGAAAATAAAAACAGCAATTCCAGTAGAATGGATAGAGAAAATTGAGAGAAATGTAAGTGAAAATAAAAGTGAAAATAACGGCTACGGTAGCCGTTATGTACCAAAAAGCTATGACAGGATGTCTTATAATAGCACTTTGAGTTTTCCTTCGGGTGAACAGGTTTGTTATTTAAAACAAACTGAAACTTGAAACAACGAAAAAAGAATGTTACAGTATGAATTACTGACTGTGAAAAACATTAACTATGGTAATTAGTAGTAATGCCTTCTTTATTCGTTATAGATATCATCATCATCATCATCATCAGCGCCTTCTCTAACGTTACTTTACTCAATAGCTGCTATTCATCAAAGAGCCTGTTTAACTTTTAACTATAAATGTTCTAGGAGTCACGTGATGACGCCGAGCAAGATGGCTGCTTAGGTTGAGGGCTGCGGCGCCACGAGTTTACATTTTGTGTGAATATACAGGCATTCGCATCTTATTGCATTGTTTTGTTTTTTTCACAAGTTGCCTATAATACGTGTCAACCACTACCGATATGCCAAACCCACGGAAAAACGAAAATGCATCTCAACAGCAGCAAAGTGCTAGGGCTACCGCTAGCTCAAAAGCTGCCCACGCCTCTCCTGCATCGCCAGCACGTGAAGATGCCGATGAGTCCATCTCCACTGCTAAAATACACGAGCTTCTTCAGAAACTATCAGATGAACAAACCAAGCATTTTGCTGACATTCGCAAGGACGTTTCAGAAACGAGAAGAGCTGTTGAGGCGATTGAGGGTAAGCTAGCCGGTAAGCTACGAGGATCGAGAAAGGCGAGTTAATCTACGCATTTATGGGTTTCCGGAACGTGTTGAGGATAAAGATGCCATATCGTTTTTGAGGGTCACTCTCCCCGAAATCCTCCAGGCTGACTTCCAAGGGGGCTTAGATTTGGAGCGCGCTCATCGGTCGCTACTACCAGCTAAACCCGAGGCCATTCATCGTGCGGTTCCTGAGGTTTCAACAGAAGGAGCGGGTGAGACAACTTGCTAGAGAAATCGGGGACGTCCGTTGGCAGAATCATAAGATAAGCTTCTATCAAGACTTTTCTAAGGCCACACAGGAGCGTCGACACTCTTTTCTGGAGTGTAAACGTCTGCTTCACTCAGCTAAGATCCCGTTTGGCATCGGCTATCCTGCAGTGCTTTCATTCACAACGCCAGGTGGGATAAAGCATCGCTTTGAAGATCCTAAGAAGGCCTTGATATGCATTAAAAACCTTTGATTGTCATCCGCGGTGGTGTACCTCTCCCCAATGTTTTTTTTTTTTTTTTACGTTGCAGAGTGACTCGGGTAAGACAATGTAATCTATGTTCCGTTCTCCATCTCTCTCTCTGATATACATTTAAACTAGCGTTTCGTTTTTATATTACTGGAGGTTGGAGATGTTTATTTTTTACTTTTTTAATGTTTTTTTGTTGTTGTTATTAATTTATTTATTTTGCACTGTCTTGCTTTACTACCTGTAATCTACTTCATAGCATAGGTCTACCATTCTGTGTTCATTTTATTGTTCTTAGTGTTGTTTCTATAGGTGCATTTATTTATTTATTTTTTATTTTTTTATTATTATTATTATTTTTTTTTTACATTCTGTAGACTGTGGGCATATTATAAACAGGTAGGCTTTTTCATTACTGCCTGGGTTGTAGGTCATGTATGTATGTTGGGTGGGGGGCGTGCCGTGGTCTGTTAAGAGTATACCACATTGTTATATGGCAGATGTTTTAATGTTGAAGAAAATGTTCACACTGCTGCTATTTCGTTCTTTGATTATTGGTGGTGCCGCTGCCACTCTTGAGTGGCCAGAAACTCTTAGTTCCTTGAGTTAGTTATCCAGCTGTGGATTTATCAGGAAGGTTCGACAGTACCTCGCTTCTTCACCTTCCTTTTTCTTTTTGGGTGTTTTTGATGTTTTTTGTCTTTTCCAATTTGCGGGGTGTTTTTCTTTTATGGATCCAGACTTCTCTTCTGTGGTTGTGGGGACAACTCCATCTTCCTTTTTCACAAATTTTTCTAGCATATGACAGCTCTTAATATTATTTCAGTCAACGCCAGGGGTCTTAACGTTCCACACAAAAGGACCACTGTACTACAATTTCTCCGGAAGGAAAATATAGATTTTGCTATGATTCAGGAGACACATTTACTGTGCAAAGATGTGGGTCGATTAGCCAATAAGTTTTACCACCCTATGGCAACTTCATCTGCAGCTACAAAATGTAAAGGGGTATTGGTTTTGTGTAAACGCAAACTAAAATTTGATGTGATTGACTCTTGAGCAGATGATGCAGGTCGGATAGCCATTGCAAAGATTTGCATGGATGGGAAAAACATTGCACTTATTTCTGCTTATGCCCCTAATGCATTTGACCGCACTTTTTTTCAATTATTAACTAAATCTTTGCTTGATCTCACAGGGTTTCATTTAGTTCTTGGGGCGGATTTCAATGCGGTGTGGGACAGCGGAATGGACAGAACAGGTGGCAGCGAGACTAGGGACCAACATCTTGCATCTGAGGCGTTGCGCCACTGGGCATCCGATACAGGCATGGTCGACATTTGGCGTTTGTTAAACCCTTCTTTAAAAGACTTCTCATTTTACTCAGCGAGACATAAATCCTTCTCGAGGCTAGATTTTATCTTTGCCTCAAAAGATTTTTTTCAAAATATTCAAAATGCGCACTACATTCCGGTTACCTGGTCTGATCACAAACCCATATATTGCTCAGTCACTGTTCGCCCATCTTCCACTAAAGCCCCCAGGTGGCGCTTTAACGCTTCCTTACTGCGAGATGAATCATTCAAAACTCAGTTTGAAACAAATTCTAGCCAATTTTTGGAATTTAATGTCGGCTCTGTTCTTGATCCAAGGATACTTTGGGAGGCAGTAAAAGGCTTTATAAGGAGTAACACCACTTTATATGCTTCAACACGAAACAAAGCACGTGCAGCCAAATTGGAAGCTTTAGAATTAAAATATGCCACCCTTGATGCTTCCCTGCAACTTAATTTTAACAATCACACAGCCCTACAGAAGGAACTGATCAAAAAAAGAGATTAACTCCCTTCTGAGGCGTCGCTCAGAATTCCTCATGCACAAAACAAGACAAACTTACTATTTTAACTCCTCTAAACCCAGTCGTTTACTAGCAATGAAACTCCGGACGGATGAGCACTTTGCTGATATTTTCTGCATCAGAGACAAAGACAGTACTATACAATGTGACCCAAAGAAAGTAAATGCTTCTTTTGCCTCCTTTTATCAGGAGTTATATCATTCGGAAAGTAATTTTGATAAACGTATCTGTGATAATTTCCTGAATGACGTTAAACTATCCCGCCTTAGCACTGATGATTCCATAAAGCTAGATCGCCCTATCACATTGCAGGAGTGCGAGGCAGCTGCTAGGGACATGCGTAAAGGTAGATCACCAGGGCCAGATGGAATTCCACCCGAATTTTATCTTACCTTTTGGCCCCTGATCGGTCCGCTTTTATTGGATATGATCCTTCACTCAATCAGAGTGGGATCATTTTCTAGGGATGTTAATTCTGCATTAATTTCACTGCTTCTTAAAAAAGGAAAGGACCCAGAGTGCTCCAGCTACAGGCCTCTTTCACTTTTAAATGCAGATTTAAAGATTTACGCGAAAGTACTGGCCCGACGACTTCAAGGTCATATGACAGAACTGGTTCATAGTGACCAGACAGGGTTTATAAAGTCTAGACTTGCTACAGATAATGTTAGAAGACTATTACACATTATAGATGGTGCTCAAGGCTTAAGTTCCCCTGCTGCTGTCCTTTCACTAGATGCAATGAAGGCCTTTGACCGCCTGGAGTGGCCATTTCTGTGGTCAGTGTTAGAGTTCATGGGGGTGGGTTTACCGTTTATTAATATGATTAAGGTCCTGTATAAAAACCCAACAGCTGTAGTACTTACGGGCAAAATTAGTTCTTCTCCCTTTGCCGTCTCAAAAGGATCAAGACAAGGCTGCCCTCTTAGCCCCCTGTTATTCGCCCTTTCCCTTGAACCACTGGCGCAAGCTATCCGCGGCTCACCCACAATCTCTCCAATTTCCATCAGAGGAACACATCATCATGTCTCACTGTATGCTGATGATGTTTTATTGTATATAAACAACCCAGTGCAATGTATCCCACATATTTTGTCAACCTTTGATCTTTATGGCAAGCTTTCTGGTTTCAAAATAAACTGGCAGAAATCAGCTTTGCTACCTTTAAATCAGGCAATGTGTAATGTTCCCATCCCTGCATCTATTCCAGTCACTAAAAACTTCACTTATCTGGGGATAGATATATCTTCCTCCATACAGACAATTATTAAAAACAATTTTTGTAAAACACTTAAAGTTGTGGCGGACCTGGACAGGTGGTCTGACCTGCCAAATTCGCTTCGTGGCAGGGTAGCCATAATTAAAATGAATATTCTGCCCAGGGTCAATTTCGTCAGCTCAATGCTCCCCCTTCCCCCGCCCCCTAATTATTGGAGCAAATTACAGTCAGCAATAACTAAATTTTTGTGGCATGGCAAACGACCTCGCATTAAGCTCACCACTATGCAGCGAGAAAGGCAGGCCGGTGGCCTGTCTCTCCCAAATGAGACAGTTATGGGTGGGTTATACCTGGGGGTTTATTTTCTATTTTTCTTTATTTTTAGTGTATTTTTATTTTTTGTATTTTTATTTTATTTTATTTTTTATGTTAATCATATGCTCATTATATATGCTTATGTATAGGTATGTATGTGAATATATATATATATATATATATATATATTTACTCTCTTTTTGTGGCTTGTATATACCTGTATGTATTGTCTTTCTAAAAAAAATAAAATAAAAAAATTGATCACAAAAAAACTATAAATGTTCTACTGTCTATATAATAAAGTACACAACCAAGCAATGAAAAAAAGCTTGTAATAGTGCTTGGGCGTCGTGACGTCATACTTGGCGTGGCGGCCATGTTGATGGCCTCGCGAATGTAAACATACAGCAAGTCGAACGAGGAGAAGCAGAGTTGGGAGAAAGAAAATAAAGAAAAAAGATATTGAAGTCCCGAAAAGGATGTGGAATTTACGGGGATACGTTAAATAGGGAAGCCAGGGACCAGTAACGTTATGTGGACAAAATCGGCAAAAAAGTGTAGTTAGTAGCTGTCAACCCTCCCGTTTTTTCCGGGTTTCTCACGCATTTGAGCTCTTTTCCCGCTGTCTTCCCGTTTTAGTATTTTCCTATAAAATATCCCGAAAAATGAAAATTTCAACATTCGTCTTTCTGTTGCTATCCCTCTGCTGACAGCAAAAATTCGTACTACAAAACTGCAGCATTAACTAAGCGAGTTGTTAAGCTAGATCTAACGTGACTTTGCTTACAGATTGGCGTGAAATCGTGCTCTCACAACAACCACGCTGTTATCTTAAAAAGGCCAATATCACGCTAAGGTTGCCTTCAAGTAAGCAAAACGATGCTTTGAAAACATCTGTTTCGCTGGAAGGGCAAGGGGGTAGCAACAGGACAATAGTAACGTTACAGAGACTGACAGGTCCGATGGAAGGGCTAACATTAATGTTATGAGAGAGTAAGGTATTAAAATACGGGATATTTTACAGGAAAATTTGTCCACATACTGGTCCCTGGTTTCCCTAATGTATCCCGGTAAATTCCACATCCTTTTCGGGATTTTAACATCTTTTTTTTTTCTCCCAACTCTGCTTCTCCTCGTTCGACTTGCTGTATGTTTACATTCGCGAGGCCATCAACATGGCCGCCACGCCAAGTATGACGTCACGACGCCCAAGCCCTATTAAGACCGTAACATTGACTTACCTGTCGAGAAGAAAGCAGGCAACTTCAGGGTCTCTTTTGAAAGCTTTCTCCTGCATTAGCTATCCCAACATTAACCCTTGTTTTTGTAATCTCCGGTCACGTTTCCTTTTACGGTCTATTTTGGACTTTTTCGACGACGAGGACTCCTTATCCTGTGACTCAGCATATGTATGAATGAACGGTGTATAAATAACCGTGCAGTTCAGCCGTTTAAACTTGAGTTGGCAACACTGGTCACGTGACGCTGGCTCTGAACGAAAACGAGTTGTGGAAACGCGTTGGCCTAGTACTTTTTGTCCCTCTCTGCTATTATAGTTTTCAAGATGGCGGAACTACATGGAAGCCTCCGTGGACCTACCGTCCCATGTATATAAAGATAATAAATTCTTCGTTTACGAGGATAAGTCAGATCATTGGCAGAGGTATTTGTACACCATTGAGAGCATATTTATGAATAAAAATATTGATTTTAGATCATAAAATACCTAAAAAGCTACACATTGTCCCTTTAAGAATAAAAGAAGAGAATGTCAACTTTGATGCAGGTGTTTTAAAAACCTTTTATTTGCTTTTTTGTAATGATGTATTTGTTGAGCCCAGAGCAAATGAATACTGGGGGAAATTGTTTAATATTTTGGATGTGAGAGAAATATGGAAAAATGTCAGGATGAATTTTAGAAGTCCTGTGCTAGAAAATTTTGATTTTCTATTAACACACAATTGTATATTAAATGAAATGAGATTGTTTAAAATTGGGATAGCAAAAGATACGATATGCAAAGTATGTTTTGAGGAAAATGAAGGAATACTGCATATGTTTTTTAAATGTAAGAAATTAGATTGTTTTATGAGGAAGTTAAAAAAGATGGTGGGGACGTTTATAGTTGATCAAAGTATAATACAAGATGGATGGGAAACTTTATTCCTATTTGGTTTTAATGGAAAAGCAAGTAATAAGTATGCTCTTAATTTATGGTTATCTGTTGCAAGACATGTAATATGGTCTAGACGGAACTTAATGAAAAAAGAGAAAAAAAGATTTGTCATGTGTATGTGTATTATTTAAGCATAAGTTAACAAATTAAGTTAACAAATACTATAAAGATCCTGTATGAGTATTTTAATATGACAGGACAACTGGGAATTTTTAATAAGTGCATTGTTGATGATAATCCTTTTATTACTAAGACATATACAATTTTTGATCTAACACTGCCTAATTGCTTTTAAAGGTTTTTTATTGTTTTGGATTTTTTGTTTTACTCTTTTTGTTGGTTTGTTTGTGTGTATTTGGAAGTAGGAATAATAATTTAATGCTGTATTAATGTAAAAATATGTAATTGTATATTTTTGTAATAAAAAAATAAAAATAAAATCTCGTCTGATCTCAGAAGCTAAGCAGAGTCGGGCCTGGTTAGTACTTGGATGGGAGACCGCCTGGGAATACCAGGTGCTGTAAGCTTTTTAGTTTACTTCACTAATGTTCTAACCTTTTAAATAGCCCGTTTTTGGCAGCAGATTTCGCTTACGGCCATACCACTTTGAGCGCGCCATAGAGCAACCAGGAAGTGAGTTGGCAAGTTTGTTGTGTGCAGTAGGTGAGACAGGCTCACCAATTCTCCATTTAATTTAATTTTGTTTGTTTTTTAAATAATAGTCTATTTGGTTTATTTTTTCTGTTTGTTTGAGTTTTCCTCCCAGCAGCTTACGCTGTTTGGGGGGAGTTTAAAATGGATGGATTAACGGCAATGACCACAGCAATGGCAGAAGGAACACCAACTGGAAATGAAACGGTTCAACCTAAACAAATGCATAACTACGTTGGACGTTGGAGAAAGAAGAAGACACGGAGGTGCTGATGGATGGACTAATCATCAAAGGGGAAAACTGTGAGGTACAAAAACTGCAAAACGGAGACTATGTGGTTTCATTCATGCACCTGCCTGTTTATATGGACGATGAAGATGATGGGTTGATTGATGATGGGTTTTCCCCGTCTCTAAGATAAAAAGGCAAGTCTATCCGGGCACAAGTATCGAGGATGGAACGAGATTTGTAAAAACCAGGTTCCCCAGAGAAGTGATCTCACTCCCGTATAGCACTAAGCTTGAGACGGCAGAAGGACCACAGTACTTTCGGGTGATGCATAGTCATCAGGTTAAGACCTGCAGACTGTGCATGAGTCCGGACCACATCGTGAAAGACTGCCCGGATGACAAGTGCTACAAGTGCTGCGAGAGGGGACATTTTGCGAGGGACTGCAAAGCAGAGAAGTGCCCGGATTGCAAGGAAGTGCTCAACAAATGTGAATGCTGGATGAGAAACGTGGAGGATGAGGAAGAAGAAGCGAAAAGGAACAGGAGGAAGGAACAACGATGACACAAGTAGATGTAACAACAGAAAAGGACGAAGGAGAACCGAGAGAGGAATGTAACTTACAGGAAGAACAAGAACAACAAGAGGATCAAGTAGAAATGCAAACAGACATGCCGGAATTCTGTGGAATTTCTATGGATAGAAGGGAACAGACAAAAATTGTAAATGATCAAAAGACTGCTGAGAGTGACAGAAGAGGAAAAAGAGGACCAAACAGTGAAACTAACGAAAAGAAGGAGATCAATTAAGGTAAAACCATGTTTGGGGGTTGTAAGGAAAAAAAACAGTTAAAGAAGACACATTGAGAAATGTGAATAGGTATAAACTGCTAAAGGACTTTGGGGAGATAGATAGGGCTGTCGCGATAACCGCAATATTGTAATACCGCGCTATTGACAAGCAAACCGCAGAGGAAGGATAGCAACCGCAGAAACCGCGGCAACCGCAGTGTTCAGGTTTTTTCTTTTTCTTTTTTCTTTTTTTTATGAGGCTGTGTGGCCTTCTTGTGTTACAATTTGTCACTGTGCATTCAATGTTAAATAAATTAATGATACAATATAGTTACGACTGTTTGTGGCGAGGGGGGCGTGGTTTTGCGAAGTCTGTAGCAGGAGAGAAAGGAGGGGGCCGATCGGTGAGTAAGTAGGTCAAGTGCAAAATGATGAACACCTGTGTCTGATTGCAGTGATTGGCGTGGAGAGACCGGATATAAGCCAGCATTTGGGAGGAGGAGAGAGAGAGAGTTGGACTGAAACCTCACGGGACGTTATTGCCTTTTTGGAGTGGAAGTTGTCTTTTGTTTTGTATTTTTGTGTGAGCTGTGCGTGGCACGGTGAATGCGCTACGTGCGCCCTTTTTGTTTATTTACTTTTGATTTACAATAAAGTGTGAGTGTTTCAGTCACGCCGACCCCTGTCTTCTTCCTTCCTTACCCATACGAACATTGAACCTCATTACACTGTTATTTTCCCGCAAACCGTTGTAGCTGTTTCGTTTGTTTTGAATAGACCTGCTGAAACGATGGCAGGCGCTCTCGTCCCAAAACCCAATGTCACGTCGCCAGTTTGGGAACATTTCGGCTTTCGTCCCAATGAAAAGGGCGAGCCAGCGAATTTAGATGAGCCGATATGCAAAATTTGCAGCAAAAAGGTTCCTGTGACACACGTGACATCTAATTTGAGGTGTCATCTCGCTAACTGTCATCCAGCCATTGAAGCGCAGCTGCCCCCTCAAGCATCAGGTCGTGGAGCAACAACAAAAAGAACAGAGACCGGTACCAGCCGACAGTTAGGAGTAGCTGAAGCCTTTGCGAAATCTGTAAAATACAGCCGTGAAAGTAACAGGCATAAATGCCTTACAGCCGCTGTAACGCAGTATCTGGTTCAGGAGATGGTTCCATTCAACATGGTGGAGAAACCTGCATTCAAGTCAATGCTTCAAAAATTTGACAAGCAGTACGAGTTGCCGGGCAAAACTTACTTTTCAGAAACTGCTGTGCCGAAAATGTACAGCAGGGTAAAGACATCGATCAAAAGCGAGCTTATGAATGTTGATTACTTTTCTGCCACAACCGATATGTGGTCAAGTGTCAATATGACTCCTTATATGAGTCTAACGGTTCATTATCTCAGCACGGAATGGATTCTGAAATCATGGTGCCTCGAAACAGTGTTTATGCCCGAAAACCACACCTCCGACAATATTTCAGATGCTCTCCGGCACGCATTTGAAGAGTGGTCCCTGGATGAGAAGAAGCTGGCCTGTATCACTACAGACAACGGGTCCAACATCGTTGCAGCAGTCAAAAAGTTGAACTGGCCGTGGCTGAACTGCTTTGGTCACAATTTACATTTGGCAGTTACAAACGCAATGGCAAGCGTAAAGGACCGCACAGCCCGAGCAATGGGCCTGTGTCACACATTGGTCAGTACATTTTCTCAGAGCTGGTTGAAGAGAAGAGATCTAGCGAAAGCACAAGCGGAACTTCAAATTCCTCAGCATGGCCTCATACTGGTAAGTTATAAAATGTAAACTATTTGCTAACTTATTGATCATGTTATTAGGCAATAAATAAAAATTAAATTATAAAAATTAAACAATATAGCCTACTGTTACAATAGCATAGCCTACTTGTCTGTTGCTTGCTGGGTTTAATGTATTTTTCGTTTAAAATAAATATTAGCCTACTTAAGAATTCTTTCGTTTTTCAAATTAGAAAAAGCCGTTTTCTTATTGCTTGTTTTCATGTGATATGAGTAGTATGAAGCTGCAGACTCGGAGCCTGCTGCATCTACAGTCCCGCACCCAGAGTCCCGCATTCTCAGACCCCTCGTTTTTCGAGACAGCGCCTCCTATCAAATTGGATCGGATAAACATTTGAAGAACTTAAGCCGAAACGTGAGTATCGTCAATTTTATTCAGTGATTTCTTTTTTAATCAAACTACTTTATAGCTCATCGATACACCAACATATGAATAGTCTATTTAATATTTGTGAAGATAGTTTGTAACAAAATTTGAGCCGTTAATGTATGTTTTTTTTCGCCTTTTTCCCCCCGAAAATATTTTGATAGCTAACGTTAGCCTTTAACCTTGGACTTTTTGTAGACAAGCCATTGTAAAAATTTGATTAAATTTAGTTGACATTAAAGTAGACCAATTAAATACATTAAGTGTGTTAATATCAAAGAATGTCATCATTAATTATTTAATCAGATTTACCTTTTTACCTTTTTTAGGACCCTAATTATCGGACCTTTTCTCCTAAAACTATAAATTGAATTAATTAATCCCGGAGTAATTATTTTACTTTATATAATTTATGTAGACTACTTAAATTAGTTATTATAAAACGTAAGTATTAAAATGGATCAATATTAATTTAACTGTGATATTAAGTTGTTGCCAGCCATTTACAATAATAAAACAATAAAAATATTTATTATCACACAATATTTTTGACAATGGCATTCATCTTTTATTTTAGTGAAGTTGAGGAATTTGACAGGGTGATTGCAAAAAGAATGAGAAAATAAGCAACCTTTTGCCTACCAGAAAGTAATTATTTTACCTTATGCATTTACATTACAATTTACATTTATTCATTTAGCAGACGCTTTTATCCAAAGCGACTTATAAATGAGGAGGTTTTTTTTAATGCAATTGAAGATGAAAAGTAATGTCACTAACACAATTCTTTCTTCCTTTTTTCTTTGCTTTGTCCTGTTTACAGCAAGATGACGGTGATCAAGGTGATTGTTAAATAAAGTACAGAATTGTTTATTATTGGTGTTTTGTCTATTATTTGAGTTTTGCTTCACATTCAAAATATCAAAAAACAGGTTTTGTAATGTTAGCATGGTATAATGTTAATTAGACCATTATAGGTTGAACTGAAAGAAAAAAATGGAATTTGAAACATTGTACAAAAACAAACTAAAACATTGTAGCAATATAATATCACATAATATTTTTCAGAAGATAGTTCAATCTATATTTGTATCCCTTACATCAGTAATTTTCTTTCAATTACACCCACGTTAAAAAAAATAAATACTGGGTAATTAGTTAGTTTGAAAACACAATGATTTTTTATTTTTTTGGGCACATGCATTAAGCAGGGAACGCAAATATTTATTTGGATAACTTTAAATAAAAAGAGACCGTAATATTGCATCCTAATGTTTTCAATGGCATTTGGATAAGGGTGTTATACGATCTTCCGAACAGCAGGAGGCGCTGTCTCTGTCTCGAAAAACGAGGGGTCTGAGAATGTGGGACTCTGGGTGCGGGACTGTAGATGCAGCAGGCTCCGAGTCTGCAGCTTCATAATGTTGTGTGATACTTCAGAACTTTTATTTTTTAAATGGGAAAAGGCATGTTCTTGTTGCTGTTTGGCATTTAACAAAAATGTAACGTGTTAAAACGTGTCTCTCTGTCAGTTAAAAAGCAACAATATATGCTACATAACTCAAAAATAGAGGTTTGTATGCAGTAAAATCAGGATAAATTAGGTTTGTAAAAAAAAAAAAAAAAACGGCGGTAATACCGCATATCGCGCTATTGAGCCACCCAAAATAACCGCAAGGGAAATTTCTTAACCGAGACAGCCCTAGAGATAGAATGATAAATGAACCGTTACATGTATGTTTTTCTCTGCTTCATGGTTCTGAGGATTGTGATTTGTAATGCGAGAGGTCTTTTAAATGTCAACAAATTTGATAAAGTAAAAAAAAAATTGTAAACAAGAAGATATAATTTTGCTACAAGAAACAAACTGGAGAGAGGGGTGTATAAATGAAATGAGAATCTTAATAAGATCTTAATAAGAGAATAAGAGAAAATAGTTGTATAAATGGTAAAGAAATATATAAAGACAAAGTGGGAAAATGTATGGCAGTGGAAATTACCTATGAAGAGAAGAAAATTTTATTTGTTAACATGCACCAAATGACGAAAAAGAAAAAAGAGAATATTTTAACATGGTCAAGAGATTTTTAAGGAATTATAAATATATTATGCTGGGGGATTTTAACACTGTTTTTAGCAAACAAGATATGGCAGATGGTATGATTTTTAAAAGTGACACGTGAAGGAAAGAGTTACAGTCATTAATGGAGAACAATATGATTGATGTGTGGAGGGAAAGGCATGAAAAGAAAAGGGAATTTTCTAGAAGACAAATTGTAGGGAATTTTATTTGTCAAACAAGAATAGATATGGTTTTATGTACAAGAAATATAGAAGGTTTTATAGAGAAGTTGTTACGTCCCTGTATTGCGTGTGTGTGTGTTTTTTTTGTTGTTGTTTCTCTCCCCGCTTCTCTTGTTTAATTTCACTTCTTAGGTACCCGTGATTGGTCCGGTAATCTGTCAGTCATCATCAGCGCTGACATCATCAATCATATCTGTCGCCAATGGGAAAAGACCACCTCTGATAAAAGAGAACGCCAGACGTTTATCTTAGAAATCACCCTAAGCTGATAAAAGCTATTCTTCACAGCAGAATTTATCTGTTTGTCAAAGCTAAGCGATGAGTAGACTATTACGCCAAGATTTCTCACACTATCTTTCACCGTCATTTCTAATGGAGCAAGGATATTGGCTATCTTCTCTTTTAGCAATTTTGTGGACCAAATATTGTAATTTCAGATTTTTGAAATCAGGGGTGGAATAGGATCCAGAGGAGTAGATGACAGTTTCAAATGCTTGACTATATCTGCTAGTGCTGGAAGAGAGACAGCATCAAAGTGATCCAGTAAAGAAGAACATGGCATAGGGGTTTCAAGTACAATATTAGAAGGTACAATTCTTTCTCTTATTTGTTCAATCTTTCTAACAAAAAAGTTCAAGAAATCCTCACAGGTATAAAGTGTAGATTCTGTTAAAGACGGAGTAGTCGGATTTAGCACAGTGTTTATGCCAAACAGAACTCTTGGGCAGTGCGCTGTTCTACTTATTAGGTCTGAAAAATATTTAGTTCTAGCTGCTTTAGCTGCATGCTGGTAACCGCTGAGCGTGTCTTTTAGCATTTCATAGGAAACCTGCAATTTGTCTCTCTTCCACCTGCGTTCAGCTTTCCTGCAAGCCTTTCTAAGGGCACGGGTTTCATTATTAAGCCAAGGCTGAGATCTAAGTTTCGGCCTTTTAAGCCTGAGCGGAGCAACTTCATTTATGATGTTTGAGCATAGAGAATTAAAAATATCAGTTAATTCTTCAATATCTAAACAGGGTCCAGAAGCCTCAATGATAGAAGAGATAGAATGAGATACAATGAGATACAATGATACAATGATAGAGATGCATATGCTTCAGCAAAAAGATTTGTTGTCACCTCGTTTACAGGTCTAAAATAATAATCAACAGATTGGTCTTTTGATGTGGCCACAGGCAGATCAAAAGTAAAAAATACAGATCTATGGTCAGATATACAATTGTCTTCTATAGTCACACCACTAAGAGACACACCCAGAGATAAAATTAGATCAAGAGTGTGACCATGCCTGTGTGTGGCATCACAAACGGACTTTTAAATTAAAAGAGTCAACAAGTTCAGAGAACTGCTTTGCAAGTGAGTTAGATGGGCAACATACATGAATATTAAAATCCCCAATGATTAGAAGATTGTCAGTGGTCGGAACAATAAGAAAAAGAAAGTCTGAGAAGTCCGCAATAAAATCCTAATTATTGTCGAGCCAAGTCTCAGTTAAAAACAAAAAATCCTAATTTTGTGATGTAATAAAATCTTGAAGTATATGTGTTTTATTCCCCACTGACCTCACATTCAGCAGTGCAGCTTTGACCATGACATGATCCAGAGGCTGTGCTTGTGTTAATGGTGAGTACTTTAGTTCCTTTAGATAACGATAGTCCATTCGTCGACTCCGTTTAAGCGGTTTCAACAACAGCGGCTGAAATCCTGGCGCAGGCTGTTCCGGATGCAGCGGCAAGATCCAGGGCTGTAAAAGCGTGTAGTTTCCAATGGGCTGCGCAGGCGTCCCTTGCGTTCTTTAAGCGTCCACTGCGCTTTCCTCGTCTTTTGTGGCGCTTCTTTCTAAAATGCTTTCCACAATGCAAGCGAGATATCTCCATTGGTATGGACATCCGATGTTTGAAAAAAGAAGAATTATGTCCACTGTCGATATAATGATGATCCATATAGTTAATTGAGGCTTGAATGTCCTCAATCAACTATAGAGTGGTTGATTGTTGAGTGGAAGAGTGTTGAGCGATCATACATCAGCATTGCTGAGGTTATGCATGGGAACATAGACATCATTAACATGACAGCACAAATAATTGCGAAAGTACGGTGAACGCGATGGCTTGCCGTGCAACATGCTGGCACCATCTTGAATTCGCTAGATCAAGAAAGAGTCCTGAAAGAGTCCCACTGTAATTTGCTCTGGCCCCCTTCCTGTTTACGGCCTCAATTACAGGCCGATCTCGAATCTACCTTTTCTGTCAAAAATACTAGTGTAACGGATGTGCAAAAATCATGATTCTGTTTTTCCCTGCACACAAAACTCCAGAAGCCTTGTCATTATAAATTTTGCCAAAACTTTTAACGTTTAACCTGTAAATGTAACTCATAGCCCTAGAGCCGCTAGGTCTGTGCTGTGTGGCAACTTTTACAGCTCTCCCGACACTTATTGCATCTCAAGAGACACTCCAGAGCCTGAAACCAACATTTTTCTTCCCCTGTGGGGAGCTTCAAAGAGACCCACAGAGAGATAACGAAACTTTCTCCTGCTACGTGACATCACACACACACACACACACACACACACACACACACACACACGTCCCTTTGTGTGTAACTTAGGATAGAAATATATTTTGATATGTATGTGTGATTAGTTTTTGCTTTATAATAGAGGTGTAGTTTTCTAATGTGTAATCTTGAATCAAAAGTGTTTTAGTTTAAGAATGTCACCAACATTCTCTGGCAATTGCCTTCCCCCCCCACTTTGTTTTTATTGCGCAGAGTAGGCGTGAACCCATCTTCTCCATAAGAGACTGACACAGAAGTTTCTCTGCGAGCACTTTTTTTCTGTGAGAGGTTTTCAAGATCCATGGCTCCCTTTTAACCCCCTGAGGTCGACGGTATCGCCGGCGATACCAGCTTGCTTTTTTTTATCAGTGTAAAAGAAACTCATAAATACTCTGTTGACTTTGATTTTCCATAGGAGTTTCATACATCAATCGATTCTGTTAAATGTGTATTATTTTTGTGTATACTCACAATAAAAACAAAGTGTTGTGCTTTTTGCCAAATAAAGAAAAATAAACACGAAGCGAGTTCTGCCTTCTCTCTGTCCGTGTAGTCCATTCTGAAACGCGCCCGAAAATGAACTGTAGCTCAGCGAATACTCAGTCAAACAGGCATTCAGACACACAGGCATGAAGCTTGAATTCTCTTCTTTTAAATGAAGTAATTTATATAAAAAACAAATATTCCCATCTTGTGAAATCTGTATTAAAAGAGAGCGATTCCAGTCGATCTCATTAGAGCTAATTCAAATGTAATGTGACTCCACCCACGGAGAGCGTGCGCTATTCAAACGCAAATAGCTGAGGCAATCCAAGCGCAATCCTGTGAACGCCCCCATCAGCTCGAGAAAACTCACAAGTTTATTCAGATCATTACTTGTTTACACCGTCTTGCAGCGCTGTGAGGAATAATAATAATGGAAAATGTCCCTCAGAAGTGCGGGTATATCAAGGAGCGAGCTGAGGAATACTAGTAAGTTTTTTCCTTCTCACGTGAATTTCTTCACGTGGGTTTCTGTTTATGAATGAATGGCAGAGATGCGCGCTGTTTACCACAGCTGGCAAAGACAGTTTAAATTTAAATTGCGTGTGTGAATGAATGATGATGTTTTAGCAAACTGTATTGCTATACTGAGATGAGTAAAAATCGACTGAAATATGTTGAAATAAAATGTAGGCTATTTGTATAAGCAACGTATTAAACTGCAAATTAACAATATGCCCTAATATTTCATGAAAACAACGTTACAGTCAGGCGAAATATGAAAGATAACATTTTGTTTAGTAGATTTGGGTACAGTTTTTACTGTAGAATATACTGCCTCGTCAAATAAGCTTTTGTTTAACAATTTCTATATATAAAATACTATTTTTGTCAAAAATAAAGTCATCAACTAAGATGTTAGCTGTTCCAATGTTGGCTATATTCAAACTAATGAATACATAGATAAAATGTAGGCCTATAATCTTTTTTTTTTTTTTACAAAGAAAGAGTACACTTGAAATATTGTTGAAATTGTAATTATTGTTGTAATTGTAACCTTTTTAATAAAATAGCAAAACATATTTACAAGATAGATGTAAGCAAAATCTTAAATGGTCAATATAAGTCTTCTTCTAAATATATCTTTTGTCCTTGCATTGTGGCTCAGTCAGTTTCACACCTGAGTGAATGGCTCATCATTATGCAGAGTGGGTGGGACATTGTATTCTAAGGTGTAAACCACTCCTCGTTCACGCCCCCCTCGCATATTGGCTTTCCAAGCAAAACCTGTTTTACATCAATTTAAATCAATGTATGGTTTTATGTGAACGATAAAGCAAGACTATTTTCACATAATTTTGAAGAAAAAACTATAGGCGACGACATCCATTAGTCAAAAGTCTTATTGCCACATATTTAGTATGTGTTTTGTGGCCTTATTTCTGCAACTTTCATTTTTATTTTTTCCAATAACCACGCATAAACATTATTCTCTTAAAAATTCAAACATATACATGCATGTTGATCAGATATTTTGGTAGCCCTGTTTGTGCTAAATAGAGTGAATTTACACCTTTGCCATTAACATGTTTATAAATAACTGAAAAAAGCACAAATGTCAGAGCATGTCAGAACACCTCCAGGGCCCAGAAAACAGCTCAGACTCCAGAGGATTAAGGGAGCGTTCTCCGTTTTCTCTTTTATTTTTCTTTAAGTCTTTTCTTTATTTTCGTCTTCGGACTCTTCCTACGTTCAGTGAAGCGAACGTAGCCGGCAACTTCAACTCAAAGAAAAGAACTCTGTTGAAATTCCCACGGCTCAGCCTCCTCTTCCTTAAGGACGCACGCACGAGTACTTCGTCTGAGAGAACTTCCGGTTCCAGGGCTCTTTAGGCAGCTCTCATCTCCTTTTTTCTTTTCGTTACTAAGTTTTATTTTCATATTCGCCTCTCCCTCCACAAGGGAGATGAACTCTGAATTATTTCTTTGGTAACTTCACGTTCGGTGAACCTTTAAATCTTCACGTGACCGCGCTCGCCCGGAAGACACGAGAGAACTAGCTCCAAGAAACGACACGCGCGCCTTCTTTCCTCAAGCGAATACAAAGAGAACCATACGCAAGTATTGATTTGATTTGATTGATGCGATTCCTTGTTGTCTCTCTCAAAAGGTTACATATGTGAGTTTTGCCATTCGTGATCTCTCTCGGATCGCAGATTCTCATTCTCATCCTCACTCACTCTTTCATCCTCTCTCTCTCATCTGTTATCCGTTTGTCTTGTATTGTTTTACTGTTTGTTTTGTTATGCGCATATTAAAGCTACATGCTTTATCTTGTTACGATTTCAGTAACCTAAATTTTATAAGGACAGGAGAGTTGTTTCAATGGCCAGAAACTATTCTTCCTGAAATTATAAGTGATAACTTTATTGAGAAGTTGATAAGTTAATCTTACGGCCGTTTTGCTGGACAAACAACTGTTTGATAATTACATTAATTTCCATTAAGGGTTATCTCATAATCAATCTGAAATAAGATTATTGATATATGAATGAGGAATTATAATTCGTTGTGATTGATTATTCATATATTCATATAAATGATCTATTTTCAACTTCGATAATTTAATGTAACTGTAATATGCAATATATTAATCATATTCATGATTAATTATTAAAATTCCCTATAGATCATTTGAGCTAATGTTAACGTACTACCCAGTGCGACTACACTAGAAAAGGCGGTATCCTCACAACTATGTTCCTTTTTAGAAAGAAATGATATCTGCAAGGATTTCCAGTCAGGATTTAGACCGTACCATAGTACCGAGACAGCTCTCATTAGAGTCACAAATGATTTGCTTTTATCATCCAATCGTAGTTGTATCTCACTATTAGTGTTACTTGATCTTAGTGCTGCATTTGACACTATCGACCATAACATTCTTTTAAATGGACTCGAAAATTATATTGGCATTAGTGGAATTGCACTAGCATGGTTTAAATCATACTTATCTGACCGTTATCAGTTTGTAGCAATAAATGAAGAGATGTCTTATCGATCACAAGTTCAGTATGGCGTACCACAAGGCTCAGTACTAGGACCGTTGCTGTTCACTCTGTACTAGGGGTGTAAATCGGACAGTTCATCATGATACAATACGATTTGATATCGATTCTTTCAGCCAGCAATATGATTTTTTCCGATACTTCAAAAAATTATTCGATACGATTACGATTCGATTCGATTCATGGCTATATCGATCGATTAATCGATTATTTAGATATTATGCGCCACTTTACACAACCAGTTTCATTTTTATTAACTCACAAATGCAACCAAAAGATATATAACATGAATGTTTAATTAAACACTTTGAAAATTGCACCCTCTTTCCCAATTGGGACATTTACAACAAAAATAAAAATAAATAAAAATAAATAATGAATGGGGGATTGATAAAATCAATCAAGCTTATAATGGCAACAGTCAATAAAGCCTTCCAGTCTTTTGTGCCAACATGTGCAATAGTGCAAATAACTGAGGTACTCTAGTTAAATAAATAAATGAAATAAAACAAACTAATATAAAAAAATACAAAAATAACTTTTAAACTGTGAAACTGTTTAACTGTTAAACTTATCTGACATTTGATCTTTCACACATCATAAGATCTATG
The DNA here is from genome assembly GCF_963993115.1 of Abramis brama. Taxonomy (NCBI): domain Eukaryota; kingdom Metazoa; phylum Chordata; class Actinopteri; order Cypriniformes; family Leuciscidae; genus Abramis; species Abramis brama. The sequence goes on along the minus strand of NC_139968.1, from coordinate 4,461,361 downwards.
AATCAAACAAGTGCTACAGTGCAGTGGTCTCTTTTGAGAACTGATCAACATGTTCAGGAGAGAGGACACTGCATTCTGAATTGACAATGTCACCTGCAGTTCTAAACACACGCTCAGATGGTACACTGGTACCAGGAATGCACATGTATGTTTTGGCAAGGTTTGCCATGAGGGGAAACTCAGTTTGATGACTTTTCCACCACTCCAACACCTTACCCCCCAAGTTCAAAGATGCAGTGTCTCTGTACTTAACAACTTCAGCATGGGCCAGCTCTTTAGGGGTCTTGACAGTCTGGCTAGGGTCCACAGTGCAGAATGTGTCACCAAAGAGATCTTCAAAGGGTTTTGACTTCTTGAAAGGAGGAACATGTTCTAAAATTACAACAACAAAAAAAAGCATGGCTTAGTTATGTCAGAGAAAATATAATGTGTGCCTCTTACAGTTGTTACTTGATAAATAAAAGCACATATCACATTTTCAGGCTGTTAACAGCAAAAAAGAATAGACAAATGTTTAATTACATTGTGTACATACATACCTTCTTCAGTGGGTTCAGCCTGGAACACTGGCATCAATTCAGGGTCGCCGTCATCATCATCAGAAGTTTTGTCAGCAGATGAGTGAGCCGTTGCATTCTCAACCTGTGACACTGTGTCATTCTGTAGATTATAACACAGACACACATTCTCACATAGCAAATGGAGAGGCAGTGCATTTTAATGAATTTATAAAACATTGCTGAAACTAAAAAATATATTCTTACTTTCTGGATCATCAATTCTGCAGCCTCATGGATGAGAAACTGGAAGGTTGCATCACTTTCCTCTTTACTTAAAAAAGGCAGCTTTTTAAATCTGGGATCCAAGGCAGATGCTCTATATAGAACTTGTCTCACATCCATATATCGACGTTCTAGATCCTCTGCCATTGCCTGCTTCATCTCTGTAATCACACTGGAGTCTTCAGCCGTGACAGTGAAATGTTTCAACAATTTAGCTTGAAGAGGTGCAATGACAGATACAGTTGGCTGCTCTTCCTCGCACATTATGGTGGTGGCAGTTTTCACTGGTGAGAGTAGCTTAACCGTATCTTCAGCTACAGTGATGTTAATTTCATTGAGGGTATGCTGCAGGTCATTTGAGAGTTTCCTTAGTTTTTTGTCCAGCAGTGAAGCACACACTGCAGCTTGTTGCTCCAAAAATCGTTCCAGAATATCAAAGGAGCTGTTCCAGCGAGTGATCGCATCTTGTTTAAGCTTGTGTTCTGGAATTCTGAGCAACCTCTGCTTCTCTTTTAAAACAGTGGTACCAATCGTGCTGCGGTGAAAAAATGACACGATTCGTCTCACTCTTCCCAAAAGACGTGTTGCACCAGCACATTTCAGGCATTCTGTGTTGCCAAGTTAATAGTATGTGCAAAGCATTTAATGTGAGGTGACAGATTTGCCTCTGCTCCAGCTATTGCCATATTGCTGGCATTATCGGTGACCAGTGCAGCATTTTTGTCAAGTATATTCCACTCTTCACAAGCTTCTCTCAAGACTTCACCAAGATTTACCCCGGTGTGTGAGTCATTTAAAACACGTGTCTGCAGAACATAATTCTTCATTTGCCAGTCAGTGTCAATATAATGACAGGTCAAAGTTACATAACCTTCGGTTGTACAGGATGTCCATCCATCTGTTGTGATTGCGACTCGTTCTGCATCAGTTAGTGTATGCTGTATATTATCTTTCACGTGTCTGTACAGCTTTGGAATGCAACTTTCACTTAAGTGCTGTCTTGATGAAATGCTATATTTCGGCTCCAGAGTATGTAGTAGGTGACGAAAGCCTTCGTTTTCAACTACACTGTAGGGCCTCATATCCTTGCATATAAAAAAAACGATCGCGGACATAATGCTAGTTGCTCTTTTGAAGTTGTGGGCTAATGTCGGGGCGAAGAAGTTCTTCATGGGGGGTGACAAAATACAAAATGTTTCCAAACCCACGATTTGCGCCCGACAACAGTGTCAAAATGTTCAGCGTCTGTCTTTTCCATGGTCTTTTCGCTGCTACTGCCGCTTTGTTGTTGTTGCATCTCATTCGCAATCCGACACACACACAAGTGGCAGGCGCAGGCAGTATGGTGAGAAAAACAAAACAGTTTCCGCGCGCTTTGGCGGAAATGCGTAAACGGATGTTACGTGAGGGCGTGGAGACAGTCAAAATAAAGGTACCTCATATCGATATTTTGCGTGTGGCATCGATGCATCGTATCGTTAGACATTTATTCGATGCATCGATCCATATCGATGTATCGTTACACCCCTACTCTGTACATGCTACCCTTAGGAGATATCATTAGGAAGCATGGCATTAGTTTTCACTGTTATGCTGATGGTACTCAGCTCTATATTTCTTCACGCGCCTACGAAACTTACCAATTCACAAAATTAACGGAATGCATAGCTGATATAAAAAATTGGATGACTAGTAATTTCCTACTACTAAATTCTGAAAAAACAGAGATTCTAATTATTGGACAAAAACGTCCTCACGTAATAACCTAGAATACTGTCTAACACTTGATGGCTGCTCTGTTAAGTCTTTGTCGTCGGTTAGGAACCTGGGTGTGTGTGCTCTTTGATACCAATCTTTCATTTGAAAGTCACATGTCTAGTATCTGTAAAACCGCATTTTTCCATCTTAAAAATATATCTAAGTTACGCCATATGCTCTCATTGACAAATGCGGAACAATTAGTTCATGCGTTCATGACCTCAAGGCTAGATTATTGTAATGCTCTACTGGGTGGTTGCCCTGCACGCTTAATAAACAAACTACAGCTGGTTCAAAACGCAGCAGCTCGAGTTCTTACCAGAACCAGGAAGTATGACCATATTAGCCCCGTTCTGTCAACACTGCATTGGCTCCCTATCAAACATTGCATACATTTTAAAATATTGCTGATCACTTACAAAGCACTAAATGGTTTAGCTCCGCAGTACTTGAGCGAGCTCTTAACGCATTATAGTCCTTCACGTCTATTGCGATCTCAAAATTCCGGCCAGTTGATAATACCTAGAATATCAAAATCGACTGCTGGCGGTAGATCCTTCTCCTATTTAGCACCAAAACTCTGGAACAGTCTTCCTACCATTGTCCGGGAAGCAGACACACTCTGTCAGTTCAAAGCCAGATTAAAGACACATCTCTTTGACCTAGCATTCACATAATACATTATAGACTTCTATAATCCAATGTTAGGCTGCATAGATTAGGTCAGATGGAACCGGGAACACTTCCCATAAATCCCGATGTATCCGTTACATCATAAGAAGAATGGGTTAGGGTTAGGGGAAAATTCGGGAAAATTCGTTTCGCGTACCTACCTTTTTTTCCCGGTGTGATAAAGTGAACTGGAAAAAAAGCCCCCTTTTTTTTTATCACTTTTACTCAGGCCATGCTAGCTGGCAACAAAGGATTCTATTCATTGTGCTAAGCTAGCGCCGACCCTGTCAAACTAAAACAACGCATGCACTGAGACAAAAATGCATTTGCCCACCTATCTAAATGTGGGAAAGAAGGTGAATCTTGGTTGGAATTCTATGAAACATCATGGTATTACCTGGTCTCTCCTGTTTATTGTCGCAGCTCTTTACAATACAGCGAACACCCATTATAAACTTTGCATTTACTATCTAGAAATTGCTGACTCTATTACTCCAACTCTGAGCGAACTCTCTGCTCCTCACCACGGCGCTTCCTGGGTGCTGCGCTAATCACTCCCCCCAAGTAGCAGTGCTTCGCCTTCTGAGAAAATAGTTCCCAGTATTTAAATGTTTAAAAAATGTCTGTGTCTCATATGACCTTGTTATTTGTACACACTGTGACTATACAAATCACAACATGTAAATAGGAAAATGTTGGCGTTATTTTGTCACTTATTGGGATTAGTATAGCCATTTACATCCAGTCTTTGTGCTAAGCTAGGCTAGCGGTGGGTGCGTCAAACAGACTTACAGCATGCACGGACATGTATGTATGGACTTATCTAACTCTGGGGGATACAGTGAATAAGCTAAAGTCCCAAAAAGTCGAAGTGTTCCTTTAAAGGTTTTTCACACAAAATTTCAATTGAAGTGTTCAATACAGTTGTTTCAACTGGTTTTGTAGAGTTTTAGAATGTTTCAGCAGTGTGTATGATTGTCAACAATCTGGCATTATCTAAACATGAACTGTTAACGAAACGCATTCATGCCAAGAAACGAATGTGAGTGAGCAGCAGACACAGAGCGCTTTAATTCGCGATCAACCTCGTTTTATTGTAAGGTGAATTCACCTAGGCATTCTGTGTCTTTGAAGCAACAAAGGCTGAATAATTTGTTACAGGATTTTTTTTTTTCTTTCGTGATTTGTGTGGATGACACGCAGCGACATATACAGTATTATTATTTGCCTGTATGATGTGGTTTTACCCTGAAATGTTTAATTTCGAGAGAGACCTGGCACGCGCACTGAGGGAGACATGTGAGGGAGACAAACTTGCTAAAAAGAGATCCAGCCCGTCTGTGAGAGAGGCAAAGAAAAACGCCTGCTCTTAATTTATGTTGCTTTGAACTATTTTCATTTTGTAACTGTTTTAAGGTCCTTTCACACTGGACGCGATTTTTACGCACGAATAATTCGCGCGATGGTTTTATTTTTTTGATCAGTTGTTTTGTGTAATGAGTGCTTCCACACTGAACGCAAATGTGCTGCAGTGAAAAAACGACTTATTTTTTTCGCTTCAATGACGATTTTTTTTTACTTTTGCGGCGACAGAAAGGGCTTCAGCCAATCACATACTACAAGGACAACGATTTGAAAGACAATGGCTGTTTCTCAATATGCGTTCTTCAGTGATCTTGTGTCCTTGTGTTCTCGTACTACGTCATCATCAACCGTCAAAGTTCAATTCCCAATACTCAAGAACGCAAGTACAGAGGACGCATGAAGTGCCCGGATGTGTCCTTGACATCGAGGATGCATCAAATGCAGACTTGAGAGAATCGAACCGTTAAAAATCCCAGAAGACGCTGCGGGCAGTCGACGTACGGAAGGCTGTAAGCTTCAAACTTCTCGTTCTCACTTGAGAGATTCCCGCAGCAAGCTCGATATACGTGACAGCTCGTGAAAGTTTACATTTGTCGGTCTCTTTTGCTTCATTTTAATAAAGTGATAAAGACCTTAAGAAAGCGGCAGTATTTTTATTCGCATATTAAAAAGAATCTCAACATATTCTCAACTTATATGAAAACAATATCTATAATAATATGAAAGAAATGTTTAATAGGTTGTGACATTTGTTTGTGATGTTGTGTTGTATTTATTGTGCTTTGGTCGTGAATCGCTATTTGCCGAGATGGTCAGTTAAGCAGCAAGATCGCAGCACATCTCAGTTCTCATAAAGATGCGTTCTGTGTTCTCGCGTCCTTCCAAGTTCGTTCTTTCAAGGTCGGCTGGCAAAACCGGTCTCAAAGAGAACGCAAGTCTGTTCTTTGCGTTCTTGGAATTGAGAAACAGCCATTGTCTGGCGTAGCATTGCCAACCAACTCGGTTATCTTGTATGTTGTGTGATATTTTAGTCATTGTATAGTCCTGTGCTGTCCTAGGCTAGCAGGCTAAACTACATTTGGGATAGAAAGCTAACACTATTATCGTCAAAGATAAGAGACAGAGACTGTGTTTACTTTGAACATGTAACAAAATGTAGTGAGACTATTTAGGGCTGCTTTTAGTACACTATACATTCTTTGTGTGATATCTACAGTTTCTAGTCGAATGATTTTAACTTGTTACTTCGTGTTACATGTAATGTGTATTGACATTAGAAAACGCACTGTGTTTAGTTGAAGACGCAAAAAAACTGTGGAAAAACCTCAGGGACACCTATGTGAGAAAAAGGAGAGAGGAAAAGGAAACTAAAACTGGACATTAGCATACTCCCCTCTGTTCTTTAAGATTGGGTGCACCCAAAACCTTCTTTTCTGTCTTTAAAGAAAATGAAAAGCTCGTCTTCACTGGATGATGATGATGAAGTGTCCATGTTTTCTCAGCTGTCAGCCCGAAAGTTTTGGAATGTTGAAGCTCTGAACGTCACAGACGTTGCAAATTCGTGTTGCGGCTGATGTGAATGGTTTTGACACGAACTATTCGCTTTTTCGTTTAGCTTTTTCGTTACGCAGCCGGTGTGAAAGGGCCTTTAATTGTTTAATTTTGCTGCAATTTCTTTGGCAATACAAATTTAATGTCGCAAGAATAAGATTCTGTATTTCTTATTTTGCATCGCGAAGGGAATAAACTTGATGAAACCCTGTTTTGAATAAATAAACTGTCCCGACACTTTATTTAAACCTAGAAATGTGTGATGGGGTTTCAAACATAATTAATTTCAGTGTTTTTACATTTTCATTGGTTTTTATATTGAAAGCAATACTATTTAGTTAGTCTTATTTTTTATAGCAAAGTCAACAAAATCTTTTTTTCAAAGTCTTTTTCTGATTTGTTCCATGTATGGATCTGTTTTGAAAATATTTTCTTTCATTGCTATGGCCGGGTATCACTGACAGTCATTTAAATTTTGTGAATGATTCACAAAACAATAATTTAGCAGATCTAATGATCTTCACAATCTTCATTTTCTGGTGCGATCGGCTGACAATCTTCCTTCATCAGTTTTGTCGTCTGTGCAGTGGCTCTACTAAAATTAGTGATGTTACATTCGTGAACGAATTGTTCTTTTTGAACGAAACTTTTAGGTGAACGAATCATTCTCGTTCACGTAATCCATTGACTCATATTTCTCGTTCACTGAAATCCCTCCCTCCACAGCAGCGCGGCGCTATTAGCAGCGCATGTGCAGCTCAGCTAACCGTGTAGCTCTGTGTTTTCAACCTGTCAAAGAATGACTAAACCTCGAGCCAATAGCCTTCGTGACGGAGCATGTGAGCAGTGTGACGGAGCATGTGATTTGTTGTGATATTCGATTGTGAACGAATATGCCCTTCACTGACGGTCACCGAGTTTGAGTCTGAACGAGAGAGAGAGAGATCTTCTCGTTCGTGAACGAGTTGAACGAACTGGTACATGTCGTTCGTGAACGAAAAGAACCAGTTGTTTGAACGATAATGATGGCAAACAGATGTGTAGTTAGCATATTTGTATCAAAGAAAGAAATTTACCCTTTACCATTGTAATGAAAACAGTTTAATAACGCAAGCTGATGGGTTAAATGTAACAAAGACAAATTAACATTGTCATTTTTTACTTGGTTTGAGCTAAGTGGGTGCTGTTTACTTGATTTAAACGTACACTTCTCTTTACCTGCTTTTCTTATATTTTGTTTGTGTGTTTTAGACTTAGTTTTGTGGTATTTTGCACTTTGAACAATTTACTTGACTACTTTAGTGTTCATTTTGTATTATCAAAAATGCATTAATTACGTTTTATTCATGTCATGCACTTCTCTAAAAACTGAGACAACAAAACTCTAACAACAAATATGACAGTATTGGTTAGGTCTCATTTGCGTAACGTCAGCAAATAGCATTTCAGTTCGGGCTGTGAAGGGGCTTGTAATTGGTTGGATCTTCTGAACGAATACACCCATCACTGACTGAGATCGCTCTGTTTTGAGTCTGAACGAGAGAGAGATCTCGTTCGTGAACGAATTGAACAAACTGGTACATTTCATTCATGAATGAAATTAATGAGAGTACTGGGTAGATCGGTCATTTAGCATGTGATTCAATCTCATTCAAAGCGCAGCAATAGGTGTGCACATACAATTGTTTATATATTCATATTTAACATACAGAACATAACTCAACGTTTAATATAATCTCAGATTTATGAATGTGTATGTCTGACCAAACAATTAAAATGTTAATTATGCAAGAAAACCTTGCTTTGGTCATCTGAAAAACTTATTTAGACTTATTTTATGAATTTAGTAAATAAGGCACACATTTTAACAAAGCAGCTATTTGTTATCAGTTATCAGCTATCAGTTTATAAAATACACCCTTTTTCATCATCTGAACGAATCATTTTGGTGAACGAACTGAAAATGAACGAGTCTCTGGAAAGAATCAAAATTTTCACCACTAACTGGATTGTAGGCCTAGCAAATTTATATGTTGTAATGTGCCATTGATAATTAAACAAAACGCTTGACTTTAATAAACAGTTACCTATTTAAGCATCAAGAATGGTAAAACATAAACGCTGTCGGCCAACATCGGTTAGTAGGCTACAATGTTATCGTCTAAACGCCTATTAGGCCTAATAAAAATGACAGAAAAACATAAATCAAATCAAACACAACAAAGCTCCGAAAAGTGTTTCGAATCAATAAATGAACATTTAAAAAGTTTTTCTTTTTGACAAATATTAAACTAAAGACAGGATTATAAGATGGTGGAGCTGAGATTCAGTCTCGGAACACTTGAAGTTCTGTGAAGCGCATGTTGTAGCGTTGACCACAGAGCTATCGTCTGAACGCTGTAGAGAATGAGCTTAACGTCTTATGCTCATGCAAAGCCTCGGCTCATTGATGTAGCCTAATATTTTTCTATTGCAATGTTTTATGTTGAAATGTTTTCATTATTTATTAAAGACAATTATGCTAATCATAATAACCTACTGTAAGCCTATTTAACTCATAATAAAGAATGCTAAAACACAAATGCTGATCAATGTTTTCATTTCATGATCATTTAGTTTAATTTTTCACTGTTTAAATAATTTTCAATGTTTCAGTTAATAAATTTACTGACAAAATAACACGAAGTATAAGACACACAAGCTATTGACATGCATAACCTTTCTAAATTATAGAAAAACTGGACACAATGTTAACGTTTAGCCTACTTTGCTTAAATTTGATGCAATAATAGAAGCCTACATTTGTTTCAGTTATAAATTTGTACTGTATTTCAGCATTGTGATTATGAATTCGTTTAACTACAATGTTTCACTTGAATTGATCTGCTACCAGCTCTCAATCGCTCTCAATGAGCTGGGGCGGCAGATTATGCAATAGAGAGAATAAACTGACACTTTTCAAAGTCTGTGATTGTAGCGCCTCTTAGCGGTAAAAGGCAGCAAATACACACCCGCAATTTTACCACCGCGGGAATGTATAAAAGTATTATTCTGGTTGAGTACCAACTGTACATAAATTAAGATGAGGATATAGCAGACAAACTGCTGATGTGAGGTGTGACTCTCCTACATTACCCCTAAGACTATGGTACTATCCAGGAACCACTGTAGCAGATGGAACTATATACAGAAGAATCAAGTTTCCACAGGATACACAGGGCATCATTACCTTTCAGCACAAAATTCAAAACATTTGAATGGTGAAATATGTTAATAATTATAGGGAAAGAAAAGCAATATCAACAATATTGATTAAAAGAGGGAATGAGCAAGTTAAAATTGAGCATAAAGATAGAAATGTAAGAATTCGGGCAGTCATTTTTAAAATAGATGGAAAAGTTAAGGTAAGCACCAAATGAAGAAAAAGGAGTAATTCGTTTTTTGAAAGAATTAAATGTTTTAATAGAATGGGAGGAAACGTTTTTAATGGGAGATTTTAATACTATATTAGAAAGAATTGATGTGGACCACCTTATAATAAATAAACTTGATATGGGGAGAAGTGAATTACATAAAGATAATGGAGAAATATCAATTAGTAGATGTGTGGAGAGAATGGAATGAATGTCAAAAGGAATATTCAAGAAAACAAATAGTAAACTAATAAGGTAGAATAGATATATTATTTTGTGAGAAAAAGATTTATACACTTATTATAAATTAAGGAAACTTATGACTAACTTCTCGACATTTGAAAGACAAATATTGTACTTGTATATCACTCCAATATATTTATATCAAGGTCCTTGAAAGCTGTTTCTATGTGGCAGCTTTGAAAGTCAGTAGATGATTTTTCTTCTTCTTTAAAATGGGATTTAAAAAAAAATGCACACAGCCTATCAGCATTTTCTTTTTAACATTGATCAGTTGATGGCAAAATGGGAGAAGACTGTTCATTAGACTGTTCATGTGCAGTGCACACAACCATGGCCATTCTTAGAAAGTATGTTTCAGTTTTCTAACAAGATTAAAGATTTGCTTTGTTTGTCTAAAACGAATCAGATCTTCAGCCTTCAAAGACTCGCTGTCTAACCTGTGGAAGCATATGGAGGTATGTAAACTTCATTTCTGGTGAAAGCTTGAAATGGGAATTGTGACTTTTAAACCATTCTCGGTAAACCCTAGAGATGGTTGTGTGTGAAAATCCCAATAGATCATCAGTTTCTGAAATACTCAGACCAGCCCGTCTCACTCCAACAACCATGCAAAATTCAAAGTCATTTAAATCACCTCTCTACCCCATTCTGATGCTCAGTTTGAACTTCAGCCAATCTTCTTGACCATGTCTACATGCCTAAATGCATTGAGTTACTTCCATGTGATTGGCTGATTAGATATGTGTTAACGAGCAGTTGAACAGGTGTACCTAATAAAGTGGCCGACGAGTGTATTACATAGAGTAGTACATGACGATATACAAGGCTGACTTTTTATACAGTCTGTAAATACAGTACCGGTAGTTACAGAAAATAATGGTTACAAATCTTAAATAAATAAATAAATAAACAAATTATTAGACCTTGTGGCTCGACAGAAAGATAAAAACTGGTTCCCACAGATGGTATATCTAATTCTTTCCAGATGTAATGTAGAACTGAATCAAGTTAAGCACACTGTGTGATTATGGCAATGATTTGGCCGTCTGTGAGAAATTTTGCAAATCCTAAAAGAATCCTCGGCTAAAATCTGAAGTTTTTGATTGTTAGTTTGACATGGTCACCGACAGCTAATAATAATAATAATAATAATAGATTTTATTTGTATTGCACTTTACATTTGGAACAAATCTCAAAGTGCTACAGTTAAGATCATTTAAGGGTGATAAAATACAAATAGATTTAATATTTAAAAGTCATAGGTTCTGCTAAAAAGAAATGTTTTTAGTCCTTTTTTAAAAGTCTCAATAGTTTGAGGTGCCCTCAGATGGTCTGGGAGGGCATTCCAAATCCGAGGAGCGGCAGAACAGAAAGCCCGATCACCCATAGTGCTGAGCTTAGTCTTGGGGAGAAGGAGGCGGTTTGATTTTGTTGAACGGAGGGATCGAGTTGTAGTTGAAGGTGTGAGTAGTTCTTTCAGATATGGGGGGGCATTTCCATAGATGCACTGGTGGGTTAGAAGGGAGACCTTATATTCAATCCTGGCGGAAACAGGAAGCCAGTGAAGTGAATGGAGAATGGGTGTGATGTGGTCGTATTTTCGAACTCTCATCAGGATCCTTGCAGCACTGTTCTGAACATACTGCAGTCTCTGCAAGCTTTTGTTAGGGATCCCGATGAGAAGTGCGTTACAGTAATCCAGTCTGGAGGAGACAAAGGCGTGGACCAGTTTTTCAGCATCTGCTAGTGGTGAGTGTGGGACGGAGTTTTGCAATATTTCTGAGATGGTAGAAAGAAGTCTTGCAGAGGTTTTTGATATGGGTTTCGAAGCTGAGTTGTGGATCAAATCTTACACCAAGATTGGTGACAGTTGTGGAGAGGGGAATGTCATGACCAGAGATAGTTATACCAGTTATGCTGTGCCAACAAGAATTGCCTCAGTTTTGGAGCTGTTTAACTGGAGGAAGTTGTGTTTCATCCACACCCTTATCTCCTCCAGACAGGCAGTGAGTGTTGAAGACGGAGATGAGGCAGTGAGTGCTGAAGACAGAGATGGTGTTGATGAAATTGCAGAGGTGTTTGTTTCCGATTTCATGTACAGTTGCGTGTCATCAGCGTAGCAATGAAATGAGACTCCATAGCCGCTAATGACATGGCCGAGGGGGATGATGTAAATTATGAAGAGAATGGGGCCAAGGACTGACCCCTGAGGGACCCCGCAGGTAACTGTGTGTTGCCGGGACCTTGCACTTCCAAGTGAAATGTACTCTGTTCTGTTAGTGAGGTACGGTTTAAACCAGTTAAGAGCAGTGTCAATGAGTCCAGTGGTTTGATGCAGCCGGTTAAGGAGTATGCCATGATCCACTGTATCGAAAGCAGCAGACAGATCGAGGAGTATGAGGAGGGATGGTGAACCTGCATCAGCTGTCATCCGTAGGTCATTTGTGACTCTAACAAGGGCTGTTTCCGTGCTGTGTGCAGAGCGGAAACCAGACTGAAATTTTTCGAAAAGATTGTTGTATTTGAGATGATCCTGGATGTGGGAGGCGACAACTTTTTCCAGTACTTTAGAGAGGAATGGGAGATTGGAAATGGGCCTGTAATTTGCAAGCACATCTGGGTCAAGGGTGGGTTTTTTGAGAAGTGGTCTGATTATGGCAGTTTTTAGGGCAGATGGAACGTTGCCAGAATGGAGGGAGTGGTTTATTATAGTGGTAATCAGAGGATTTAGGACAGAGGTGCTTACTTTCATTAGAGCTGTAGGAAAAGGGTCGAGGGCACAGGTGGTGGGTTTTATCCTTTTGATTATCTTCTCAACCTCTTGCTGTGAGATTTCTGAAAAGCGATGTAGGGGGTCGGAAATTGCAGGCTGTGAGTGGATAGTCAGGGTGGATAGTGGTGAGGATCCAGGAAAGGTAGAGTGAATTGAGTCTATTTTTGTTTTGAAAAAGTCCAGAAAAGTATTACAGTGCTCTTCTGTAGTTTCTGTAAGTGAGGGGGTTTGTGGTTTGAGTAGATGATTTATGGTGGAGAACAGCTGTTTGGAGTTTCCGGGACTATTTCTGATTACATTTGAGTAGAAATTTGACCGTGCCTCTGTAAGTGACTTTGAGTAGTCCTTTCGGTGTTCCCGGAAAGCGAGCTTGTGCACAGTGAGACCAGTGGCTTTGAATCTCCTCTCAATGGCACGCCCAGCTGCCTTCATTTTTCGTAGTTCACTGGTATACCAGGGGGCTGATCGAGTGAAAGTGACTGTTCTGGTTTTGACCGGGGCATGAAGATCCAGAATGCTTCTGAGGGTGTTATTATAATAGTCCACTGATTCCATGGGTGGTAGACAGTTTACAGAGAGGAGATGCTGGAGATCGGATGTTATAGTCTCTAGGTTGATGTTTTTCAGATTTCTGAAGCAGATTTGGCGTTTGGGCTTGATGAAGACATCTTCATGGAGATGGCCTTACGGTCAGAAACTTCCAGATCATACACCAGAAGATTGCTGAGATAAACAGAGTTTGTAATTACTAGATCGAGAGTGTGGCCCCTGGTATGAGTGGGGGCATCGACAAGTTGTGTCAGATTAAAACAGTCGAGTAATTGGAGGAATTCTGCTGCGAAACGGCAGGTTGAAGAGTTGACATGAATATTCATATCTCCAAGCACGATGATATTAGCAGACATTGTACAGAAAGTTGAAATAATATTGGACATCTCTGGGATGAATGATTAGTTTGGTTTGGGTGGCCGGTAAATAAGAAGTATCGTAGTAGAAAGAGGGTGCTTACATTTAAATGCTAGGCATTCAAACGAAGACAGCTCAGGCAGAGTTATAGGGGACAAGATCAGATCACTTCGGTGGATTACAGCCAGACCACCACCACGCCCTGTGCTACGGGCTTTCTGTAAGTAGCAGTAGCCAGGGGGACAGGTCTCGTTTAAAACAGAATAAACATCTTGTTGATGCCAGGTTTCTGTAAGGCACATCATATCCAAACACTTTTCTAGAATATGATCATGTATGAGGCAAGATTTGTTTGTGATGGATTGTGCATTAAAAAGTTCAATCTTGATATTCGATGCAGCAGTGTGTCTCTGTATTGGCCGAAGTAGACTGAGATCCACTCCATGTTTTCTGCGATTTCCATCCAAGTCAGTGCGTAGCGTTGTCATGGAAACTCCAGCACTACTAATCCTAGAAGTGGCGGTGCCCTGATGACGTGTCCGAGATGCGACGGTGATGCCAGTCGATGCCAGACCAGATGGATGGGATGTTGTGATCACACCGGGATAAAACAAACTTTCGACGGCAACTTCTGTGAATGTAACGGGGCCGGCGAAGGAGTCCAATATGTTTAAAGAGCACCTATCATGGAATTTCGAAATTTACCTTTCATGTAGTATGCAACATATATCTAAGTGAACAAAAACATCCTGCAAAGTTTTAAATATGAAAGTGCACCGTATATAAAGTTATTGTCTTTCAAAAGTAAGAGTCGACTCTGAGTCATTTTTATGAATCGTTAGAAGACCGAAGCTTTTTCTCTGACTAGATGACATCAACTTGTCAAGTTATTTGAATACGATACGCCCACTTATTGCGCTCCAAGACGCCAGTGAAAACGTCATGGCAACGAGACGCTGTGTTCTGATTTTTTTACAGTCTATGGTTCTGAAGTGCGACTCAAAAACAAACTTTTTTCATCTGCCCAAGGAGGAGCATTTGAAGACTAAGTGGCTACAATTCATTACAACTATACCACAGAAGTATAGTCCGAGCCTTGTGCTTTGTTCGCGCCATTTTGAAGATGTTTGCTTTACCAACTTAAATGCAATCAAACTTGGATTCGCGAGCTGGCTGATATTGAAGGAAGGTTCAGTTGTGTATTTGCATCAGCTTCCTCCTCCGTATCACAACCTGTAAGTGTTATTAATAATTGTGATTAAAAATGTTTTATGTATGCTTAATAATTATTTTGTTTGTTGTGTAAGCACCGTTTAGCTTCTAGGTCTTCAATGACAATTGTATTGAGATATGTGAAGTGTTTGTCGTTGTTTTCGGAGTTGTCTTAAATAATAGAGTAATACCTCGTAGTACTGCATTTTTTTTTATTTTTTTTTAAACGCTATGTTTATGCATCGGGCTAACGCAAACAAAGACCGATTGTGCTTTTACAATATGAACTCTGGGCTATGCTCGCTAACATAACATTAAATTCCTTATCTTATTTTTATTTTTTTACTACAAACTACAAAGCAGTGCACTATAATCATTATTATAACACAATTTAATTAATAAAAGCATCATTGTACTCCGTGTTAAACAATATTATCTCTGTAAACACTGCAAACATTTGACTGGGTCATCGGACCAATCACCGCAGATTAGCATCACGTAAAGGTGGGGTTTTGAAAAGTGATTCACTAAACGAATCATTTGAGAATCGCGGTCAAAACAGGTACAAATAAATGCATATTATAAGAAAACTAAAGTGTTTTTTGTCATTGCATGCATGCAAAACTGTTGTTGGGGACTTCTAAAACAATATTAGGAACATTTTAAATGCCATAATAGGTGCTCTTTAATGACTGATGTACACGATGGAGTGGTATAGTTGTTGAATTTCTTAAGTTGAATAGCGGAATAGTTCAGCATTATGCCAGTCGTGGAGAGTGGTCTGTTAGTCGTTAGCCATGCCCGTGATGCACAGAGGAAAGCCAACAGACACAGCAAGCAAATAACTGTGACTATGGGTGGATACCTCGCGATCATCGGCAGTGACTTTGGTGAAAGCCTCACGGTAACAGGCAGTGATGAACAGATACGGGAATCCACATGAAGCGATAGAAAACTGGTAGGTAAACAGCCGCTTGAGTCGGCGGAATCCGTACAGAACACATACAAATCCACAATGTTTACTAGTGAGCAGCGACACTAGTATAACTTACTGAACATAATACTGATAAACGTTATGCTATAGGTTATACTTCGTAACAACAACTGTTGCACTGAAGAGGGTTTTCAGTTAGAGAAACGGAGAAGCGGCGAACAAGCCACGCCAGCGTCCTCTCCTCGCTACTCCAGCTGATTAAAGGGGACCTATTATGCACTTTTATAAGGTCTTTGAACATAGATGTGTGTCCACAGTGTGTGTAAACAACCAAACCTATAATGGTCAAAATCCACCCAATACTATTTTTATAATCCCCATATGTCATCAATCTCTCACAACAAGCCGTTTCAAATTTCCCCCTACTCCTATGTAAGAACAGGGAAACCTCGCCCACGACTGGTGACGATCTACACTAGATCTCCTGAATGAGAAGCAGCAGTCCCACATTATAACCATAAACTAAACCATACCTGCTCAGCATATATTTTCTGGCTCTGTGGGCATCCTAATACAGTTCACACACAAGCAACGGTTTATAGATTAGCATGGCGGTACAGGCTAGTCGATGAGATGAATAAACGTAACTCCACAACAACTAAGTTGCATAAATGTATCCACTAACCATTCAGAAACGTCCATGTACAGTCTAACAGTTGCAAACTCTTCCTGATCTCTCCATCTGTGTCTGACTCCGGTTCAAACATGTAAGGCTGCACTCGCTACTGAGTATTATTGACATTTTGCCTGAGAGAAATTCGGCTGTTTTGTTGTTCCCATAGTATCCTATCCGAAGCACATGTAAAGGATTGGCCATCATCTGAACAGAAGCAGAGCAGCAGCTCATTTGCATTTAAAGGGTTTTCCCTCACACTCAAAAAGGGGCAACTTTGACAAGCTATAATAAAAAATCTGGATGGTATTTTGAGCTGAAACTTCACAGACACATTGGGCCTCATTTATAAAACGAACGTATGACAGAAAACATCTCCAGTTACTATCGTAACCTCGGTTCCCTGAGAGGCGGGAACGAGACATTACGTCAGCATGACGTATATGGGAACTCCTCCCTTCTCCACTTTTGCTGGAGACTTTGCTAGTCTTATGGGGACTGAAGCTGGGGACAGCTGGCCAATTGACGCGAAGCATACAAATACTGACAGGTTCGCGGGCAATATAAAATGCATGGGCGTGGCAATTACGTCAGAATCACGACTGAACGCTAGCACAGCTGATCAAACAGCGAGCACGGCGGCTAACGTAATGTCTCGTTCCCGCCTCTCAGGGAACCGAGGTTACGATAGTAACCGGAGACGTTCCCTTTCGAGGCGATAACTTCAACAATACATATATGGGAACTGTATAAAATCCCGCTGTGAGAGCAGTGAGATAAGCCCACATAATGGGGTCAAGCTATACACCACTCACAAGAGACAGACAGTTCTTCTAGCCAACAGCCGTGCTGCTAGGGATACTCGCATCTGATAGGCAAAACTAGACAAATGGCGCGTCTGCTCAAGCTTAGCAAAATTTGCATATCCCAACGCAATGAAAAGGGAAGGCTGCACTGATCAGGGCAGACACAACACATTAAGAACTCAAGCATGAGAGTTAAACACAGGTGTCCATGGCGTTAGCGGTGACAGCTGCAT
The DNA here is from genome assembly GCF_963993115.1 of Abramis brama. Lineage (NCBI taxonomy): Eukaryota > Metazoa > Chordata > Actinopteri > Cypriniformes > Leuciscidae > Abramis > Abramis brama. The sequence continues at coordinate 4,444,040 of NC_139968.1, read as the reverse complement.
CAATAGTCATAAGCACAGAGCTAGCAACATACTGGTGACTACTGCATAGCTAATTATAACTGCTCTTTATACATGAGTAAAACCTCAACTCACCGAAAGCATTTGCGATGCTAGAGAGGGTACATCCAGCTTGTAAAACCTGGCGAAGGTGTTCTGAGAAGACCAGTCAGCAGCAAGATATAAATCCTGGATAGACGTACCTCTAGACCAGGCCCACGAGGAGACGATTGCCCTCGTCGAATGAGCCCTGATGTTAAGGGGACAATCTTTCCCGTCATTCATAAGCCAAGTAATAGCGTCCACAATCCAGTGAGCAAGTCTCTGAGCAAGTCTTGAAACACTACGTCCCTTAGTAGATCCACTACAACACAAACAGCTGGTCTGACTGATGAAAGGCGGCCGAGTGATCCACATACATCCGCAAAGCCCTGACAGGGCAAACTGCGCTCTGAGCATCAGCGTCATGCGAGGCTGACGGCTCAGCAGATAAGGCGGGCAGGGAAACAAACTGTGCTCTAAACGGTGTATTGAGTGACTTCGGAACGTAGCCAGGTCTCGGCCGGAGAGTGACGTTGCAGTCACCAGGTCCGAAACAGATGCTAACCGTCGTTCACCAAGAACGTGTGTAAGTCTCCAATGCGCTTTGCCGAGGCGAGAGCAAGTAGAAAGGCTGTCTTCATGGAAAGCTCCTAAACCTCAATCGAAGCTAGGGGCTCGAACGGTGGTAGAGATAGAGCCCTCAAACCAGAACTAGATCCCACAGTGGCACGGAGGGTGGCCGTGAAGGACACAATATCCTCGCTCTCCTGAGAATCTGATCACCAGAGCGTGCTTACCGATCCATTGACCGTCAACCGGGGAACGAATAGCAGCAACAGCGGCCACATGCACGTTGCATGCATGCGTGGATGGCAACTCCTGCTATCCTTTCTGTGCTGTAGTAAGCGCAAACATCCGACACGGAACAGATCCCCTGGTCAATAACGATGTCCTGGCGCCATTTTGTAAAAACTCCCCATCTTAGAGTGCAGAGGCGCCTGCGCGAGTGTGCTCAGCACTCATGAATGCAGAGTGTCCCACTCATTCAAGGTCCCCTCAGCGGCCACACATGAAGGTTCCACAGCTCGGGCTGGGGTGCCGTTCGCCTTGAGACAGCAGGTCCCTCTTGAGGGGGATTGCCATGGGGGAGCCACCATTAACTCTCTCAGGTCCGCGAACCAGGGCTGATTCGGTCAGTTCGGGGCCACGAGGATCACTGACACTCTCTTGTAGAACAACAGCCAATAGCGTTGCTCCTCTGGGAGTGCTCACAGCTGATAGGGAGGGCCAGACCCATGAGCTGCTCAGCTCAAGTGTACCAGATTTGCATATCAGCTAGAATCTTAGGCTGTACTGAACAATACAGAGCAGCAAAGCATCATAATGACATATCATTATATACATAAACAGCGTCAGTGGCCGTAGTGACAACAACTGTGAATATACGCAGTTAGATCAGAATAGCCAGTTGCACTGAAGGATACAGGGCAACATAACGGCATAAATGCATATCTGTACATAAGCACAGCGTCAGTAGCCGTATAGCGATGACAGCTGTGAATATACTGTCACGGGGTGAAAAATCACTCGACAAGGCAGGCTTAGTGAAAAGGCCCCGGAGGGTGGATTTATTTACAGTGATGAAACAAAAAGGTGAAGGAAGACGGTGATCCGGTGAGTAATGGCTGGTGCTCCAAGTGCTCTGCAGTGTTCAATCCAAAACGAAAGTGGGTGTCCAAACGTGCTCCAAACGTGATGGGCTGTCGGTCACTCGCTGCTTTCTGAAGGGAACAGAGAGAAAGGTTAGTCCAGCAATACATTCAGCTCGAGACCAGAGTCTGTCTGTCTGCTCAGCGCGTGCTGCTTTTGTGGCTGTGGGCTGATGAGGTGCAGCTGTGACCGATCAGCCCGCTGTGAGGACGTGCAGGTGTTTTGTGTTTGTTACCAGGGCGACGCTGATTCCTTTGAGGACGCTCTTTCAGGATAACCAGTTGCACTGAAGGATACAGGGCAACATTACAGCATAAACATCAGTATGTAGGCTACATAAACACAGCGTCAGTGGCCGTAGCAACAACAACTGTGAATATAGGTAGTTAGATCAGAATAGCCAGTTGCACCGAAGGATACAGTGCATCAAAACGACATAAATACATATCAGTATGTAGATAAGCACAGCGTCAGTAGCCGAATAGCGCCGACAGCTGTGAATATACACAGTTAGATCAGGATAACCAGTTGCACTGAAGGATACAGGGCAACATTACAGCATAAACATCAGTATGTAGGCTACATAAACACAGCGTCAGTGGCCGTAGCAACAACAACTGTGAATATAGGTAGTTAGATCAGAATAGCCAGTTGCACTGAAGGATACAGGGCAACATAACGGCATAAATAATAATAATTGGCTGCCTGCTGTGAGTGTGTTTGCTTCGGTGCTGTAAGCTCCGTCTTAGCCTCGTATTTCTTTGTTTTGAACCATAATTTACTACAATTTCTAGTTGTTTATACTACTAAAATACATCTTACCCAACATCTCAGATTAGCCTGACATCGCTAGCTTCCGTTACTAGTACTACTAGCACAACACGCTAGTAATTCGCTAGCCTGTTAACGCGCCACCCGGGCGCTCAGCTATTTTTATTTATTCATTTTTCTCTCCCGCGCCCGCGCCTTTGAGTTCATAAAAAGCTCAGGTGAGTAAGAATCAGTCAACAAACACGGTGTGTAATGTCTTGTCCTGTTATTGTCACCTGCACTTCATGTCACATGTTTAGCATAGCCTTCTCTGTCGGCAATATAGGATTTATATGTGATAAATGTAAGGAGACAGTTAGGTTGACAGAGAAGATTTCAGAATTAGAAGCACGCATCCAAACTTTAATTGAGGATAGTAAGAGTGCTAGAGATTTAAATACTGCCTTGGATGCGCCTAGCATAGTGAACTCTTTACATGAGTCGGTTCCGGCTGAAGTAGAGCCTGCGCAGCCGGGCAAATGGGTGACAGTGAGGGATCGCTCTAGTCGCGGATCTAAAAACCACTCTTCCGTTCCGATTACCATAACAAATCAATATGCCCCACTCAGTGAAACACCCACTGAGAATGATTGTGCCCTAGTTATTGGCGATTCTATTACACGGAACGTGAAAATAGAGACACCAGCCACCAGTGGCGGACTGGGACAATAATTCAGGCCGGGAATTTGACTCCACTGCCAGGCCACCTCTGCTGCTGCAGTCACCACCACCCTATTCATGTAATCTACTGGACTGATAAACTTGTAGGCTAACCCTATTAATGTAACAGGTTATAGCAGGGATGGGCAACTTCGGTCCTGGAGGGCCACTGTCCTACAGAGTTTAGCTCCAACCCTGAAAAAAATCACCTGCCTGTAATTTTCTAGTAATCCTGAGGACCTTGATTAGCTTGTTCAGGTGTGTTTGATTAGGGTTGAAGCTAAACTCTGTAGGACAGTGGCCCTCCAGGACCGAAGTTGCCCATCCCTGGGTTATAGCATAAGTCATTTTTTGTTTCTTCTTGTTTTCCAAAGACATTGAAATATGACTTAGGCAATTATGCTATGAGGCTAACGATATCTAAAATAATTTTGTAGACATAGAGATGCACCGATTACAATTTTCTAGGCTGATTCCGGTTTTTTTATTGAGTTTGACCTGCCGATTCCGATTTTTTTTCTAACCACTTTACAGCACACACAAATATTTATTTTTGATCTTTCCTTGACTTTAACCCTTTCACGCGTAAGTTCAAAATATTCTAACTGACACCCCCACCCCCAGAGTGAGTTTTTTCAAGGCGAACGTTCCCTTTAATGTTTCCATGGCGACGCGTCACGCGATACGCGATATTATATTTGAAAAGATTGTTATGGCTGCTTCCACAGACATCAGTGTGTATTTTACAAACTCCAACTGTATTGTTTTACTCGTGCTTATGTGTATTTAAATATCTGAAACCTAAAATAAACATTATGAGGTTGAAAACACTGCTTAGTTGTGATATATGACAGCGCTGTATGCTGTATGCGTCCGACTCTGGCTCAGCGTCAGCCAATGCGCGAAAGCACAGTTTGAATCTGGCAGTTATGCGACGTCGTCTCAAATCGGTAAAATTAAATATGTAAAATTATAGACGTAAGTGGCACATAACGTGAAGTAACATGGCATTTTATTTTGTTTGAAATTTAACTTGTCCAGTGGGACAACTAATTTTCTATTCCACTTGTCCTACAAAAAAATCCACTTGTCCCGGACAAGCAGACAAGCCTAAATGTCGAGCCCTGCACTAACACTATTCGGTCTACTTTTTATTCATTTTTATTTATTATATAAAAATATGCTACATGTAGACGAAACGAGACTTGACACAGCACAGCAGCACTTACATATTGTTGCTCGTTTTGTTGGTTTAATTTTATTTATTGTGATTATCTAAGTGATTTGAATTGGCGCTCTGTGGCGCGGCAGGATTTTGAACACGGTCCTGAGCCGTTGCTGGGCGCCGCGGAAAGGCGCCGCCGGTGTGTGTACTCTCATAGAGAATAATGTGTTCGAATTTAAAAGACGTGGCGCTGCGCGGCGCTGAGCTGCGCGTCCGGTGTGCGACCCCCTTGATTCGTCGATTGAGAGATCCGTCAATTAATTCGTAGTTGCACACCAGCCTATCACATGCCAAGCTGATCGTCTGCACAGCGGCAGCCGGCAGGCCAGAACGACCGTCAGGCCACCGGGAAATGTCCCGGTGCTCCCGATGGCCAGTCCGCCCCTGCCAGCCACCATAGTCACATGTTTGCCGGGAGCCAGAGCGCCTGACATCAAAGCAAATTTAAAAGTGCTGGCTAATGCTAATCGTAAATTCTCTAAGATCATTATTCATGTCGGCACTAATGATGTTCGACTCCGCCAGTCGGAGATCACCAAAATTAATATTAAAGAGGTGTGTGAACTCGCAAGTACGATGTCAAGGACTGTAATTTGCTCTGGCCCCCTTCCTGTTCGCAGGAGTGATGAGATAGTCAGTAGATTGTGTTCGCTTAACGGTTGGCTGTCTAAGTGGTGTCCGCTTAAAAAGTTAAATGTGAATTCTTTGGGCAATCATAGTGTAGCCTACTAAATGTCAACATACACGACATGAAAAATACTATCTCAGAACGGTTCTGAAATTACATTAAATCATTATTGCATTACTTTTTGCAACCTTCAAGTTATTTTGATGTATATCTGGATTGTATTTCTGTATATTTGAATATTCTTACTTGATTAAATACATTTTTAGACTGAAGATAGCATCTAAAGAGGTGTAATATGACATACTGTACATTAAAATACTGTACATACATTACCATTACAGAATTAAAATTAAATTAAATTAAAAATGGAGCACCCCAAACAAGTAATTATCAAAAGAAATGACAGCAGTAGATAAATACCAATAGATTCTTCATTTGTGATGTGGAGGCAAACTATAACTCGGGCTTTGATTCTTTCCGTACATTTTTATATGTATGTAAATATAAGGTTCAGATCACTAAAAACCATACATGGAAGTCGAAGATCTCATCGGTGGAGTCTGGATGTCATCTAGTGGAAAATTTTGGTACTGCGCACAATACAATCTTTCCTAAAGCTCATTTATTGAGACATCAACCTAAAATCTGGCCCAGAACTTGTCCAGATATTTAACATTGATTTTCTTGAAGTTTTAGGGTTGAAAATGTTTTGTAAAAAAAATAATAATAATAATTATATATATAAACAACATTATGTATTGTATACATTTAAAATGTTCATAAACTTAAACTACTTTAACAACTTTGTTTTACTTTACTAATCTGAGAAGTGTACCCTTTTAGTACCCTGTTAGTTCGCAGTGCATTAAGTAATGTTAACAACAACTTTTGATTTTAATAAATATTAGTAAAGGTTGAAATGAAATTTGAAATTAACATGTAGAAGTGCAGTTCATTATTAATTCATGTGAAATAATGTATGAAACCTTTTTGTAAAATGTTACCAAAATTACAATTGGAAAATAAAAAAAATGTTTTTTCTCTCTTTCTTTTTTTAACTTAAATGATAACTATTGGATTATAATAACTCACCAATTATAATCCCCTCCTCTGTAAAATTTGCCATCGACAATTCCATGCTGTTTTGCTTGGGTTTAATGATAATACAAGAGACCTAAACCACATAGGGACAAAGGCATGAGCGAAGAAAAACAAGGCAATTTTATTTTTATCTAAATTTTTGATAAAACTGCAATTTAAATATATTATTTTTATAAGTTCTACAAAAAAGGTATAATAACCTGAATAACCTGATCTATGGCATGTTAAATGGTGGTAGTCTAGTCTATGAACAGTAGCTAAACCCCCCTAAGCCCACAGAAATGGTTAGACCCAAGCCTTCAGCAGCCAATGACACTGACCCGTTCAAACTGATTTTAACTCGTATTTCACGCGTCCTTCTCGCCTGGTTGGAAACTTCACACACGTTTGTACTGCCTGTTTGGGTTAACTGTTTACACGTCAAAAGCGTGCGTTTTTTCCTAGTCAAAACACACGTTTTAAACGCCCATTTTTGTTATATATAAACATATTTCGGTGACCCCAAAGCGCACGTTGCAAACGTGCGTTTTAAATAGCAGATCACACGTCGAGGAAACGCGTTTTGATGCAAACGTTTTCAGTGACCACAAAGCGCACATTAAGAACGCGCGCTTTTATGGCAAATCGCGCGTCAGAGACGCGCGTTTGTCTGTCAAAACGCACGCTTTTGACGTGTCAGTGTGCAATCAGACGCCTGACCAGGCGTTTATGAATACTTTGGCTTGCCATACATCCAGTGTTTCACCGGCCTTATCCAGCGGATGTGGGCGTTTCACAGGTTTGTATGGATCGCCTCACATTTGCGTTTGTATAGCGCGGTCTCCGTAGGCGGAGTCACATTAAAACTTAATTAGCTGAGATGAGAACGACTGACATCTCTCTCTTTACATACATATTATATAAACTGTGAATATTTGTTTTTTATAAAAAATACTTCATTTAAAAGAAGAGAATTCAAGCTTCATGCCTGTGTGTCTGTATGCCTGTTTGACTGAGTATTCGCTGAGTTACAGTTCATTTTCGGACGCGTTTCAGAATTGACTTCACTGACAGAGAGTAGGCAGAACTCGAAATTTATTTGGCGAAAAGCACAACACTTTGTTTTTTATTATGAGCATACACAAAAAAAATACACACTAAACAGGATCGATTGATGTATAACACAAGCATATAAGATAAAAATTAATTATTATTATTATTCTTTTTTTTGCACTCATAAGGAAAAAAACGAGCCTATCGCGCCGGCGCGATAGCCGACCCCAGGGGGTTAATAGGAGAAGTCACCGAACAATAGCCTTCCCGACTATTCTAACATCAAGCTTTAACGTTTTGCTTGTTTTTGGTGTCTTTTTTGGCCAGATGCAGAGAATGGAGCATGTGGACCTCCTACACAACCATCGGATGCCACTGCGCCTCCTCAGTCTACACAGCCATCAAATCCCACTGCAGCTACTCCTGGTAGGATTTCTAAATAGTATTACTAAGACATAACTGGTTAGAGCATAGTATTGTAACACTAAGTCAATCCTCTTCCTTGTGTAATGTCTGAAAATAATCAGTTTCTTTAATGGTCACTTTGATTATAGTGATTAAGAAGAGATATTATGTAGTATAGCTGATGGTGCAAGCTAAGGGCTGTCTTGTCTGCTTTAGGTGGGTCAAGTCGCAGGTCCAGGCCCCGTGGAACTGCTTCACTTACTCAACAACAACAGTTCATGGAGAGAATGCAGCACGCACAGAACCAATGGAGTGAACAGCAAAGGCAGTTGAGCCATGCCAGGGATGAAGCACTCATGTCTCAACTGATCGCAGAAACAACCCGTTCAACGAGTGTCTTAATAACCCAACTCCTCACAGGGTTAGGTGCCTTATTCCAGCGGCCAACTCCTCAACCTGTCTTTACCAATTCTCAGCCCCAGCCAATGTATCATCCATACAACAACCATTTTGACATTTTGTCCCCTACTCACAAACACCTCAGCCTGAACGTGATGACCACAACGATGGTGACCAAGGTTTTACAAGATTCTTCCAACTGTAGTGTCCCACCTTTTAACCCATACCACTTTTGTCACAGTGGTTGGTTTGTGTTCCCTGGGTAACCACTAGATGTCCTCCTTCCCCACGGTGTCTGGCACTTTCTGAACTACATTCCCCACGATTCTTGTCTCATCATTGCACTCAGCTGTCCCTTATCACTGATCATTGCACTCAGCCAATTCCCCATTATCATTGTTGTTTCCCTGTGTATATAACCCTGTCTGTTTTACAAGGACTCGTGTACACGGAGTCCTTGTAATTATCACGCCACTTCCGAGTTCTGTTCTTGCCTGTTTTTCATGTGTCTTTTTATGTTGAATTGCTATCTTGGTTTTGACCCCTGCATGGACTGTTTCTGAGTAACGGATTACCCTCATTAAAGATACATATTGCAATTGGATCTTCTCTCTGTTTCCTATGTGTGGATCGTGACAACTTTTTGATTAATGAGACCGTTGTGTCAGTTTTGTTCTGTTATTACGAAGTATGTTCTTGAAAGTATTTTTGTAAAAGGTTTACACCTTTACAATTTTTATACAGAACATTTTCTGAGGCACTTTGTAACACACTTGCTCCATATGTTTAAAGCTACTACAAGTTGACCCTTATTTGAACCTCAGTTTTACCTCATTTGTAAAAACAAAACAAACAAAGCTGTTACTTTTTTATGTAATATGATTTATTTTGAATAACAAATGTTATATAAAAGTTACTTGAAAACTTGCATGTGCTGAACTTCTATTAGAAATTGTAAACACAACTTTTAGATACCTCTTCTCTGTCTTTCATAAGTAGGGAGCAACAAACTCAAGCTGGTTTCACACTCCAGAGAGCAGATAAACATTTAAAGACCTTAGAAAAAACAATGCGATGCAAGTAACAAATCATTAGCTTAGATCCACTTCTTTCCCATCACCCCCCATTCATCTTACTCTCTCGCGTTCTCCTCCTATAAGCGCCTACGGAGTGGGACATGTGCAGCAAGGTAATCTGTTAGTGCCCGTCTGATGGCTGTGGCTGCACTGTTATTGACCCTATTGGCCTGTGACACAGGCTGTGGAAACTGCCTTCCTGCAGATGTTGCCTCCTCTGCCCATCTGGGATTCACATGCTCCTTCTCCATCTCACAAAAATTGTGCAGAGCACAACATGTTGCTACCACGTATGGCGTAAATGTGTAATGGAAATCACTGCGCTTCAAAAGAACACGGAAACGAGATTTCAGTCGACCAAATGCTTTCTCAATACTTGTTCTAGCAGAACTCAAATACACATTGAAGGATTCCTCCTGTGGTGTCAGTCTTGGAGACTGCAGATAGCCCTTCATTAGCCAGGGCATCAGCGGGTAAGCAGGATCTCCCAGTAGGAAGAAATCCACATCCTGCCCCTCGATCTGCACTGCTCTCTAAATGGGACATTGAGATATAAATATTAGTGTTCGAAATTATGTCATTACACATTTTAATTTTGTCGCAAGTATAAAATCTAAAACTCTAGTTTAATAACATTAATAGAAAATTAATAACATACCTCTTACATTTAACAACCAAACAAGATTTCAAATGCTGTTTTCATGCATTACCTACCTTTGGGAAGGAGTGGGCATTCTGGAACAGATGGGACTGCCTGAGTGCATTGGCCTCATGCGCAGAACCAGGCATTTTGCAGCTCACACTCCAGAAGCTATGGAAAAATTATCACAGTGAATCAAAGTGTAATTGGGGCTGCTTGATTATGGCAAAAATTATAATCCCAATTCTTTCAGGTCAATAATGAGATCATAATTATTTGAACATGAAGCATGTGATAATTTTTTTAAACTTCTATTTTTCTTTTTAACAGTGGACATCCTTGAACTCTAATTTCCAAAACTTCGTAAAACATTCAATAGATGCTAGGGAGGGGTCCTATTATAGCTTAGTGGAGTATGTCTGTCAACATTATATACAAATTATTATCATCATAAACTTAAATATAAAAGCTGGGAATGGCAAAACACTTACCAGTATTTGTCATCACAGACTCCCTGGAGGATATAGGAGGGCCATCCCTTCCTATTTATGAAGTCCCTGTAGCCATCACTTGGAGGCAAACAAGGGATGTGACTCCCATCCACACAGCCTATATGATAAAAAAATAAAATAAAAATAAGTTTACACACTGCAGTGTAGCCTACACACATAGTACAGTTCACATTTAGCCTACTTTCAGAAAACTGCACTGAAATTATCAAGACAAAAGAGCAGGAAATATTTTTACCTATGATTTGAGGAATGGAGTGGGTCCGTTCAAATCTTTCTGCGATGGCACATGCCTCCTCCAAAGTGGGTACTCTAATGAGTGTTTTGATGACAGAGTCGACCATTCCGTGGCAGAATAAATACACCATCTTCTTCACGGTGCTCTTGTGCACTCCGAATTGGTTTGCGATCACACGATACTCTGCGCAGCTTGCTAGTTTGTATAGCACCATGGCAACACGCATCCCTGTAGGCACTGGTGTGCGAATGGTTACTTCACAGGGCTCCATCACTCTCTCCATCATACGGCAAAGTTTAACAAAAGATTGGCGTGACATACGAAAATTGTCACGCCAGTCCGTGTCGGTGAACTCCATCATTACAACCCGTTCCCACCAGTCCTGACTGCGCACCTTCATCCAGAGTGTCCGGGGGGCTCTGGTGGTAACGGGTATCGTGGATATGTGTGGCACAGCTCCAGCTACATTTCCCATCTCTTGCTCACCTTCTCTCCTTCTATTAATGAAGACCATGAGGCACAGTAGTGTCAAGTGCTGCTGGTGGATCAGTACCAGTGCCAAAGCGCAAACAAAGGCGATCGCTGTCTGCCCCGAACTATTCATTATCCGCGTGCTGCTGCTGTTGTTGTTGTTGTTGTCTTTGGATACAGGAAGAAGAATCGGAAATGACGCATATTGCGTCTTAAGGTTGTCCGTACGTCCCGACGCTAACCGTGCGTCGCCGTTTACATCGGGATATTGCCAATTGATTACAAATTCCATGTATACAGGAGTAACTCTCTCTGCTCACGCATGTAAACGGGTTATTCCGAATGCTTCAGAAACCCAAATAGTGACCTTAACCCGACCATAACCTGAATTTTAACAGCTTGTAAACGTAGTCACAGTTGCTCCGTTGCGCTTAAAGAAGATTAAAGAAAATAGTCCAACGCCGTGGTACAACGAGCACACTCGGGCCCTTAAGAGAGCAGCCAGAAAAATGGAATGCAACTGGAAGAAAACAAAACTAGAGGTATTTCGCATTTCATGGAAGGAGAGCTCTATTGCTTACAGAGAGGCTTTAAAAGCTGCTAGATCTGCTTATTTTTCAACCCTATTAGAAGAAAATAAACATAATCCTAGGTATTTATTGAAACGGTGGCTAAACTAACAAAAAAGAAAGCTTCAAGCACCGAAATTTCCAAGCAACACAGCAGTAATGACTTTATGAACTTCTTTACTAACAAGATTGATAATATCAGGGACAAAATTATAACTATGCAACCGTCTACTACAGTATCGCATCAGGCAGTGCATTGTAGTCTCCTTGAAGAAAAATTTGATTCATTTGTTGCTATAGGAGAGGAAGAATTTACTAAACTCATTAAATCATCTAAATCGACAACATGTATGTTAGACCCTATACTGACTAAGCTACTAAAAGAGATGCTTCCAGAGGTCCTAGATCCTCTTCTTAATATCATTAAATCTTTGTCACTAGGATATGTACCGAAAACCTTTAAGCTGGCTATGATTAAACCGCTTGTTAAAAAAACGCAACTTGATCCTACAGAATTAGTCAATTACAGGCCGATCTCGAATCTACCTTTTATGTCAAAGATACTAGAAAAGGCAGTATCTTCACAGCTATGTTCCTTTTTAGAAAGAAATGATATTTGCGAGGATTTCCAGTCCGGATTTAGACCGTACCATAGTACCGAGACGGTTCTCGTTAGTGTCACAAATGATCTGCTCTTATCATCCGATCGTGGTTGTATCTCTCTATTAGTGTTACTCGATCTTAGTGCTGCATTTGATACTATTGACCACAACATTCTTTTAAATAGACTCGAAAACTATGTTGGCATTAGTGGAATTGCACTAGCATGGTTTAAATCATACTTATCTGACCGTTATCAGTTTGTAGCAGTAAATGAAGAGATGTCTCATCAATCACAAGTTCAGTATGGCGTACCACAAGGCTCAGTACTAGGACCGCTGCTGTTCACTCTGTACATGCTACCATTAGGAGATATCATTAGGAAACATGGAATTAGCTTTCACTGTTATGCCGACGATACTCAGCTCTATATTTCTTCACGCCCAGACGAAACTTACCAATTCACAAAATTAACGGAATGCATAGCTGATATAAAGACTTGGATGACTAGTAATTTCCTACTACTAAATTCTGAAAAAACAGAGATTCTAATTATTGGACAAAAAACTTCCTCACGTAATAATATAGAATACTGTCTAACGCTTGATGGCTGCTCTGTCAAGTCTTCGTCGTCGGTTAGGAACCTGGGTGTGCTCTTTGATACCAATCTTTCATTTGAAAGTCATGTGTCTAGTATTTGTAAAACCGCATTTTTCCATCTTAAAAATATATCTAAATTACGCCATATGCTCTCATTGACCAATGCGGAACAATTAGCTCATGTGTTCATGACCTCAAGGCTAGATTATTGTAATGCTCTACTGGGAGGTTGCCCTGCACGCTTAATAAACAAATTACAGCTGGTCCAAAACGCAGCAGCTCGAGTTCTTACCAGAACCAGGAAGTATGACCATATTAGCCCGGTTCTGTCAAAACTGCACTGGCTGCCTCGTTACTACTCGTTACATCATAAGAAGGATGGCGTCTACGTTAATATTAGTCTCTCTGCTTATACCGAGGTTTACCGCAGTCCGCCAGATCCAGGCCATATCCAGATCAGATGAAGGACCTACGCCTGGACGCGACGACAACGCAGTACTGAAGTGTCAACTAGTCTCTCCGTTTCTGAAGTGAGGTGGACTCCGGCCGTATCCAGATTAGATGGTGGATCTGCACCTGGACCCAACCATGATGCATCCCTGAAGTGTCGGCTTCATCGACACGACCAATCTGACTTCTGCCCTGTAACGCTGCCTGGATCATAATCATACACTGGTCGCTCATTGGCCAGAGGAGAACTGGCCCCCGACTGAGCCTGGGTTCTCCCAAGTTTTTTTTTCTCCATTCTGTCACCTGATGGAGTTTTGGTTCCTTGCCACTGTTGCCTTGGCTTTGGCTTGCTTAGTTGGGGACATTTAATATTCAACGATATTATTGATCTGCCTAATTAAGGTGGACAATGATGCAATTTTCTTCTAGAAACAAACTTTGTTGTATTATTTTCATTTTATCAATGTGAAGCTGCTTTGATACAATCTGTATTGTAAAAAGCGCTATATAAATAAAGGTGACTTGACTTGACTTGACTTAAATACATATCTGTACATAAACACAGCGTTAGTAGCCGTATAGCGCCGACAACTGTGAATATACGCAATTAGATCAGAATAACCAGTTGCACTGAAGAATACAGGGCAACATAACGGCAAAATACATATCAGTATGTACATAAACACAGCGTCAGTAGCCATAGCGACAACAACTGCGAATTAGGGCTGGACCCGAATATTAGTTCGGTGGGTTGGTATTCGATTAGAAAATTGGTTTCGGCCAGTGGCGATATTCACATTACTTTCAGTTTATTGCTCGAAAGGACAAAAAAATTTGCATGAAATGCACTCTATGTCTGTCACCCTTGTTCTGGGTTTTCTCTTGGTTTGTGACAGAGCTGTGACACTCCCGGTTTGTCATGTGTTTGTGTTGTTTGGTCTGTTGTGAGCACATGGCTGTCATGTTATTTCCTTGTGCCATGTGCTCTCCTGTCTATTGTCTAGCCCCTCCCATCTTGTTATCCGATTATTGGTTAATTTGTCCCACCTGCCCTTCTCGTTACCCTCCTTTGTTAGTGTGTGTCACCTCACTGTGTGCTGTGTATGGGTGTCACTAATTCACGGATGGGTTAAATGCAGAGACTGAATTTCCCAAACAGGATCAAAAGAGTGTATATACTTAAATAGTGCAGCTCAGAGGGAACATAGCTTGAAATAGTGATGCATCATTTATACATCTACACTGCTGACTTCACTTTTTACTCAGACATAATGGGTGCTGCAACTACAGTTGCGAATGTGCTCTGATGGTCATTCTAGCAAGCATAGATCTTTGTTTGATATCCTGATGTACTTTATCCTTCACACTCTGCTTATCTCTCACATGTATCAGGGAAGTCTCCTATGTCCACATAGTTACAAAGTCAGTAATAACATACTTGCTCAACTTCCTCTCAGACAGTGTTCCCTGCTCCATTCTGATTCCTGCCACCCCATCTCACCTGTAACATAGTGATTTATCATTACCTTCTAATGGTAAAAGTGTAATGTAATGTATTATATTAAACTTACTCCATTTACAGTCATTTCAGGTACCTCGCATTTTGCTGTGTGTGCTTTGGCGTGCATGACACTCAGAAATGGCCTCATTTCCATCAACGGCTGCATATCGGTGAAATTATCAGCCACCTTGCTTAGGTAGGGCCAGTACCTAGAAAACAAGAGCATCATTAGTGGGTATTACCAACACAATTTGCTTGGAAATCAATCTAAAACTACGACTCAGACTAAAACACTCAGGTATTTCTCATTTAATATACAGTAGGTTGACCAAATTTGACCAAGAGAAATTACCTGCAGATAACATCCATTGCAAAGAAGGTAACATTTGCCCTCTCTGCCATGTCCTTTTGAATAAACATTGGATATGCAAATATTTCTCCACGGTAGTGGTTCCGGGCACGCAACAATATCCCGATTGATAAGAGACAATATGGTTAATGATCAACTTACACAAAGAGTTGCTCAAAATCCTCAAGCAAACACCAAAACACTTTCTTCCTCTCTCTCATACACACACAGTCACATTTCTTGTTTTTACTTTACATCAAAAAATGACATTCAGATGAATAAATAGATTAAAGTGTCCGCAACATGAATGACAAATGACACTGTACAATAACACTCTCCTGAAATACCAACACACCTGCAAACTGCCACCTGAATACCCTCTTCATCAATTTTGGAGGAGGATTTGTTGGATGTCTCCTTACTCGCCCTGAACCTCGACACCCCACATGTCCCACTGTCATTTGCCTGTGAAGTCAGCTGTTACTCATTTCAACAAATATACACACATCTTACACACATACATAAACAGATTATGGTATGCAGAATCAAACTTACTCTTGCCACGCTGCTTCCTCTGATTTTCTCCAGAAAGGTCAGAACTTCGTCATCTTTGGCTATAAACAAGCCCGCATATAAAGACGGTTCCTCATGTAGTGGGACGGATTGTGGCGCTGTAATGTTGCCCTGTAATTAGACTAATGTGCTTGGGGTAGTGCGGGTCCAATTACGAACAGGGTGGGACAGTATAAAAATAACATGTAGTCACTTTTTGTGTGTGCTTGCCGTTTGAGTGTCGCGTCATTGCCCGTGGGACCGCCCCTTGTTCCTGCAGCGCTTCCGCTTTTTGCACATCCACACTGTAGTCCATGTAACCACTGTGATCACCTTTGACAAACTGTGCAGGACAAGCTGTGAGCTTTCCCCATGCAGAATCACCCATGCTGTATAGTGATTGAGAATGTAAATGGAACTCCCCATCTCCAGCTGATTGACAGCAAGATGAAACAGGCCTTCAATTATCTACATAAGAAGTTTGGGAGAATTTTTTTTAATTTATTTGAAGTTTTATTATAGAATAAAAATACAATGTTAAGAAGACATTATAATTATTACAGTTCTAATCATAAGGACATATCATTTGATTTAAATTGTACTTTTGGTTTGTTACATTCAACCATTTCAATATTTTAATGTTTACACCAAGAAACACATAACAAACACAACATAACTAACCATATGTCTATAACTAAACTTCACAATAATGGTCCATCATTAATGGGTATCTGTGCATGAATTAATGCAGGGCAAATGAGTAAAACTACATAAACACTTCAGCTATCTACCACTATTAATTAATGTGAAAACAAGTTTACCTAAACAATAAGTACTAGTCAACTTAGAACCGATATAGTTTCTTTATAGGTAATCAATAACTAATGAATTAGATCAACCTCATTATGAAATATTAAGTAACTATGACAAATTATTAGCAATTATTACCAACTACTGTACACTGTCTGAGACATAATACATTGCATTTTTTATATGGTTGTTTTCTAATGACTCAGATGTTATGTATTCAATATGCAGAAACAAGTAGTGATCTGGACCTTTATTTAAATGTGAAAAAATAATAATATGTTTTTCGATTTAAAATAGTGGATCAGAACACAAGCAGTTCATACAGAGTTAATAGGTAAATAGCAATGCATTTTATGACCATGGTAAGACTACAAAAAGACAAGTGGTCACATCTCAGATACGTTAAAGTGGTGATTATTTAGTAATTGTTCATTATTTGTCATTGTTCGTTGTTACAGTACTACTTAACGAGGCTAATGTTATTTTGTATTTATTGATTACCTATTAAGGAACTATCTTATCCTAAATTTACTTATTCTTCATATTACCAAATAGTGGTAGCTGAAGTGTTAATATAGAACTACAGATTTATAATTGTAAAACTTAACTACAGTTTGTATTCAAGAGAATGAAATGCATACTACCTCGCCATATAACCACCGGTGCGGTTGAAGTGTACGGAGCTCACGGTGATGAACAATAATTGTTTGCCCTATGTTCTGGGTGGGGATCACAGAAACCACAACCTCTGTGTCTTTTCTTTTCCACCAGGAGGTGAGCTGCATGCCATAAATTTAAATAAAAAATGACACATAGTTAAACATAAGTTGAATGTGTTTCTTTTTAATGTTCATTCAAATAATAACCTTTAAAAGTTACTAGTAAGAACTTGTGATACTAGAAAGCCTTCTTACTTGATGCTGTGGGGTTATCGATGTCTTGGATGGTTTCTGAGGTTTGGTAGACATATCCCCATGTTCTACATCCTTTCCATCCAAGCTTTCTTCCTGGTCCCCCAGCAGAGATGAACTAGGCTGTGGTGAAGATTTTTGTTTCCCAATGGCACCGTCAGCTACTGAGGAGTCAACCTATCAACAGTGTATTTAAAAATACTAAGGATCCTCATGTTAAATTCCTTTCGTTCGTCTCTTAATTTCCTATTTTAAATACATTTAAAACAAATAAAAAATAAAATATTTTACAATATTTCAATTGTTTGTAGAAGTTTCAGTTGTAATTTAATGAATAGTTTCTCTAAAAAAAATTTACCACACAAAATGATAAACCACATATTAATATTGAGTAAAGATTGTGTAGTGTGTAGTAAAAACAGCTTTTGCTGTTATATATCTATGAGTAGTAAACTATTTCGGATTGACTGTAATTACATTGGCTGCAGTAAAGCTAAAACTGTAATGTTTAGATTAGGATTATTACTATTAATTCTGTAGAAGGCATGACAGCTTTATATTTACAGTATACCTTCTTGTTCAATGTCTTGAAATGAAACGGCTTCCGGAGTGGTGTAACATATCTCCCCCTCTTTTTCTGCTGCCGTTCTTTCCACTTTTCTTGGTCCACTCTGTACGTCTGCATAAAGTAAAGTTTTGATGGAAGCAGTCATTTATAATTTCAATAACTTTGGAGAACTGTTTTAGATACCAATACATATAATATGATGACATACAAAATGTACAGTACGTTTCTTTATATTTACTTTGACTTAAACACTTTTACCCATGCCACCTTCAATGAAACCTTAATTAAAGTATTCAAACCTTTCTTCTAAAAAGTCTTTGGGAATCTTCATACTCCTTCAGGAGAGCAGTGTGACTAGTTTGATAGCGGGCCACAAAATCATCAAGCCTAGTCAGGCGGCCAGAGGGAAATCGAATGTGTTTTAAATCCCACTGGCTCTTTTCCATTATGCCCTGGGTTCTGTTGTCCTCTGTTATGTTCTGAGAAATGTATAAAAAACAGGTAAATTCGTCAAATAATTTACCTGTTAAACACATTAAGCAATGAGTAATAAAGTCATGTCATGTAAAATATATTATAATTACTTGTCTTGGAAGCTTTCTGAGGGTGTTGTATTTCCTAGAGCACTGCTCATATTGTGGTCCTGTCCCATGTCGTCCAAGGTCACCTTTGAACAAAAGTACGTAAGTAAAGCCATGTGTTTAATTTTCATAAAACCAAGCAAGATTTTTATATCGAAAATGGATATATTGATTAATGATGGCAAACCTAACATTATCCCGGTCCACAATCCAGAATAAGGTAGAAGGTATTTGTTGAGGTGCTCGATAAGGCCTCTGCAGAAGTAAAGATTCGGCTCTCCATGCCTGTCTAGTGGAGCATTGGAAATGACTTTTTTGCAACGTTTTGCAAATCTGTTGACTCCATCAATGTCCTTAATGTAATGTAACAATGTGTTATTATTACAGGTCTGTTTGAAAATGAAAAAATGACTGACAAAACTTTAACAAGTTTCAGCTTTGACCTTTTTGATAATGTCTGGGCAGGAATACACCTCAGTAATACACAAGTCCTGCCGGACATGTACTTGGTGCCATGTGTTGTTGATGTTGTGTAGTTTTTTCCCAATTTTTTTTATATCAAATATGTATCATTGTAACCTACTTTTATATCATTGTAAACTAGCTGCACTCCATGGCATTTATCTAAGTACATTTTCACTCAAGAAATTTAACTTCATTACCTTTTCTTTATAGTATTAACTTGATAACAACAGTATACCTTCGCATATTTGTTGAAATTAAAACCATAAATGTTCAAATGTAAACTTGGAATTGACATTTACCTTCAAGCTCTCACTTTTGGACTTGGTTGTTTCATCCAATGTAGTCCCTGTTCTCAGCAGCCACGACTGCAGGTTTTTGAAATGTTTCTCTACATTGGGCCCACAGGATGGACTTGAGAACACAACAGCAGCACTTTGAACCATGTCATCTAGCTCTATTAAAGTGCTTGCAGTTGTGAGGGAACCAAAGACGTGCATGGCCAGATGGTAGTGGTTTGGCGCACTGTGGAATGTAACAAAAATAATTAGGTTCAAGAATATAACTAAGGTCTTCAAGGTTATATGTTGATAGATGATAAATTGTACAACTTGTGTGTATTATATCCAAATCTGCACTTTATGTAATACTTGCTGGTCTTTTGTATATTTGTTGAATAGATCATTATTCTATTCATTTCACAGGCAAAGCCAATTTAGGGGAATTCAGAGGCCACACTGCTAACAGAAAGTGTCTGCATTTTGGATAGTTCAGATCACATTGGCAGTAACATTATTAGTTTTTGGTATGAGGAAAAGAGATGTTGCTGTTGTGTTTTTTAGCCTAGCACATTAATGAAAGGTAATTCATTACAGAATCTGTATAAAGTTTATTGTACACTTAGCAACTAACACTAAAAGAGGGTTGTCACAAACAGTCAATTCCTTTGCATTCTTCATTACGTGGCTGAGACAACGATGAAGAATGGGCACCTCAAAATCTTCTTTTTTTCCTTTACCACTTGCTATGTTGTAGTAGTGGTTAATGGTGTCTTTCAGGGTTTTTTTGGCAAATGACAGGCATATTGCCTGCATCAACACCATTGACCCATCACACAGGATCATGATGGGTGACCGCATACCTTTTTTCCCAAAACACCTTGCCACATCAGTCTGAAACGCCTCAAGGAAGTAATTAACTGAGGCCGTGGTGTGATCACAAGGTAAGGTATGTGGCAACAGGTAGTGGAGATGAGTTTTTATGGGGATTCCTGACCACCAACTCATATACATAGAAAGGAGGAGATCCTTTCTGCTTTTTCATGATGCTGCCAGTCGCATCCAGATAGACAATATCCTCCTGGCATCGCTCCTGATATATTTCAATCCCCCTGCGTGACCAAAGAAGAACCCCTTTTGGGTGTAGCATCACTTTCTGGAGGACCTCATCAGGACTGCCTTTTTTCTGGTCAAGCATTATTTGAAGACTTATGACTTCATTACTGTGCTGCCGGCTTCTGTTAAATTATGAATACTCTTCTCCCCTTGGTAATTTACTATTGCCTTGAGGTCCTCTTCACTGTCCACAGTAACTGTTACTGTGACAGGGCAATCCTCAAATCTGCAGTAACCAAGGCAGGAGAATTCAGGGCTCGCATGTAACGAACCCATCACCTTCAGTTTGTGCCTTTTAAAGGCAATTGAACAGTATGGGTTTATGGTCCTCAGACCTTTTGAAATCACATTTGTCCACTGGAGTCCTTTAAAGCTTCTTTCTTTTCTGTTCTTCTTGAGCTTTTCCCAATCACTCCTTTCAATGTAAAAGAATGATGGGTTCTTGGGTAAGTGGATTTTTATAAATCCATCGTCATCAGAGGTATTACTCATAGACCCCTAATGAAGAAATAAAATGTTACTATAACCTGTACGTATGTTCATTAATTAAATGTTTTTTTTAAACTGTGGAACATGTAATTCTAAAACCTTTGTTTCTGCGGTAATAGTACAGTCAAACGTGAACACAGACAAATACTTATTTTTCACATATTGTAATTGTAACATTAACAATAACAAGGAATAATGTGATGTCAAGTCAATGTAGAACACAAGATTCTTATTATCGTTATTTTTCTTTCAATTACAAGACAAGGCATATAGGCACCCAACATTGAATTAAACAAATTAGAAAAAGAGTGAAGACTAACCTTCTCTGAAGACTTGTGTCCCTCATCTTCAGCAGCACTTCCACTGGCCACAGACAGAGGAGTAGATGGGGAATATTCTGCATGCTGTGTTGATAGAAAGTCAAGCAATGTTTGACATTATACTTTAGAAGAACACAAGAAACCTGTATAAATAAAAAGAGTGAAGACTAACCTTCTCTGAAGACTTGTGTCCCTCATCTTCAGCAGCACTTCCACTGGCCACAGATGGCAGAGGAGATGAGGATTTTTCTGCCTGGTGCTTTTTGACAAAGTATATAATGTAATAATGATTTTTAAATGTAAACATTTCGAAAAGAACCTTGTTAATATGAAATGCCTGCATCTGTCTTTGAGAAACTCAATATAACAACCTTTATTATTGACTATCATCAGCAAGATTTGTTATATATATATATATATATATATATATATATATATATATATATATATATATATATATATATATATTTGTTTGTGTGTGTGTGTGCTCACCTTATGAAATACATTTTGCAGACGATAGCGATTGTTTTTAGTGTTTGCAATGGCAAGTGTAATGCACACTTGTCTCCAGAAGCCGTCTTTATTTGTAATATTATCATCATAGTCGCTGAGTTTCTTTTTCAGGACTTCAACTGTCTCCACAATTTCCTGGTCTACTATATGTATGGTTTTGTTCTATTGGGGAAATAATGCATTACAAATAAATGACATAGTTAGACATAGTTATTCAACTAAGTGTAATTTCACAGATGGATAGTTAATTATTGAATTACTCACCCCAAATAACTTGAATGAGTGAACTCTGGATAAAATCAAAAGAGGAAGAAATTAGGATGACACACACACACACACACACACACACACACACACACACACACACACACACACACACACATATATATATATATATATATATATATATATATATATATATATATATATATATATCATTGCTGTAAAACTGTAGAATACTGTTCTGTTCAGTCATTAATAAATGAATATAACGCACTTTTGGACATTCAAGTAACTACTAATAACAAACAAGAATTAATAAAACAATTTGTAATTAATATTAAGTTGCCGTGTGGTAGTTCACTTTTAGAAAAGTACTATTACTTATTTATTACTTATCTATTAATTACCTATTAAAAATTAATAAACAGGATCATAATACTTGTGTTTTACACATAATACATAATTAATGTACATTTAAGAAAAAAGGTAACCCACTTGTAATGACTGTGTCTATAATCTGTATTCTAAAGAGAAAACATATCACAAAAATGCAAAAGTTTAAATGATTTCAGTTAGTATTTAAGGCAAGGCAAGGCAAGTTTATTTATATAGCACATTTCATACACAATGGCAATTCAAAGTGCTTTACGTAGAAGAAATTAAAATAATAAAAAGAAATAAGAATAATTAAAACAGTTTAGAAAAATAAAAAATAAAATACAGTACAGTACAAACAGTCGGACAAACATTGGCACAGTGCTCATTCATTAAATGCATAGCTAAACAGAAGTGTTTTGAGTCTGGATTTGAAAGTGACTACTGTAGGAGCACGTCTGATCTCCTCTGGAAGCTGGTTCCAGCATAATAGCTAAAAGCGGACTCGCCATGCTTTGAGTGAACCCTAGGTATTTCTAGCTGATATGATCCTAATGATCTGAGTGATCTGTTGGGTTTATATTCAGTGAGCATATCTGCAATGTATTGAGGTCCTAGGCCATTGAATGATTTATATATCAGTAATAATACTTTAAAATCAATCCTAAATTTAACTGGAAGCCAGTGTAAAGACCTGAGGACTGGTGTGATGTGCTCATATTTTCTGGTTCTGCTCAAAATCCTGGCGGCAGCGTTCTGTATGAGCTGCAACTGTCTTATGGTTTTTTTTGGGAAGGCCAGTGAGGAGTCCATTACAGTAATCCACCCTGCTGGTGATGAAAGCATGCACAAGTTTCTCTAAGTCTTGTCTGGAAACAAAGCATCTAATTATTGCAATACTTTTCAGATGATAGTATGCTGATTTAGTTATTGCTTTGACATGACTACTGAAACTAAGGTCTGACTCTAGTGTCACACCAAGATTCCTGACTTGATGTTTAGTTGTTTGACCCCTAGAGTGAAGGTATGCGTTCACCTTGAGAACTTCATCTTTGTTTCCAAATGCAATGACTTCAGTTTTGTCTTTGTTTAACTGAAGAAAGTTTTGGCACATCAAACTGTTGACTTCATCAATGCATTGGCACAGGGAGTCAATCGGGCTGTAATCGTTAGGTGATAGGGCTAAGTAAATCTGTGTGTCGTCTGCATAGCTGTGGTAAGCAATTTGGTTCTTTCTCATTATTTGGCTCATTGGGAGCATATACAGGTTGAACAGGAGTGGCGCAAGAATTGAGCCTTGAGGGACTCCGCATGTCATGGATGTCCACTCAGACTTATGATCTCCTATACTCACATAATAACCTCTCCCATCTAAGTATGACCTGAACCATTTTAGGACTATCCCAGAAAGCCCCACCCAGTTTTCCAGCCTGTCAAGAAGTATGTTATGATCGACAAATGCAGCACTGAGGTCGAGTAATACCAGCACTGATAATTTGCCTGAATCAGTATTTAAGCGAATATCGTTTATTATCTTTATGAGCGCTGTCTCTGTGCTGTGGTGCGGTCGGAAACCAGATTGAAAATTGTCAAAGTATCCATTCGAGCTTAAGAATTTGTTCAGCTGATTGAAGACAACTTTTTCAATGATCTTGCCTATGAAAGGAAGATTTGAGATCGGCCTATAGTTGCTTAATATGGTCTTATCCAGATTGTGCTTTTTCAGGAGGGGCTTGACAACTGCAGTTTTCAGGGAGTTTGGAAAACTCCCAGAGAGAAGTGAGGCATTTACCACTTCTAGAAGATCTGCTTCTAAACTGTTTAACACACTTTTGAAAAATGATGTGGGAAGTGTGTCAAGAGCGCAGGTTGATGTTTTAAGGTGCTGTACGGTTTCTTCCAAAATTTTGCCATCAATTTCTTTGAAGTCAGACTGTTACGAACCGTACACTGTTTTTCTTCTTGTGTATGTTCTTTTGTTTTTCTATTGTTTGTCATTTTTTTTAGCACTTCTAGGTACCGCCTACTTTCGGAACGCTATTGGTGGATGTGCCTGTCAATCATCGTTGGTCGACTGTGACGTCGCGGGATCTCCGCCAGACACCATTGGCTCCGACGCGTTTAAAACGGAAGCGGCAGCTGGAAGAGTTGGCGGCTGTTTTGACTTGGCGTGTCACTGTTTGTGTTGCTTGTCTGTGTTATGCTACTACCTTAAACGCTTACGAGATTTCCATGAGAGTGATGGAATGAGCTGTGTAATGGTTGTCATTAGTGACATTTGTGTTCTTGTTGAACGAGTGCCTTTGACACTTCTGGCTGCTGAAACTTCACTTAAACTAACTGCTGTCTTTTAGACGACGGAGATGTGGAACAAGCTTAGTAAGTCACGTGACATACATACCTTGCACGTAGGAGTTTCTATGTATTAGATACACTAGTTTAGTGAAGTGCGCTAAATATGTATTTTTGTGTTTATTAGTTAGAGTAAGTTCAGGGCGCATTTGCGCTGAAGATTTTTCTTTTCATATTTTTGTTTTCTTATTTAGAGGACCGGGAGGAGACAGTTGGGGTTCTTTTTGTTATATTTATTTCTTTGATTTGTTAGCGCTACTTTTAGTTCCCTCTCTCGTTTGTCTTGGTTATATATATATTTCTTATTCTTCTCTTAATTGTTTGTAAATGTTTATGGTCTTCTTGAGAGCAATAAATCTTTTGCGGTGATAATTTGATGGTCTTGTGTTTCTCTTGCCACACACTTAAGCCTTTTCTATTGGTCATCTCAATGTTACTTCTTTTAAAACTCCTAGACAATAACTTTCCATCAAAGGTCGTAACATTTAATGGGGGCTCGTCCGGGATAATTTAATATATTTTCGGTGTAGATATTACCGGATGGATTGTTAAATTCTTGGGAGGTAAACAAAATGACCAAAGAAATAGCTATGGTAGTGGCAATAGAATTCGTTGGTTGTGTAGTAGGCTAGTGTAACTTAGGTAAGTTTGTCATAGTATAGCACTCTTGAGCACGTGACATTGTAATTTAAAATGTTCAGTTTAGAGGAATTTGTTGAGAATCCGTCGTTGGAGTTGCTTAACGTTTGTCGGAAACAGGACTTGTTTTTGGTGGCTGATCATTTTAAATTGTTAATTAATAAACAGGATTGTAAAGCCGAAGTTAAGCAAAAGATAATAGACCAGTTACTTGAGCTTAATGTACTTCTCATGTCAAATATTGAAATGGAGGAGACGGCTGATCATCTAAGCCCTGGTGATGAGGTGTTTGCTTCTCTTGAAATGAGAGATAAGAACGTGTGTAGTGGCAGAACCGATGCAGATGCAGGGGTGGAGGCCGTTGCAGATGCTGGTGTTGGACTGCCACCCTTTGAACCGTTCTCTCCACTCTCTGTGGGTTCGCGAGACGATGCGCGGCTGAAAGTCCGTCTGGCACGTCTACATTATGATTCCCAAGAGCACACCCGTCGGGCTGAACTTGACCTACGTTTGCAGATACGCAAACTTGAAATCGAGGCTGAGACGCAAGTGAGGCTGCGCCAGCTCGAGTTGGACGCTTCAAGGAAGGCTGTGGAGGCTAATCAGCCAGATCCAGTTTCTCCTTCAAATGTTTCTTCGGTGTCGATATCATCCAGACCCAATTTTGACGTGAGTAAGTACATTGCTCTTGTTCCACAATTCAGAGAATCAGAAGTTGATTCGTATTTTAATGCGTTTGAACGGATTGCGACTTCTTTGCATTGGCCACTTGAATTCTGGTCTTTGTTACTGCAGTGTAAACTTGTGGGAAAGGCTTTAGAGGTGTACTCCACTTTGTCACTTGAAGAAAGTTTGAAGTATGATTCAGTCAAATCAGCGATACTTCGTGCATATGAACTAGTTCCTGAGGCGTACAGACAGAAGTTTAGGGCGCATAGAAAAACTCCTAGTCAAACTTTTGTGGAATTTGCTAGAGAGAAGGGCACGCTTTTTGATAAGTGGTGTGTAGCTAACAATGTGGCAGATTTGAATTCGTTGCGTGAGCTTGTTCTCTTGGAAGAATTTAAGAATTGCTTACCGGAGAAAGTGGTTGTTTACCTAAACGAACAAAAGGTAAATTCTTTATCACAGGCCGCTGTTTTAGCTGACGAATTCATTTTAACCCACAAAAATATCTTTGTTCATTCACGTGTAGAAAATGCACCAGTTCCATCTTCATCTAACACCCAATTCGTGCGCTTGAAAAATAATGCACCAAGAGTTAGTGAGGAACGTGACTGTTTTTATTGTCACAAGAAAGGACACGTTGTTGTGGACTGTCTGCGACTTAAACGAAAACAAAACTCACAAGCTAAACCGGTAGGTTTTGTAAAGACTTGTAAACAGACTGTGGCTGTACACTGCAAAGAGGATGTGGATGAAACGTTCCGTCCTTTTATTCTTAAGGGGTTAGTTTCTTTGACTGGTAGTGATGATGATCAAAAAGAAATCACAATGCTTCGTGACACAGGGTCTATGCAAAGTTTTATTGTTGAAAGTGCAATGAAATTTTCTGATGAGACTTCATGTCATTCCAGCGTTTTAGTGCAAGGAATTGAAATGGGATGTGTAAAAAGGCCCCTGCATAATCTGCATTTGAAAAGTGACTTGTGTTCTGGACTTGTCCGAGTTGCAGTTTGTACTTCACTGCCTATGAAAGGGGTAGATTTAATCCTAGGCAATGATTTAGCTGGAGGGAAAGTGATGCCATTATTGGAAGTTCTGGACAAACCGTCAGAAGGTGCATCTGATGAGGTTGGTGAAGCTTACCCTCATGTTTTTCCTGCCTGCGCTGTCACTCGCGCACAGTCGCGTAAAGAGATTGCTTTGAATGATTCTTTTTTTTCTTCTGTCGTAGACGGAGAGGAAAATTTGGACCATGAGAAAAAGAAAACAGAAAGGGTGAAAAATTCTTATTTAAATGACACGAATTCGTTGATTTTAAAAATCACACGAGAGGAATTAATCACTGCACAGAAAAAAGATGAAAACTTGACTACACTTTTTAATTCTGTAGTTCCGCACGATTTGGCTAAGACGAAACAAAGCGCCTATATTTTAGAAAATGACTTGTTGATGCGTAAGTGGTGTTCATCACCTGACCAAGATGAATGGGATATTTTTTATCAGGTTGTGGTTCCTGTCCCATATCGCCCACATGTGTTGTGCTTGGCACATGATCATCCACTGTCGGGTCATTTGGGTATAAGGAAAACTTACAACCGGATTTTAAAGCACTTTTTCTGGCCTGGACTGAAATCTGATGTAACGCACTATTGTCGATCTTGTAACGTATGCCAAATTGCAGGAAAGCCAAATCAGGTTGTTCCTCCAGCACCGTTAAACCCAATACCTGTTCTTGGTGAACCATTCGAACATGTCCTTATTGACTGCGTAGGTCCTTTGAAAAAGTCAAAAAGTGGTAATCAGTTTCTACTAACAGTGATGTGTCTAGCCACCCGATTTCCTGAAGCAATTCCTTTAAGAAAAATCACTGCACCTGTTGTTGTCAAGGCATTAGTTAAGTTTTTCTCGACATTTGGTTTGCCTAAAGTGGTGCAAAGCGACCAAGGCACAAATTTTACGTCCAAGCTTTTTAATCAAGTCATGCAGACTTTGGGAATTAAACACCGTACTTCTACTGCGTTCCATCCAGAAAGCCAAGGTGCCCTGGAACGTTGTCATCAAACGTTGAAGTCGATGTTGCGAAAATATTGCATGCAAACGGGTAATGAGTGGGATGATGGTATTCCCATGCTGATGTTCGCTATCAGAGAAAGCGTTCAAGAGTCGCTTGGTTTTAGTCCAGCTGAATTGGTTTTCGGACACCAGGTACGTGGTCCGTTGAAAGTTTTAAAAGACCAAATTCTGGAAAAAGACAGTTCGAAAGCGAATGTACTGGAGTACGTAACAAAGTTTCGGAAGCGTTTGCATACGGCTTGCTCGGTTGCAAGAGAGTCTCTTGCCAACGCGCAAAAAGGCATGAAACGAACATTTGACAAAAAGGCTGTTATGCGATCTTTTAAGTCTGGTGACTTAGTTCTGATTTTCTTGCCTATTCCAGGTTCTTCATTGTCGACTCGATTTTTCGGACCTTATGTAGTGAAAGAGAAATTGAGTGAAACAAATTATGCTATCTGTACTCCTGACCGAAAAAGAAAAGTTTGCGTTTGTCATGTGAACATGCTGAAACTTTATTATTCGAGATCACAAACTGATGTGAATAACAAAACTCCCGACACTGCTGTTATTTCTGTTGCGGTTGTGGCAGAAAAGCCTGTTACTGATGCTGAAGAAGATGGAGTTATGTTTCAGAATACTTCTCAGACGACTGTGAGGTTGTGCAATTCTGTAATATTGAAAGATCTTGATTCACATTTAACGAATTTGTCTGTTGATCAGAAAGGTGATCTAGTGAGACTCATTTCTGAATTTGCGTGTCTTTTTAAGGACGTACCTGCGTTAACTAATGTCATTCAGCATGATATTGATGTTAAAGATGCTAGTTCGATCCGGCAGCATGCATATAGAGTGAATTCAGTCAAACGTTCAGTTATGCGACAAGAAGTTGATTACTTGCTGAAGAATGGTCTTGCTAAGCCTAGCTCTAGTTCATGGAGTTCTCCATGTATTTTGGTACCGAAACCAGATGGTTCTTTTAGGTTTTGCACAGATTTTAGGAAAGTAAATTCACTGACGGTTCCTGATAACTATCCACTTCCTAGGATGGAGGATTGTGTGGATAATGTAGGATATGCAAATTTTGTGAGTAAATTAGATATGCTCAAAGGCTACTGGCAAGTACCACTTACATCCAGAGCTTCTGACATTGCTGCTTTTTTCACTCCAGATTCGTTTGCACAATATACGGCCATGGCGTTCGGACTCCGAAACGCGCCTGCTACCTTTCAGAGGTTGGTAAACACAGTTTTAGCTGGCATTCCTAATTGTAGTGCTTATTTGGATGATGTTGTTGTTTATTCCAGAGATTGGGATGAACATATGAAGTCATTACGTGCTGTATTTGAGCGTTTTGCGAGTGCTTCCTTGACCCTTAACTTGGCCAAGTGTGAGTTCGGTCAGGCTAAGGTGATGTATTTGGGAAAGGAGGTGGGGCATGGTCAAGTTCGACCAGTTGAAGCGAAAGTTGAGGCTATATCGAAGTTTCCAGTTCCCACGACTCGACGTGAACTCCGAAGATTTCTCGGAATGGCTGGATATTACCGCAGCTTCTGCAGAAATTTTTCGTCTGTGGTTAGTCCTTTAACTTCACTTTTAAGTCCTTCTACTGCTTTCGTGTGGAGTGCAGAATGCCAATACGCATTTGAGAGTGTGAAAACACTGTTAAGTAGTTCACCTGTTCTTGCAGCTCCTGATTTAGAACGTCCATTTAAACTCGAGGTGGATGCAAGTAATGTCGGGGCTGGTGCTGTTTTATTACAGAATGATGAGCAGGGTGTACCTCATCCAGTAAGTTATTTCTCTAGGAAGTTTAACAAGAATCAGTTAAACTATTCAGTCATTGAAAAAGAGACGCTTGCTCTAATTTTTGCATTACAACATTTTGAGGTCTATGTGGGATCTAGTGTGCAACCTTTGGTAGTTTTTACGGATCATAGTCCTTTGACATTTCTTTCAAAGTTGTACAATCATAATCAGAGATTGACGCGGTGGTCACTCTTTTTGCAGAGTTATAATTTGGATATAAGACACAAGAGGGGCGTTGATAATGTCTTAGCGGATGCTCTTTCAAGGGTATAACTTTTTGGTGTTTTTCCCAAAAGTTTATTCTTAAGTGGGGGAGTGTTACGAACCGTACACTGTTTTTCTTCTTGTGTATGTTCTTTTGTTTTTCTATTGTTTGTCATTTTTTTTAGCACTTCTAGGTACCGCCTACTTTCGGAACGCTATTGGTGGATGTGCCTGTCAATCATCGTTGGTCGACTGTGACGTCGCGGGATCTCCGCCAGACACCATTGGCTCCGACGCGTTTAAAACGGAAGCGGCAGCTGGAAGAGTTGGCGGCTGTTTTGACTTGGCGTGTCACTGTTTGTGTTGCTTGTCTGTGTTATGCTACTACCTTAAACGCTTACGAGATTTCCATGAGAGTGATGGAATGAGCTGTGTAATGGTTGTCATTAGTGACATTTGTGTTCTTGTTGAACGAGTGCCTTTGACACTTCTGGCTGCTGAAACTTCACTTAAACTAACTGCTGTCTTTTAGACGACGGAGATGTGGAACAAGCTTAGTAAGTCACGTGACATACATACCTTGCACGTAGGAGTTTCTATGTATTAGATACACTAGTTTAGTGAAGTGCGCTAAATATGTATTTTTGTGTTTATTAGTTAGAGTAAGTTCAGGGCGCATTTGCGCTGAAGATTTTTCTTTTCATATTTTTGTTTTCTTATTTAGAGGACCGGGAGGAGACAGTTGGGGTTCTTTTTGTTATATTTATTTCTTTGATTTGTTAGCGCTACTTTTAGTTCCCTCTCTCGTTTGTCTTGGTTATATATATATTTCTTATTCTTCTCTTAATTGTTTGTAAATGTTTATGGTCTTCTTGAGAGCAATAAATCTTTTGCGGTGATAATTTGATGGTCTTGTGTTTCTCTTGCCACACACTTAAGCCTTTTCTATTGGTCATCTCAATGTTACTTCTTTTAAAACTCCTAGACAATAACTTTCCATCAAAGGTCGTAACACAGACATAGTAACTACTTTCTCAGGCGGTTTGATCTGTCTGACCCCAGGGCAACTCAAGGATGTGCTGATCACCTTTCTGATATTATTGATTTTCTCAGAGAAGAAAGAAGCAAACTCACTGCACTTGTTGTCTGAGAGCATTTCACTGGGAATCTGGCTTGGGGGGTTTGTCAGTCTCTCTACAGTAGCAAAAAGAGTGCGTGTGTTGTTTAAATTGCTGTTTATAATATTTGAGAAGAAAGTCTGTCTAGCTTTGCCTAGTTCCATATTGAAAGCATGGATGCTGTCTTTGTAGATGTTATAATGGACTACAAGTTTTGTCTTCCGCCACATGCGTTCTGCTTTTCTGCATTGTCTTTTCATATTTTGCACTGCTGTTGAGTTTCTCCAAGGTGCTTTTTGTTTGCCACTCTTCTTCCTGACTTTAACAGGAGCAATATCATCAATTACACTTTTAACTTTTGAGTTAAAGGAATCAAGGAGAAAATCAACAGAGTCTGCAGATATGCTTGGTGTTAAGGATATAGCCTTCATAAATAGTACACTAGTGTTCTCATTTAAGCATCTCTTCTTGACAGACACAGATCTAG
Source organism: Abramis brama (assembly GCF_963993115.1). NCBI lineage: Eukaryota > Metazoa > Chordata > Actinopteri > Cypriniformes > Leuciscidae > Abramis > Abramis brama. The sequence goes on along the minus strand of NC_139968.1, from coordinate 4,412,504 downwards.
CTTCAGTGGCAGGAGAGATCAATATATCAAAGAAAATACAGAAATGATCAGACAGTGCTACATCCTTAATAACAGTCGATAAAATGTTTAGACCCTTACTGATAAGTAAATCTAGAGTGTGTCCACGATTGTGTGTGGGTCCATGTGTGAGCTCTGTGGGCAGGTCTCAGCTGATATTGTGTCCGTGAGCAGAGGTTGTTGTGGCGGAGTGGTGTTATCGTGTCCATTTTGCTGCTGAAGTGAAGTCCCGTGGTCATTCATACTGTGTCCAGGTGTGTGTGTGCCGTTCAGATTGAGTGGATTGGCACACACTGCAGAAGGATGATTGAGGGAGAAGTAGATATTGTCCTTTAACACTCTTGAACCAAGTTTGTTTGGGTGATGGCCATCCCGATGAAACAGTTGTCTCTGACTCCAGAAAAGATTGAAATTGTCAATGAAGTTTACTCCTTTTATATTGCAGGTTTTTTGCAGCCACGTATTAAGCCCAAGCAACCGTGAAAACCTGTTTGTTCCTCTTGCTGGGAGAGGTCCACTGATGAATGTTTGAACTTTCAGTCTTTTAAGTGTTTCAAAAAGTTCATGGAAATCCTTCTTAAGGAGTTCTGACTGCTCTTTATGAATATCATTCTTCCCCACATGAATGATGAGTCGATTTGCAGTCTTATGTTTCATCAGAATGTTCTGAAGCAGTAAGCAAGAGCGTCCGAACAGTAGCTGAGCAGGAAGTAAAAAGAATTCTCATGCTAAGAAGAATTAAGAATTCTCATGCTTTTCACTTTAAAATAATGTTCAAAATAAATAGTAATTTTGGAATATTTGAGTCATTATTATTTGGTTAACACCATGATCTTCACTTTAGAATAAATTATACATTAAACATTACACACATTAATTTTGAACCTGTACAGTTAATTATAGTCCTCAGGGAGGAGTGAAAAAAAATGGATTAGATAACAGTGAACTACTAAGCCGACTAACCACTATTACATAGCCTACTAATTCGGTAATCAGAGTTTTTGGTTAATAAACAGTAGTTACTACAGTGTTAATAGTACTCATTTGCTATACTCATTTGCTCCTGTGTAGAAAAAATCAAACTCACTTTACCTAGACAATAACTTTTTATAGAGTTGCTGTAAAGGCAAAACAATATCTGTCCTTTGACTTTCCTATTTTCACTGTAAAGCTGCTTTGAAATCCGTATTGTAAAAAGCAGTATATAAATGAAGATGACTTGACTAGTTTTTCATTAATGATGGCATGGAACCGTATTGTAAATTTCTCACTGTAATTACTTTTCGGTGATAGCATCAATAATCATAAGTGTCTATTTAAAATAATTATGACAATTGATTGAACCAAAGACTGGCCTAAGTAAAACATTTCTTTTTTACTATTCAGTAGACACTTACTGTATAATAAACATTGCATGACATTAGACAGACATCAGAGAAATAACATGTTAGCCTAGATGGTTAAATTGTGCTATGTAGGCCTAATTGATTTGACATGCATATGGCTAATGGTGTGTGTGGCAAACAATATAATTGCCGTGATGAGTAAGGTTACTCAATGTGCAAATAAATCCAGCTGTGTATAGCAAATGGGGATTGTACATTTAATAAAAAGATGCAGTCACCCTTTCTTGCTCTTCGGCATCTTTCCAGTCATCAGATGGTGCAAGGTACGGTTTGTGTTGCTTATCAAGAAACAGCAATACTGTCATCGCACGGTTGTTGTCGGTGTAGGTGCAAGTTTAGGCCTCGCAGGTGCCTGTTTAAAACGTATTACATATTTGCTCTTTTGACATTGCACTACGTTGCACAGTGTAATTTTACAAACAAATCATACTTTAGACATATTAACCATTCATTAAGAATATGATGGTGATCATAGAGGTCAAATCTCAAGTAGACAGTACTAAAGTAATAAAATATCTCTTATTTTCAAGATATAAATGTAATGCAAAAGTAATCTAAGTTACTTAATTTTGCATTACTGCTGCAGTTAAGTTTTCTACGCAAAATGTTGCAGTTAATTTTTTATTTTATTTTATTACAAGTTAAAATAATGAACCACTTTTACCGACATTAAGCTTCCAGTCCTGAAACGATTTATTATGCCCCCCTCTGGTGGTGGACAACAGCTACCACCAGTCCAACTTAGCATATGTATACAACCATGTAACAGTGGTTTCCTTAATTAAGCATATTAAGCGTATGCTTTAATTATGTAGTTTAGAAAATAATATCCATCACAAAACAGATGGGGAGAACCACAAGAATCAGAATAACGAACACATGCAAAAATAAACTGAGTAGCTACTTCAGAACCATGGACAGCATAATTGATTTGTGTAGAGCACTTTTGAGGATTCAAAGTTATGAGGCATGGTCATGGATACCAATTTGTGTTTATTATATGTGATGTTTTGTGAGCAAAAGTCAGAAAGAGAGAAGAAAGCTTCCAATAAGGACACAAAGAAATACATTTGTATAATGAAGAAACATTAAAAGCAGTGTTACACCAATCTTCGACAGACACACAGTCCTTGAGGCAACATGGCAAATACTTGTTTAAAGTACATACTGTTATGTGATTCCAAAAAGATGTAAATGTATTCACATGACAGTTACATATCACAATGACATTTATATTGCACAAATTAATGTCCACCACAGAGAGATTTGTGTCAACTAATATTTTCAATGGATAGACACAAGCACAAAGGGAATATGAATAAAAGTCTCTTCTGGGCATTGTTCACAACTGAGAGTATATGCTTGTTCAACTTGAGATCATGAAAGACACTGCAACGGTGCAATTTACATCATCTGCACTGGCTTGGGCACTGTTGTGACTGAAACAGAAAAACAGGGAAATTAATGTTATTAATCATCAATGGCAGTAAACAGAAGTATTTAAAGGCCATTTATTTTGTAAAACAACATCAGAATGTCCTGAAACATTGTAGTTGACACCTTGAGAAGGTGTACTCTCCAGCTGAGGTGGAACTGGTCTGTGGAAGCTAGGACTTTTATTTTTATGATTTTCTGAATGTATGGACACAGCAGTTACAGTTTTTTTCAGTCGCTAACAAGCGTTTTTCCAAACAGTTGTCACATTTTCAAAACTCTAAACACAATTAGCACAGCATCAGTCTTTTGTGGCCATACCATTCACACATTTCTTGTCGTTTTTACACAATATGCAGTCAGTGAACACATTTCCATAATGCTTAAATTTTCTTAACAGACAAGCTATACCTCCCAACAAAATTATGGATTGTTTTTGTAGTATTTACAAATGTTAACACACAACATCCCACAATAGCAAAAACAATATTCCAAACCTTAGATACAGTATGGACTGCATTTATTTATTTACCATTTATATGAAACTTTTACCATTTTTGTAAATTTCATGATTTTAGCAAAATGTGATTTTGATTGTTAGCAAAATGTGTTGCTTTTGAACAATGTCATGAAGAAACAAGCTTTTCGAGTCCATATGCATCTTCCTTTATAAAAACCTCTGCTTCTGCAATGATATCAGTTCAAAAACAATATATCAGTGAGAGAGTCAAGGAGCTACAACGGCAATATGTCCAGGTATAGTGTAGTATATTCAATTCAATGTCCAGTTCTATAAGCTTTGCACTTTGCAAGTAGGTAACCTACACAGTAATAGGTTACAGTACAGTATAGTATACAGTAATGACATGATTTACATAAACTTTGTTTTGAGAGTTATGGAATTGGAGGCCAACCAGACCCCTCATGAATTCATATACATAGATGAGGCAGGATTCAATTTGGCCAAAAGGCGTCGACCTGGACGAAATATAATGTGGAGGTGGAAGGTTTATGACCATCAGCCACATGACCAGATGTCCCTCCTTGAAGCCATGGATGCTGGCTCCAAGGGTGGATCCGACATACCAAGCGGTTTTATCCCAGGTGCATCACCTTGGATGATATTATATGTGATCTTGATGAAAACATGTGGCCTAACCCTGAAGATCGCAGGGATTAGATACAGTAATTTTGTGGGGGTTTTTTGCTGTTGTTTTTTTGTTCAGAATGCTCTTGTGTGTTTCATGGATATTTTGTTCACTGTAAGCAATACTGTAAAACTTTTTCTGTTCTATCAAACCGTGTTTCTACTGTACCTCCTGTAGTAACCAGTAAAGGAATAAAAACTGATTTGCTTTTTACTGGAATGCTTATGAATGTGAACAGTACTAAAAGGTTACAGTACTGTATGTACTGTATAGACATACAGACATATAGACATACAGTACTGTATGTCCTGTACATGTGGACATACAGTTCCCAACCAAGAAATTTAGTGTAAAACGGTGAATTGCACATTTTGCATGCAAATACCTGTAAAACTGAAACATAAAAGTCTATGCAGTTTTAGTAATGTCAACAATAGCCAGTATTTTGAAACCTGGTGTACTTTGATTGACTGCATGTACCTTGTGAAGTGAAAACAAGTGTTATTCTTTGACAGAATAATTTCATTTTGAGTCAGATTTCCAGTGTTTTGGTAAAGTTAGTGTGTGCAGAGAAACATGTGTTCTGTTTTGAAATGAAGAGTTAGTATATATTTAACAAAATGTGTTTTTGAGAAGACAATTAACCATTTGGCCAATTGTGTTTTGTAGGTGTGAGTGTGTTAAGAGTTTAGAAAAATTATCTGAAGTATGGGTAAGCGCTTGTTAGCGATTGAAAAAAACGGTAATATATGAGTTTTGGGGGGCTCTTATTTTGTAAAACAACATCAGAATGTCCTGAAACATTGTAGTTGACACCTTGAGAAGGTGTACTCTCCAGCTGAGGTGGAATTGGTCTGTGGAAGCTAGGACTTTTATTTTTATGATTTTCTGAATGTATGGACACAGCAGTTAATATATGAGTTTTGGGGGGCTCAGACAGGGACCTGCACCTGTTCCACTGGCTGACCTTTGATACTGAGTGGCTGGAACAGGGGTGATGTCTTGTCTCTGCATCCATAGCTCCTAGTCTTTGTAATGTTGAGCTCCAAGGAGAGCTTAACAAATGTCCAGATCAAAATGGCCGTAGGTGCCATAACACATCTTTGCATTATATTACTATAACTCCATGAGAACCAACCTGGGAGGCTGCTTGACACACACACACACACACACACACACACACACACACACACACACACACACACACACACACACACACACACACACACACACACACACACACACTCTCACTCACTTCACTTTGAATTATCAACTCCAGGACTCAGTCTAGACTTTTGTTTTTTGCGCTACCTCAGGAGGAGTACAAAGCAGGAGCTGGATGGGGTCATGTGCTATGGTCTTTGCGGGTAATGGCAGTGTCAACAAGGGATGGTAGATGGGAGTGGGGAGGGCAATTATTTTTTGAGCACACTGATTTTTTTACGAGCTTGTTTCTATTGTTATTGAGTAACCTTGTGAGGATTGGAGTGATGTGCTCTCTTTTATTAGCCTAACGTTGTCATACTCAAAATTCTAGTCAGATTATGAGTCTGATACTGCTCCATTGGGATGTGAATATGGGGTTTGTTTCAACCGATACAGGGGGTGAATCCTGTAGGAATTCGCACCCGAACCATCCTTCTTCTCCCCAATTGCCTCAACATTCTTTTCTAGTGTTAAAGCTATGGCACTGTCAATATCTTCTACAACAGATGCGAGGCCGAAATCTAATGTCTACCTTCTAGCGTTTCCGTTAGGGAGATCCGGGATGAATGAAATACTTTGTAATTAAACGTCATTTACAAAGACATCGTACCATACTGAAAGCTAATATTTTGTCACTAGAAACATCTGTCCTTTGTTAAACACAGTTGCATTTTTAGCTCTAAACAAAACCGTTTAGTAGTTTTTCTGTTCTGAACTGCTCTGGTTTGCACATAGTTGCTCCACAACGGAGCAATGCCAGACCAAACTTCCCGACCTCAAATGTTGTGGGTGGGCTAAGTTTGGCTGGATCCCAGGCTACTCTTTTATTGGATTTGGTTAAAATTCTTGCATCTTTTTGAATTCATTGCAGTCGTTTGATGGACTTCTTTGGGAGGCCAGTGAGCACAGTAGCCTAGGCAAGCTTGGAGGATAAGAACATGGATGAGCTTCGAGCTTCACAACAGGGAGTATCACTCATCTTATGTGTCTCGATCATATCACCTTACACAATGGCTGAGGCAGCCTAATTTGTGATGCAATAGTGTCATAAAAAGACATGAACTCTTTTGTCAGCCATCTGATGTGTGCCACCACCTCTCCCCTGCATACAAATCAGCTTAAACAGCATCATGCTAGGATAGGTTCAAGGTTAAAAATTGTGATGTCATTTCAGTATTAGCCTTTTTTAACTTAGAAATTAAGATTACAAAAGAACAACACTCAGCATAACATTTGTTTATTTCATTTTATTAGAGATAAATAGAAAGAGAGAGAATGAGTGTGTGTGTGTGTGTGTGTGTGTGTGTGTGTGTGTGTGTGTGTGTGTGTGTGTGTGTGTCAAGCAGCCTCCCAGGTTGGAGGCCAGGTTTTCCCGCTAGGAAAAAAAAGGGTAAGATATGATTAGTAAAAAAGTCAATAATGAATAATCACTTGATAATCAAAGCTGTAGATGTTTACATTGTAACCTGTATTCCAGTTTGATTTGGTATTGAAGTAGAGGGACATTTAGATTAACCAATGTCATAATAATACCAATTAAAAACACTATGGTGAATTTGTATATAAAATGGCACCAATTGTGGTAAAATTTGGTGTATATGGAAAAACAGACAATGGTGTTTAGTTAGCAAGGGGACAGCTTGGTCAAGCATAATTCCAACAAAAGTATGCACAATGTAACGACTAATCAAAGATCTGAATAATCCACAGTATGGAAATATAAAAACTGGCACCTGACACTCTGAATTTACAAAATGTTACAGCATCAACATCTCAAGTAACCATATTTACTACTTCAGAATGCAAATGAATAAAAAGTTGTCCTAAATGAACAAAAACAATATTAAGATAGCAGTGAATAAAAAGTTGTCCTAAATGAACAAAAACAATATTAAGATGTTATTAACAATATTAAGAAGAAGTAATTAGATCAAAACAGATATGCAAGCATGGATTGTGGTGTGCATTACATTACAAAAAATAACTACATTTCTGCATCAACAATAGTTTATAAATTACAATCACTCCAGACAACACTCTCCCACCAATTCCCAAACACATACTGTGCACATCCAATAAGGCAGCAGGTATACAGGTGTGTTACAATATATAGACTGAGTTGTGGTCTACAGTATCTCACAGAAGTGAGTACACCCCTCACAGTTTAGTAAATATTTTAATTTCTCTTCTCATGGGACAACCCTGAATAAATGACACTTTGCTACAATGTAAAGTAGTCAGTGTACAGCTTGTATAAACTTGTAAATTTACTGTCCCTTCAAAATAACAACACACAGCCATTAATGTCTGAACGGCTGGCAACAAAAGTGAGTATACCCCGAAGTTAAAATGTCCAAAGAAAAGATAAATTAAAAAATGTACAAAAATGTGTGAGATACTGTATGTGTGCACATGTAGCCTACAGTATGTGATTGTTGTAAGTTATGTGTATGTCTGCTGGAACACCGTAATTTTGTGGATAATTGTGAGTATCTGGTGTGAAAGACAACCAACACACCACAGTTTGCAGGGGAGCCAATCTATCAATTTCTCCATCTTCCCCTGGGAAGGCAAACAAAGACATAGAAAATGGGTGCCTTGCTTAAGATAAACATTGCTCTCAACTTTACATTTCATTTTGTTACACTTAAAGGTAGTATTAGCAATTACAGACCGTTTTGTAAACACATAACACTTTTTGTAATGTTCAGCTAATATCTCCTCATGGTCCACTCACTTCCCATTCCCTTTATGAGCTGTAAAACATTCCAGTCATTTTACGCAGCCCAGTCACAATAAAGAAGACCATAACTGCAGACAAACATTCTGGGGTTGGTAGAATCTCTAACAATAACAAAACATGGCTTGATTTTTTTCACCCTGAGAATAGTCAAGTCAAGTCAAGTCAAGTTTATTTATATAGCGCTTTTCACAACATAGATTGTATCAAAGCAGCTTTACAGTATTAAATTAAAACAATACATCAATGTTTGTTTCTAGTGGAAAACGTCCACGTTTGGTAATGCTGATCAATAGTATTGTTAATTGATTAATAAAATTAAATATCCCCAAATATCCCCAACTGAGCAAGCCAAAGGCAACAGTGGCAAGGAACCGAAAAACCCCATCAGGTGACCTAATGGAGAAAAAAAAAAAAACTGAATACTGAAGAATACTGAATGTGGGGGTGAGTTATCTCTGGTGTCTTGTCGGGTGTGACAAGAGAAATTTTTAACATAAACACCAACATAAACAAATACAATATCTGGTAGGATCACTGATACAAATTTTAAATTACTGGCATTAGCCAATTAGTGACATTATCAATTAAAACAAGTGATCAATCAGTATTGGTAAATCATCCATTGTTTTCTTTGCAATTGTATTGTGTATGGGAATAACCTTTCTCTTTCTTGTTTTGATCACGCATCTATATGCGTGCACCTCCTGGCTGTTGTGGGGACAATCCTTTTCTTTTTTAGAAACTGTTTAGAAACATAAGCAAATAGTGAAATGTTAATCCAAATGTTAACATACAAAAAAGAAAACAAAAGTATATCATATAACTTAGATGTATTTGTTGTGACCTGTAACTCCGTAAAGAGGGAGGGGTATGTTTGACATCACACATATTGATATTATGCGTACAATTCACATGTAAATTAACTAAATCAATAATGTTAATGTCATAAAGTAGACCTGCATAGCAAATGAAATAGCAAACGTAATGGGAATAAAGTGAAATATGGCAGAATATCAGCTTTGAGTTAATTAGGTACACCTTTTGTCCTTTGGCGTCTTTTGGGGGTTTTGTCATTTTTTCTCCCCTCGTTGGTGTCGGTGGCAGGGCTGGTTCACAGAAGAGCCTCCTCTAAAGTTTAGACACAGAATATACAATATGCAAGGTCAGATATAGACATGTGGCTGCTCAAGCTCATTCTACAAAAACATCAAAGAAGGCACGAAAAATTGAAGAGCAAATAACTAGGCTAAGTACACCGAATTGTGGTGCTATCATCGCCACTTGGTGGGACTTTGGATTACCTTGCCAGTGCCAAGCAGTCTATGGTCAGACGTAGCATTGGCCTATGCCTTATCAGTGGGGACCCTTTTATAGATCTTTCTGCTCCCGGCACCTGTTGTTCTGATTATTTATGATTTATTTATGATAGCAGTTGACTATCTTTCTGTATAACACTGGTCGGACCTTTTGGTTCAGTAAGAAGACGATTCGACTGCAGAGGAGAGCTTCTCTAGAGACGGCTCCATCAACCACCTATACTATAGACTATTCCACTTAAGTCTGTATCCTGCTGTATTACAACTCTGTAATAAACCAGCTATCTGAGCCACTGATCCAACCTGTCAAGCTGCCTTAATTTCCACTTCAACGCTTCTAAGACTAAAATACACAACGCAGAGTCAGGCTCAGTGCCAATCTCTGCCCCCTCGTTGGTGGTGGTGGCAGGGCTGGCTTAAAGGAGAGTCTCTGCAAAAGGTGTACACACGTAGAATATACAATGATAATAATAATAATAATGATAATAATATACTACAATAATGATAATAATATGCTGGTAAAGAACACTCTCATAAAAATATTAAAGATAACGATAAAGCTATACTAAGCACACCTTGTTGTGGTGATGGGTCTTGAATGGTCTTGAAATTTAAAACAACAATGGTCTCCTCTTCTGGACCCAGTTGCAGATTACCGGTTGAGGCGTGGTTGCTAGAAGGGTCCGCTGGCACTGTCTTTCCTGAAAGAATACAAGCAACACAAAGATTATACAATATGTAATTAGGTCAAAATGTGAAAGGTAGGAGTGATGCAAAGTAAACCAATATCTCTCATAATACTTGAATTTTGTTATTTGATGTCATTTAGTTTTTACAGTGTCCTAAATTTTTCAGAATTTGGATTGTTTAAAGATGTTATAATGCACAGTAAATGTGGAATCACCTTCAACTATCAAGCTGTAGATCACGTTCATGTTATTAACACATATCTTCTCCCCCGAACTTAATTCGAGCCCTTCCGGCAGCAGCATCTTGACCTCCTTGTTGGGGTACTCAAGAAAAAGCATGGGCCTGCCAACTGCATTCAGCTTCTCGATCTGAAAGAAAAAAACATACTCTAAAAACAATAATATGGGCTTTATGTCTACGTTAAACTGTGCCAGTGTTATGTGTAACAGACACCAGATCCACAACAGTATGTTTCAGGTGCAACTCAGATGCACACTTTTTAACTTATGGAAGAGCTGATGTATACTGTACATAAGCTGATATAACAGATGATACATTGGGGATGTGGGAAAGGTGTGAGTATATGTGGGTGGGTTTGGTGTGCCTGTCTACTTCATGTGCATGATGCATGCATGAACGTGTAAGTACAGTAGCATAGTAGGGGTATTACTCTTGTCTGGCTTAGACTGTTCTACAGAGCATAATTGAATTGAACCTATAACCCTCCAAGAGCAACTTCATGTAAAGAGCCCTACTAAGAGATTGGTTACAAGTTTTTGGTCCACTACACATCACATTCACATCATATTCTGTGCAATGAGAGAATCTCACTCAGTAACGTGGTCGGATGGTAGCAGCATGTCTTTGTTAAGGGCCCAGTCAGTGCTTCCCCACTGCTCAAACTGGAGCCGCTCCCTCCACACCAAACTGATTGACACAGCCCTCAACGACACCTGCCGCATTATCACGGGATGCATAAAGACAACGGCAGTCCCGTGCCTCTACGCCCTAGCTGGCATTGCTCAGTCTTGTTCTGTACTACATCAGAATGAGTGAAGCACATGGGGTGAACTTCCCAAAGGAGGAAGGGCAGTAAAACTGAGTGGCAATACTGTGGTTGAGAATGTCGTCTGGCCACACCAACATGCCTAAGTCTTTGGTGAAATCAACCTGTTTCTGGGCTGTGCTTTATTACCCTTTTGTGTTTTTCTTTAAGTAATCTTTTACATGTTCTATTGCTTTACAGTCAAAATCGAAAGATTGTGAGCCCCTTGAAAATATTTGGTTTTCTGCTTGTGTTGCTCTTGAAATGATATTAACTAAATCACTAGCAGACTATTGACAAATAAAAATATGCTGACACAAAAGGTACAAAAGATTTTAAGTAACCCCCCCCCCCCCCCCCCCCCCCTTATGGGGGGGTCCCTAATGACTTATATAGGGTCCAGATCCCCCCCCCTCCCTCATTTCGAACCCTGCTTACAACACCATAACTAACTAATTTTCACGATGCAACCGACACTGATGTAAAAAAAAAGATAGGTAGGCTTTTGATAGCAACTTAGTCTTAGTTTGGTGCTTCGAAGGAATCAAAAATTCACATAACACAAGCTGGAAATACTTACCGATCTGCTGACTGTGAACGTTGACCGCAATAATAGGAAAAGGGCGCAATTCTGGGATGTAGCCTGCATGAGGAAGTAGGCCTATGACGCGTCGCAGCAATGGCAACATAATTTTCTGGATATTAATTAATTGAGCATCTTTATCTCTACATTTGTTTGCTACGTGTTGTTTGAGTATGCATATCTGGCCAGGTTTAATAGGCTAAATAAGCAAAGACCATATTGGCAAAATATTTTTTTGTTTTAGTTTGCATAATGAAAAGAAGCCTAATAAGCCTACATTTTATGAGAACAGGAGTAGCCTAGGCCTAGAAATATAATATCAGTTTAACAATATTTAATATTGTTACCCAACAAAACAGTTATTTTTGGATATTTAAATTCCATGGCCCTATGGTGCAACTTGATTCTGAGCTGAAATTAATTATAGGCCCATCACACGATTTTGGTTAATCAAAATAGTCCTCTAATGCCATGGAAATGAATTATTTTGAAATGAGCAAACAAAATAACAATAATTAATTGAGTGAGACCTGAGGTAGGCCTAGTCCGTGTGTCCCCCACAGATGAATCGGTGATCGCATAGGCCTATAGATTCTCTTTTAGCCTAGGCTACTGAAAGAAATGGCTGCAAAACATGATCAAACTGGATTTTATTACGGCAGGCATAATGTCACATTAATTACATTATAAACCCAGTCGACATGAAGCCTTTAGGTTTCTAAATGAGCAGACAACACAATGTCCAGATAGGCCTACCAGATCAGGCTGTAACTTGGGGGATCTGTGTGTCGACAACGGACGGTTCCATCACGGAACTTCGGCCAGGCTGATCAAAAGAAGGCTATGGCAAACTTGATCAAACTGAATTAATGACTAGCACAATGCAATAGCAATGGAATGCATTGACATTGTAACACAGTCGACCCGAAGTCTTCACATTTCTAAATGAGCAAACAACAAAAGCAACGCATAGAACGAGACCAAGTTGGCCGTGGGTCCACCACAGATCCATTCCAGATCCGTGGTAATGATAAGGCATTTCCCTGCAATGTAAAGATTTTACAATGACAGGGCAAATTAGGGTTTATTAGGCTGCATTGCCATTGTACGATAATACAGTCGACCTGAAGACTTAATTTAAATGAGCAAGCGCATTAAAACATCCAGTGAGTGACGGAACTTTGGTTAGGCTAACAGAATCAAAAAATTTGTATGATGGCAGGATAACATAGGCCGTCAGGTTAACATGGCATATGGTGTATAAATCTGTATAAATAAAGTGAAAAGGCTATTTCAAATGCTGCATTTCTAATTGAGAAAGCAACGTCCAGTGCACCATCGTGTAAACAGGGATCTATGTCTGGCTCACGGAAGATGAGTGTTATTAACATGCATCGGAGTTGTCCGTGGTCTCAAGCCAGCAACATTAAAACGTCCAGTGAGTGAGGTCAGGTTGTTGAGGTTGGTTAGGCTAACAGAATCAAACTGAATGTTTATGATGACAGGACAATACAATAGCTACAATAACAGTCAGGTTAATGTCATTATGGTATTTGATGTTGGGAAAGAAATAATTCAAATGTTGCGTTTCCAAATGAGAAAGCAAGTCCATTGGGTGAGATCCGTTCTCTGTCACTGAAACGGATATCCGTGTGTGGACCACGGAAGATGAGTGTCATTGACTTGCGTTGGAGTTATCCGTGGTCTCACCACAGACTCATTCCGTGCTCCTATCACAGATTTTATATCTGACTATAGCCAAGCAAGCAATAGGTGTAAAACGCCATCAAACTGGATTTTATGATGACAAGACAAGACAAAATGTCAAGTTAATTACATGCCATTGCAACACAGTCGACATAAAGCTTTTAAGTTTCTAAACAAGCCAGCAACATTACAACATCCAGTGAGTGAGGTCAGGTTGTTGAGGTCCGTGGTGCCATCATGGGACTTCAGTTAGGCTAACAGAATCAAACTGAATTCTTATGATGACAGGACAATGCAATAGCTACAATAGTTAACGTCTTTATGGTATTTGGTGTTGGAAAAGAAATAAATAGGGCTACTTCAAATGTTGCGTTTCCAAATGAGAAAGCACGTCCATTGAGTGAGATCTGTACTCCGTCATTGAAACGGGTATCCGTGTGTGGACCACGGAAGATGAGTGTCATTGACTTGCGTTGGAGTTATCCGTGGTCTCACCACAGACTCATTCCGTGCTCCTATCACATATTTTTGTTCTGACTAAAGCCAAGCGAGCAATAGGTGTAAAACGCCATCAAACTGGATTTTATGATGGCACTGGCAGGACCAGGACGAGACAAAATGTCAAGTTACTTTCATGCCATTGCAACACAGTTGACCTAAAGCTTATAAGTTTCTAAACAAGTCAGCAACATTACAACATCCGTGAGTGAGGTCAGGTTGTTGAGGTCCGTGGTGCCATCACGGGACTTCAGTTAGGCTAACAGAATTAAACTGAATTTTTATGATGGCAGGACAATGCAATAGCTACAATAACAGTCAGGTTAACGTCTTTATGGTATTTGGTGTTGGAAAAGAAATAAATACTTAAAATGTTGTGTTTCCAAATGAGAAAGCACATCCATTGAGTGAGATCTGTTCTCTGTCATTGAAACGGGTATCCGTGTGTGGACCACGGAAGATGAGTGTCATTGACTTGCGTTGGAGTTATCCGTGGTCTCAGCACAGACTCATTCCGTGCTCCTATCACAGATTTTAGTTCTGACTAAAGTCAAGCGAGCAATAGGTGTAAAACGCCATCAAACTGGATTTTATGATGGCACTGCAGGACCAGGACGAGACAAAATGTCAAGTTACTTACTCTCTTTCGGCCGCCGACTTAGGGAAGGGGTCCGCGAACAGCCTGCTAGGTACTCCGTGGTAGGAGGTAAGTGGACCACTGCGCGCGCCCCCTAGATGATTTTTCGGGGCCCGGCCGACCGCGCCGGGCCCGAGGCGGCCCCGCGGGAGCTCGACGAAATTCGGCCCCCTGGCCCGCAATCTGGGCATCGGCCACAGGGGGGCGACGGCCGGCCACCTGCAATCGTTTCGACGCGCGCCGGATAGGTTGCAGGCTGGCGTCCACGGAGCGCACGTGCCTCCCCCTGACCGCCTTTTCGCGAAATTCCCTGACCACACCCACGAAGCGCCCGTTCGTCCCACTGAGCGCCCGTGACCGCCCCCTGACCACGCCCACTGACACGAACAGCCTATTCGTCCCCCTAACCGCCCGTTTGACCAGGAAGCGCCCGACCGCCCGTGACCGCCCCCTGACACGAACGGCCTGTTCGTCCCCCTAACCGCCTGTGTGACCACGAAGTGCCCGTTCGTCCCCCTGACCGCCTGTGTGACCACGAACGGCCTATTCGTCCAACTGACCGCCTATGTGACCACGAAGTGCCCGTTCGTCCCCCTGACCGCCTGTGTGACCACGGACAGCCTATCCGTCCCCCTGACCGCCTATCCGACCACGAACGGCCTGGTCGTCCACGGCCGATCTAGGTGACAGCCCGTGGCCCCGCCCACTGACCACGAACAGCCTATTCGTCCCCCTGATCGCCTATGCGACCACGAACGGCCTGTTCGTCCACGGCCAATCTAAGTGACAGCCCGTGGCCCTGCCCACTGACCACGAACAGCCTATTCTGCCCACTGACCGCCTATGTGACCACGAACGGCCTGTTCGTCCACGGCCAATCTAGGTGACAGCCCGTGGCCCTGCCTACTGACCACGAACAGCCTATTGTCCCACTGACCGCCTATGTGACCACGAACGGCCTGTTCGTCCACGGCCAATCTAGGTGACAGCCCGTGGCCCTGCCTACTGACCACGAACAGCCTATTCGTCCCACTGACCGCCTATGTGACCACGAACGGCCTGCTCGTCCACGGCCAATCTAGGTGACTGTCTACTGTCTACTGACCACGAACAGATACGGTTGAGTTTTTGGAAAGATACGGGTGAGTTTTTGGAAAGATATGGGTTATTGCTTAAATCATAGAGTACAGTGCACAGGGAAGACAATGCATAAAAATGATGAATATGCATACAAATGCATTGTCCACGGAAAGCCTATCTGGATCATGTCAAATAAGCTATAGTTGGTATGTTTTGGTCAAATAGATGAGACAGACAAAACCATAATTTTAAATTTTAAATTTTTTAACCATAATTCAATAAACATTTATTTAACATGATTTATAAAAGTACAAAATGAACAGAACAAAGGACAGTAAAACAGAAGATATTTGAAAATACAATATATAAAATATATTGTACAATATATGTAATATATAAAACAAAATAAATATAAAACTATGACATAAAATATTTGAACTATATACATTTATACAAACTATTTACAAATCGAGCAGGTCGCTGAGGTCGACAGTGCACAAGTCTGTATTTTCCTGCAGAACTTGGCAAATGAAAAAAAGAAAAGGGAAAAAAAGAAAAACAATTAAAAAATAAATAACACAACAACAAAACTTGGTTTCATGCATGTAAACTTATCACCTATTACTTACCTTGTGGACCTGAAGACGCCTGAAGACACTGCTCATATTCGCTTACCTCCCTGAATAAATCGTCTAAGAAGAACAAGAAAAAGTTAATATTTTTTTTATTAATGTCCTGTTCATGGAGAAAAACAATACAGTACAAGTTTAAACAATTGTTCACCTGATACCTACCAAGGCTTTGCGCTTCTTTCTGGGGCTCATTGCTCTCCATAAGAAGGGCTACAATAAAAATAAAAAAAGTTATTAATGTGTTGTTCTTGTATAAACAGCATAATTTCATGTTGATCACTTACCCAGAAAGCTTGGAGCCCCTTCCATTTCAAACTCGTCTACAATAAACACACACACACACACACACACACACACACACACACAAACAGACTCAATAGTTTGATCAACACCTTGTAAAAAAATATGTTATACTCCCATTGCAAGAAAATCATTCAAAACCTACCCAGCAATTGGAGGCACTCCTCTGGAATAGCCAGAGGGGTCTCTACAGGGCCATCCAGAGCTGACAGGACTGGAGGGTCAAGTTGTCGACTGTTGTTGACTGACAGTTTTTGTAGCTGTTCCTCTGCTAGCTTTCTCTCTAACTGTTTGGTCAACAACTTGACCCTTTTTCCCTGAAGAGAGTTTTATTCAAAACATTTTGTAGCCCTCAAACCGTATTCACTTTATAGCCCTTAATTCTGTAATTGTGGACAAATGTGGGCACAGAGGACTCAGATGTGACCCTATTTTTTATTTATTATAAATATCACTGTCTTCGATAAAATTTTGTCTATCCATTTATGGTGTTTTTATTTATTTTGGGGGTATTTTTGAATTTATTTACTTCAAAAAGTACCATATTTTCTATGTAAATTATGCTTATTTTTTTGAGTGTGAGTTTTTGGCATGATGAGAATGTTGTACAGTATCAGCCCTTCATTTGTGTGTATGTTAGATATGCATTGTATTGGATCTATTGATTTATTTTTACAAAAAAACAAGAAGAATGCTCTAAATTACAGTTTTTGCTGAGAGGCCACAGATTTCAAATTGGAGTCATTCGGAGCTATTGGGACCGTTCCGTGGGATGTTCACCAAACGCCTATGAAAATGAATGGGATAAGTTGCACGTGTCAGTGGCGTCCGAGGGGCCCCAAACTCGGCAGAAAGTTGCGTCACGTGGCCCTCTGCGACATACCGAGCGGGCTAGGTCGAGACGTGCCCGGTTTATTTTTTGCTATTTTTTATGCACCTCTCTGTCTCCCATTGATCTCTATGGGAGCATGTGTCTGCTAGGGTTAATTCAGCAGTTAGGATTAGAGGGCCTACTAGGCTCAGGAAGCACCTAGAGCCACGAAACTCTGGGGCCCGACTCGGGGGCCCGTGGCGGTCGTCCGTGACGAATTTCGAGGTCCTGCGACCTTTTGACCCCTTTGGGCGACTGTTTATTTGACGTCCCACGTGCAACTTATTCCATTGGGCTGTTGGTGGCCAATTAGCGCGAAAAAAAGTCAGAGGGACACGGAACTCTGGGCACCATCCCCGGGGCCCGTGACGAGACGCATACGTCGATTTCGGGCCGATCGGGCGTTTCTTTCAAACCGTTTTGCCGAAACACGTACTTAGAACCAATCTAGAACCACCCAATCCAGGATCTAGAACCGGGGGCCCCTGGACAACCACCGTGTCGAATCTGGGGTCGCTGCGACCTTTCGACCCCTTTTGGCCCCTGTTTATGTGACATCCCACGTGCAACTTATTCCATAGGGCTGTTGGTGGCCAATTAGCGCGAAAAAAGGTCAGAGGGACACGGAACTCTAGAACCCGTCCCAGGGGCCCGTGACGGGACGCATATGTCATTTTCGGGCCGATCGGACCTTTCTGTCACACCGTCCACCAAACACCTATGAAAATGAATGGGATAAGTTGCAAGTGTAAGTGGCCCCTGTTCGGCCCCCGGAGGTCCCACGGGCCCCAAACACTGCGTGCCGGTAGTCCTCGGGCCCCCGAACAACATATCATGAGGACGAGTCTCTAGAACTCAGGGCTAATTTTTATGCAACCCTTGTTCAAGTTTCTCTCACAGGCCACTTGCACTCATAGACAACTCATAGACTGACATACCCACTTGAAAGGTCAAACTGAAGACATACTTAGAACCGATCTAGAACCACGAAATCCATGATCTAGAACCGGGGGCCCCTGGGCTTCCACCGTGTCGAATTTGGGGTCGCTGCGACCTTTTGACCCCTTTTGGCCCCTGTTTAAGTGACGTCCCACGTGCAACTTATTCCATTGGGCTGTTGGTGGCCAATTAGCGCGGAAAAAGGTCAGAGGGACACGGAACTCTACAACCCGTCCCAGGGGCCCGTGACGGGACGCATATGTCAGTTTCGGGACGATCGGGCGTTTCCTTCAAACCGTTTGGCTGAAACACACACTTAGAACCGATCTAGAACCCCGCGACCCATGATCTAGAACCGGGGGCCCCTGGACTAGCACCGTGTCGAATTTGGGGTCGCTGTGACCTTTTGACCCCTTTTGGCTCCTGTTTGTTTGACGTCCCACCTGCAACTTATTCTATTGGGCTGTTGGTGGCCAATTAGCGCGAAAAAAGGTCAGAGGGACACGGAACTCTGGACACCGTCCCAGGGGCCCGTGACGGGACGTATGCGTCAATTTCGGGACAATCGGACCACACTGAACCTCGTTTGGCCCCTGGAGGTGCTAGGGGCCCGAAACTTCATAGAAAGCCCCAGAAACATACAGAGAGGGGAACGTCTACACACACTCACAAAAAAACACTTGGTGGTTAGGGCTCAAAATAGGCACTTTTTGGACTATGAGGAAGACTATGGTGAAGTTTAGGTGGTCAGGGGACCCCATAGGCACTTTGTGGCAATGAAGAAGAGGATAGGTGGTTAGGGGTCAAAATAGGCACTTCGTGGACAACGAGGAAGACTATGGTGAAGTTTAGGTGGTCAGGGGACCCCATAGGCACTTCGTGGCAATGAAGAAGAGGATAGGTGGTTAGGGGTCAAAATAGGCACTTCGTGGGCAATGAGGAAGACTATGGTGAAGTTTAGGTGGTCAGGGGACCCCATAGGCACTTTGTGGCAATGAAGAAGAGAATAGGTGGTTAGGGGTCCAAATAGGGGCTTCGTGGCACTGAGGAGGACTACGGTGAAGAGTAGGTAGTTGGCGGACCCCAAAACCACTTGGTGATACTGCCCATAGTGCACTGGCACCCCCAGAGGCGTCCACACAGGGCCTATGGTAATTTATGGTAATTTTGGCCACTTTATATGCGATTTTAGAAAACGTCCACGCCACCATTAGGTTAAGCAGCTCGTGTCGTCCATTTCGAGCACGCGGACCTTCGAGTGCCTAGGCTGACAATGGCAACTTAAATGAATGGGAAAATTCCCACGAACTACCTAGTTTCCCTTACATGCCATTGCAACACAGTCGACCTAAAGCTTATAAGTTCCTAAACAAGCGAGCAACATTACAACGTCCATGTGTGAGGTCAGGTTGTTGAGGCCCGTGGTGCCATCACGGGACTTCAGTTAGGCTAACTGAAACAAACTGAATTTTTATGATGACAGGACAATGCAATAGCTACAATAACAGTCAGGTTAACGTCATTATGGCATTTGATGTTGGAAAAGAAACAAATACTTCAAATGTTGCGTTTCCAAATGAGAAAGCACGTCCGTTGAGTGAGTTCTGTACTCCGTCATTGAAACGGGTATCCGTGTGTGGACCACGGAAGGTCAGTGTCATTGACTTGCGTTGGAGTTATATCCGTGGCCGCATCACGGAATTTGGGGCGATTCCATGATGGCTCCACAGATTTTGAGTTAAGGGCCCGTGGACATTTCACGGAATCCTGTGAGACCAGGTTGGATAGGATGATTTTGTGATGTTCCACCGATGTTTTGCCCAGGACATTAGATGTGGTGCGAAGCCAGGTATCCATCAGCTTCAGCAACTCCTGCTGATTGTCGGAGTCCCAGCCTGGAGCAACCTCAGTGTCCAGGGTAGCGAGTTGTGTTTCCCAGGTGGGAGGTAAGGCATAGTAAAGACTCAAAGTAGCAGTATGGGATCTTCTTTCACCCACCGGGATTGTAGACAGATCCGTATTAATCAGGGCAGATAAGAAGGGATAATATATATATCCTTTGCCCATTTTCAGGCCATATCTACTTTGGCCGACATCCACAATGGCTTCAGCTGCCCTCAGGAAATCCAAACCAGCTATAATGGAAAACGCCAGGTGATCATCCTTCATTATATACGTCTCCACTCTGCATACCTTATCATGCCATTTATAGCAGATGGTTTTCTGGTTCATAGCTTGGTGCACCTTTCCATCAGCCATAATGAAGCGCTGAGGGGAACCTGGAGTGTCAGATGCTGTCTCACCTCCTAGCTGTCTCCACAGGTTTTCCTGCATCAGTGTGTACATACTACCTGTATCCACCACCGCCTTCACCTCTTTACCTTTTACTATAAGAGGCACCAGGAGAAGAGAATTTAGTGAATGGGGTTGAGCAACAGAGAGTCCTGCCAAGTTTTTGGGAAAATGACGTTCAGGTGTTTTTTTATTGGCCTTTTCTTTACCATTCAGACTGTCCACTTTCTGCCAGTAATCCTTCACCCCCATACAATCCTTCTCTACCATAGAGCCCACTTTCACCAGCTGTTCCACTGTCTTCACCGTCCCTCTTAGACAGCCCGCGACTCTGGGGTTTATGTTATTAAGGATGCGGCTCACCATCTCTTCCTCTGTGATATCAGGCTTTCACTTGAGGCAAAGTGCTCGGTAATCATAGGCAAAATCTCTCAGACGTTGGCGTGGCTGCTGAACCAGAGACCTCAGCTTATCTTCCACTTCCGTGAGGTAATCATCTGGAAGAAACGCACACATAAAAGCCTCTTTGAAAGATTGCCAATCTGTTACCTTGCTCTTCTCTGCCTTCCACCAGCTCAGAGCAGGTCCTCTCAGAACCGTGCTCAGTGTGCCCACAAGCTCCACACTGGGAAGTGGCCTGATATCCAGAAAGTTTTCGCACTGTTCTATGAAGTTGAGCACATCCGATGTCTCACAGGAGTCACCAAAGGTGGGAAACTCCAGCCGAATCGAGGGCCGCCCGCAGAAGGACGAAGAACTTGGAACAACCGGGGGGGGAGAGAGACATCATGAGAGACACATGAGAGACATCATGCATAGCATTGACAGTCTTAGTTGGAGGGAATTTAACTCTAGTTGCTGGTATCGGAGTCCTATGATTGTGAATGGATGAAATGGAGGTAGTTGGTGTATATGGCGGTAATCTAGAGAGAGAAGGGGTACTGGTGAAACGTAATTTTTTTAACTTTTTTTCCCATCTTTCACCTCTTCTCAGGAAACAATCAGCCACAGATCTCTCCAACTTTTCCAGGGAGCGACGGAAATAATCCTCCAACTCTGCTAAGCCTTTGTCCACTGCCTCCCGGAAACTAGTTTCCCTATTAAGTGAACTGTCAGCCGAGTGCTTATATTCCTGTTCAACTGATGTAACTTTTGAACTAAGAGCCAATAAATCCACTTTGAGTTTATCAATCTCTGTTTGCATCGTTTGTACCACATTTCCATTCACTACACAACTATCATCATCATCATCATCAGAAATATACAATGAGCTAAGCATAGACGTTATTTCACCAATTGGATTGCGTCTAGTGACAAACGGGCCTGCAGTAAAATCTGCATTGGGTGTCTCTCTAGATTTATTTTCTTCATGTACGTTATGGTCAGGGTTATCAGTGTCAAAAGCAGCCGGTGTGGTATTTTAAACATTTACATTTGTCTCCTCCTCCATATTTACAGACTTTTACTAAAAAAAAACATCCAAAAAGAAACAGAACGTCCCCGTACGGGCCACCAATATGTAACACTCCCCTAAACAACTCAGTGGAGTTTACACTATAAAAGGAGAACAGTTGTCACGTTGGAATAAATCAAAAGAATGGAGGACTATTAAACACAAAATAAGACAAATAGTATAGCAAAAAAAACAAAGTGTATTTATAAGACAACAGCATAAACCCAGTAAACCAATTGCATACTAGTGAATAAATGTTCGTGCGTGTGTGTGCGTACAAGTCTCTCAGTTCAGCGTGTACTATTCGCAAAGTCAGATCAGCCTCACTGGCAAGGATGGTAAATCCGTGAGCAGAATCAGTGGTGCCTCCAGCTGTTTAAAGTCCCCCGGATGAGTAATCCACACTCCAAAGAAAGGATATACTCCACAAAGGATCGGCAGTCCACACTCCAAAAACAGCCAGGCAAAAAATACAGGTAATCCACTACGATCGTGTCCGTATCGTGAATGAATGAGCGCGCTCCCGATCGCCGGTATGCCGGTCCTATATATTTAAAAACACCCTCTCAGTTCCTGTTTGGGTGACGTGTAATCACGTGACACCCCGTCTCGCCCGGAACGCATCTCGCGAGACGGGAGATGCAGACCAACAACACATACAGGTTAGGGAGAAATACAGACACAAGAGAAAGCATTTAAAACAAAATGATCAACCAATCACTCTTATTAGTCGATCTACTATAAATATGCTTCCCCCTTATGTGGCCACGCTACACTCTAGCCAATCAATCAAAGAGGGAAGATGACGTCACTCCAATGCAACTCATGGATGCTGTGGCTAATTCGTACAGGTGTGAAGATGGATCATCAGCGTCAGCTGGCAAATGCCAGACAATCTCAGGTAATTGAACATGAATATATTGTTAGTGGGTTAAATGTGATATATTATAGTTGCATTAACTGATCGCTTTAATTTGTTTAGATAATTTCACTTAATATTTCGTGTATATTCACAGGCAGTGTCAAGGCTGCTTTTAGAGAGACTCTTGTCGCGACTACAGGAAGCCATGCAGCGCTTGCCTCTGGACCTGGAGTATTTATATTTTATTTGCACAAATGGCTTGACATTGATCACTGCACACACAAGTCGTGTGCATATGCCTCAAGAGGTAATGCGGTGTCTTTCGCACCTGTGTTCTGCACTTTCTAATCAACTGGACACAAGACGTACCTCTTCACTTGTTCTGAGTGAAATTGCTGGACCTACGGGACGTCCCAAACTAATTGCATCCAAGCAGCACCTCAGACATTTAATTGAACTTGGTCTGACTGTACCTTGCATTTCTAAACTGCTTGGTATGTCAACACGAACCGTGCAACGAAGAATGCACGAGTTTGGCAATACAGTGAGGGGAACATACAGTCACCTGACGGATGAAGAGCTAGACAATCTTGTGGTTACAATCAAAACAACATCACCACAATCCGGTTACAGAATGATGAGAGGACACTTGAAAGCTCTTGGTCATCGAGTCCAGTGGAGCAGAGTCTGGTACTCTATGAATAGAGTTGATTCAGCTGGAGTATTTGCTAAGATGTCACAACTTGGACATGTTGTGAGAAGATCCTATTCGGTTCAGGCACCTCTGTCCCTCGTGCATTTGGACACCAACCACAAGCTGATCAGGTAGGTTCAATTATTTTTGTAGATGTTACTTGTACATCAATATATTTTATTCTGTTTTCAAAACTGTTTAGGGACCTGTGTGGATAAGATGTTCTTTTTTATATTCAGATATGTGTCACAGGCAGGGGGCGCTAGCCGCCTCTCTTACAATTGCGTACCACCCTGAGGAGCAAGACCGTATTCCCACAAAGTCAGAACAGGACACAGAATAGCTTCAAAAGGTTTTATATTTATTAACTGATTAAAAGAGTCTTTGAAGTGAGCAATTACTCCCAGGAGGAATTGATCAGCAGTTCCTCGTTCTCTACTCAGACAGACACAGCTTTGGCAGGTTCTTCAAGCTTTAGCAGGTTCTTCACTGGACTCAGACAGAGAATGGGAGGTTACGTATAACTCACAGCTTTAGCAGGCTCTTCACTAGCCTCAGACAGATAATGGAGGGTACGTATAACTCACAGCTTCAGCAGGCTCTTCACTGGACTCAGACAGAGAGTGGAAGATACATATGACTCACAGCTTCAGCAGGCTCTTCAAGCTTTAGCAGGCTCTTCACTGGACTCAGACAGAGAATGGCGGATACGAATAACTCACAGCATTAGCAGGTTCTTCACTGGACTCAGACAGAGAATGGCGGATACGTATAGCTCACAGCATTAGCAGGTTCTTCACTGGACTCAGACAGAGAGTGGAGGATACACATGACTCACAGCTTTAGCAGGTTCTTCACTAGGTCACAGGAGGCTGTTTATCTGGAACTGTAGATGCAGACCAAACAATCCGAAACCGTCAAAGCACTCATGCACACACATCAACCTTCCCGATGTGAACACTTTAAGAATAGGACACTTCAAAACAGTAAACTCACTGTGACCAAGGCAATTGAACAGTGTCTAAGCAAACATCTCCTTGAAATTGGGCTGGGCTGGTTAGCTGCTGTGTTGAGAGAAGAAAAGCAGTACAACAGTAGGGTAGTAGAGCGGCAGAACAGTAGAGCAGTAAGGCAGACGGGCCGAGGGAATCCCTTAGAGAGCCTTTGTTTCAACTGGCAGAGAAAACAGGATATGAGCAAAGCTCACCATACCGTACAGGTCAGGGGAGTCACAGGCAGACGCACATCCCATCACATTGAACCACGAAGCAGGCACACACGCCTCTCAACCCGACAATCGGGGCCGTGTCCACGTGATGGCGGCAGCCGTAGTGATCGCGTCGGTTTCGCGTTACAAAGGCGCTTGATCAAATCGTCGGCCGAGCGCCCCTTCTTGGGCGCCGGTCTCTCCCCCGCATCTGCTGCACTTTCATCGGCCGAGCGCCCCTTCCTGGGCGCCGATCTCTCCCCCGCATCTGCTGCACTTTCATCGGCCGAGCACCCCTTCCTGGGCGCCGGTCTCTCCCCGCGTCTGCTGCACTCGTCGGCCGAGCGCCCCTTCCTGGGAGCCGGTCTCTCCCTCGCCTCCGCCGCGTTCTCTCCCCGCCTCTGCTGCACTCGTCGGCCGAGCGCCCCTTCCTGGGCGCCGGTCTCTCCCTCGCCTCCGCCGCGTTCTCTCCCCGCCTCTGCTGCACCCCGAACTGTCGTCAACAATGAACAATAAAGCTGATTTATCTATTAGATCACTAGATTGTCACTGTTTACATCCAGGCACAGGAAACAGCCATTTTGCTGGGTGTTACATTAAAAACACTCCCCGAGGGAAACCCTTTCCCTGGCGTGTGCGTTCCTCCCCCACTGAACATAGTCACCCCGTGACATATGGCTTAGTAATATTTGGGGGCATAGATGGCTACTCAAGAAAGGTAAGTGGTAGATATACAGTCTGTACAGTCATTAAATAAGTGTAAATATGTTGTAGTCATACAATTTTGTAGATGCTAATAACTTTACAAAATGTGTTATTCATCAGGTCATGTATCTGGGGTCTGCAACCAACAACAGGGCAGAGACTGCTCTAGGTTTCTTCCTTGAGGCAGTAGGGAAGCATGGAGTTCCTTCACAGTATGTACATCTATCTATCTAAACTTAAAAACATATTAAATTTACTGAACTTTCTGGCCAGGCTTTCTCAAGCCAACATCAGAGATGATCTTGTCGTTTTTTTTACTATCTGTCTTAACATGTAGGGTAAGAGCAGACCAAGGAGTAGCAAATGTGGACATTGCGAGGTGGATGTTCACAGTTAAAGGCTGTGGCAGGGTAAGCTTCATTTCAGGCAAAAGCGTTCCCCTTCCTTATCACCACCAATTTTGGCAAGTGCTGCATACATGACATACCCAAAATAAAAAGGTTGCTGCTCATAAGTCATTCTGAATAGACACATAACCAACATATATTTAGAAAGCAAACCCTTGAGAGTTTACAGTTCAAGACTCAAAATTAACCAGACTGTTATTAATATTGATATAAGCTCAAACATAAAAACAAAAACAACAAATATTAAGAATATATGTATTAAATGTATAAAAATTAGGGCTGTGACATTAAAAAAAAATAACGCAGATTAATCCATTCCGTATTGACCTTTGAACCTGGAGCCGGTCTAGCCACCAATCGACTGTAAAATGAAGGAGGGAGACGAGAACGCGCTGGCGCTGCCTGGATCATTGATTGGAACATTTACTTATAAAAAAACAGCCGGCATTTCAACGTTGATTCACCGGTGAACGTAAGGGACCAAGGTCGAATCAATGTTGGATTATGTTTCGATTGTGCAAAACGAATCAACGTTGAAATCGTGACGTTGTTTCACCGTTGATTTCGTGACGTTGTTTCACCGTCTCTTCTTTCAATATGGGTGAATAAAGATTGTGTCGACGTTGAACCAATGTTGAATTATGCTTCGGTTTTGCAAATTGAATCAACGTTGATATTGTGACGTTGTTTCACCGTCTTACCTTTCATCATGGGATAATACAATTGTACATTCAATTATAGTTTGCAGTTGGAACATGAGTCATGACAATGCTGACTGAATTTGTGATTAACTGTACACTAAAATATTGTTAACTGTCAAATTACTTGCAGCAATGGCTTAATTAAACACATTTAATAAAAATATAACACATGCTCAAGATTGTAAAACAAGTTTTATTCTGAAAAAACAAGTCTAAAAATACTTTCTAAAACAGATGAAAAACATCTCAAATTTTAAATTGCAGCATTTTCGAAGTAATGTTAAAAACCTGTAAAGCAAGTGTAAATAATGTTTATAATTTAATGTTTAATATTAAATGTATAATTTAATAATGTTCAATTGTATTGTATTGATTATTTGCTAGGCACAATTATTTCAATGCTCACCCTTTGAACATTTGAACATTATTTCAATAACATGTTCAACACAATTATTTTTAATTGATTGACAGCCCTAATTTATATGCAATTAAAATGCGATTAATTTCGATTAATTAATTACAAAGCCTCTAATTAATTAGATTAATTTTTTTAATCGAGTCCCGGCCCTAATAAAAATATTATGTGAATTTAGGATAGCAACTTATAAGCACAACTAAAGTGTAACCACAATTGTGGTCATGCTTCATTTCAAGTCTGAGGATGATATCTCGAAAATTATGCATTTTATGAAGCCTATTGTGAGACCACGTCAGGGGAGGATTTGGAGAATTTTCAGAGAAGGCTAACAAGAATCTCGTTAAATAGTTTATTGCCCTCTAAACACCCATTTACTGTCTCTGACTAATGTCTGGCGAGGAGACTGGCCCCATTCATGTTCTTTTCATTTAAATCGACCAACCTTTCACACCTCTGCCGGTAAGAGACTTGATCTTCATTGTTCTTTTATCCTTATTCTTTTGTTTGAAATCAGCCATTATAGCCTTTCTTCTGGCATAATGCTTGGGCATTGACAACTAATGTAACCCCCTATAGACGAATAATCCACCTATTAACCCTGAGGTTGGCTATCGCGCCGGCGCGATAGGTTCGTTTTTTTCCTTATCAGTGCAAAAAAGAATCAAAATACTAATATAAATGTTTATGTTATATGCTTGTGTTATACATCAATCCATCCTGTTAAGTGTGTATTATTTTTGTGTATACTCACAATAAAAGCAAAGTGTTGTGCATTTTGCCAAATAAAGAAAAATAAACATGATGTGAGTTCTGCCTTCTCTCTGTCAGTGAAGTCAATTCTGAAACGCGTCCGAAAATGAACCATAACTCAGCGAATACTCAGTCAAACAGGCATACAGACACACAGGCATGAAGCTTGAATTCTCTTCTTTTAAATGAAGTGATTTTTATAAAAAACAAATATTCTCTGTTTATGTAATCTGTATGAAAAGAGCGAGATGTCAGTCGTTCTCATCTCAGCTAATTATTTTTAATGTGACCCTGCCCACGGAGAGTGCGCGCTATTCAAACGCATATGAATGAGGCAATCCATGCAAACTGTGAACGCTCCCATATCAGCTCGAGAAAACACATCAAGTTTATTCAGGGCCGGGTTTCCCGATAACGATGTATCTTAGCTCTTAAGAGGGCTTTCTACGTGCAAGGTTACGAACGCTCGCAGCAATTCCACGAGCGTTTCCCAAAAATGCACTTAACATGAACACGCGAGAACGCGCTCTACGTGCTACTTAAGAGTCGCTGTCCATTCGCGAAGTGCTGAAATATAACCTTATGGAATCGTATTCTGAACGTTTAACCTAATAATTGTCATCTGTTGTGGATTAGCAATCAAGACAAGTCTATATAAAGCACCTACAGGCGGAGGCACTGACAAAATGGCTGAAAAAAAGAAAAAAAAGAAACCTTTCAAAAAGATGAAATTAATGTCCTTTTAGAGGAGATAGAGCGAAACAAAGATGTAATTTTTAACAGATTTAAAGGATTTATTTTATTTATTTTTTGTTCATTCATTTAATTTTGATTAAAATTATTAGATTATTAAATTATTCATATTTTTTTGTTTTGTTTTCTGACCTTTTTAATTATTTAATGTATACATTAATTTAACCAACAACAAAATAGAGTAATAAAGTGTACAATAAAGTACAATCAAAACTTATATTATAATCACATTGCATTTGGATAAAGTTAAAGGTGTAATCTGCCGGTTGTCCTGCAGGTGTCCTCATAAATCTGTCTTCTTACAATGATTACGATTACTCCAGAGTAGAGGCTGACATTTTTTCGGGAATCCCGCGGGTCACGGGAATCCCGCGGGATGGGAAACAAAATCACTATTAATCACGGGATTGGGACGGGACAGGAAAAAATATCAGCGGGAGTGGGCGGGACCGGGAATCGTAATAAAACTATGATACCCAACTTTATACACAAATATACAGTTTCTATAAATAAACTCTATATTTAAATTTTGAACTAAATTATATTTGCCCTTTGTCTTTATGCTCTCCTGTTTGCTTTGGTGTGGCTGGTAAAGTGAATGACGTGCTCCACACATGCATGAGACACACGCTTTTCAAACGCTCTCACGCCACACATTACATCCATTTTCTCACGCACAGAAAAATCGCAAAGCAAAGAGGACACGGAGACCGACAGACTAGACAGAGCAGGTTACTTTATGATATATAAAAAATCTCAGCTCTCAGATTCTGTCAATTTTATTACGAAATTCAAACAATAAATACCGTTTTGGCGCTTGTAAATGTTACGTGACAGATCCCCAGCGCACGTGAACCGATCATCTCTACTAGCTAATAGTTAATAAAGACGAATGAACACTGTTGAAAGATACAGTACAACTTACCGAAATGTATATTCCTCATACATAATATCGCTCAATCAGTGTTTTTCATCAGCGTGAAGAGGTCAATAACATAGCTGGAGAACAATTATGTCACATTTACCTTAGGAAAGCCATTTAATGAACATAATATAGGCTATAGCACGTAGTTGGCAAGAAAAAAATAGCTATAGAGAGTATTTTGCTAAATATGTGTTCTATATTACATATTTATTATATTTTTACTTGTATCATTAAATAAAGTTGTTATTATAATAATAAAAAAACGCATTATATTTAATTTGAGTTATTTTTAACCTTAAATAATAGCCTACTACCAGCTGATAGGGCTCTCTGTATGTTTACAGCATTAGGTGAGTTGTTTTTTCTTGAGAAAAAATAACGCCTATCTTGTGTAGCCTACCTAATATTTATCCAAATGAGTCAATATTATATCATATCACAATAATTGAATTGAATTGAATTGAAATAATAAAAAAGCGTAGTTTACCAGAAATTGTACCATGTAAACATTGTAACATGTTGTCACTAAACCTAATAAAAATCAGTTTAGTTACTAAAATGTTAGTGACAATCACAATACACTTATTGTGATGCATTTTTTTTTTACTGTAACTGACAGATTCCGGTCAAAAATACATAACACGGGAGTGGGAGGGAATAGGAGTCATTCTTCTGGGATTGGGACGGGATTGGATGTTTTTTCGTGGGATTGGGACGGGACAGGATTTTTTTTGTGGGAGTGGGACGGGAGAGGTTTGAAAATCAACTCCCGTGTCACCCTCTACTCCAGAGCACTCGTAGATCTACGAAGATTTTCAAGTGCTACTTAAGCTACGATGCTTTTGGGAAACAGGCCATAACATTAAGATCAGTCGTACTATCGTTTTTACGATCAACTTAGGCTTACGATGCTTTTGGGAAACACAGCCCAGATCATTGTACTTGTTTACACTGTCTCGCAGCTATCGTAATAATAATAATGGAAAATGTACCTCAGAAGTGCTGGTATTTCAAGGAGCAAAGGATGGAATACTGTAGTAAGTTTTTTTCATTCTCAAGTGAATCGCGTTTCTGTGTGTGAATGAATGAACGGCAGAGATGCGCGCTGTTTTCCACAACTCGCAAAAAGACAGTTTACATTTGAATCGCGTTTCTGTGTGTGAATGAATGATCCGCTTTTAGCAAACTATATTGCTATACTGAGATGAGTAAAAATCGACTGAAATATGTTGAAATAAAATGTATTTGTATAAGCAACGTATTAAACTGCAAAATAACATTTATATTCCTTATAATAAAGACGAAAGCCCTATGTTACAGACATATGAAAGACAACATTTTGTTGACTAGTTTTGGATAGATTATATATTTTTACTGTAAAATATCTGCCATCTCAAATAAGCTTTTGTTTGCCAATTTTTGCTAATATGTTAAATATAGTATGTTTTGTCAATGTAGGCTATATTCAAAGTAATGAATCCTTAACTTTGAAATATGTATAATAAAATGTATACTTTAGTTTTTACAAAGAAAGATTACACTTGAATTGTTGTTGTAATTGTAACCTTTTTAATAAAAAAATATATATTTACAAGGTAGATGTAAACAAATTTTAAAAGGTAAATATAAGCCTTTTCTTTAAATAATTTTTATTGTGTTTTATTATTGACAAATTTGGGGAGAGGATACATATTCCAAAACTGAAAATACAGTATGAGAATTAACTGCACAATTACTAGACATGTTTTCCTTGGATATTATACAATTTGCAAGCACAATTTGTGGAAAAAATTAAATAAAATTGAGATGCTTCCAACTGTGAACCAATGCTCTTGCATTCTTTCTTGTAGCTATAGGTGACACACCTGAATGAATGGCTCATTAAGTATGTGGGCCCCATTGTCGCCTCAGGTGTGAACCACTAAATATGCATGATGGTGTTGGATCGTTGATGCCCTTTGCACATATTGCCTTTCCAAACAAAAAGTGTTAAATCAATGTATTGTTTTATGTGAATGATTAGGCAGGATGATTTTCACATTATTTTGAAGAAAAAACTCTAGGCAACGACGTCTTATTGACACATATTTAGTATGTGTTTTGTGGCCTTATTTCAGAAACTTTAGTTTTTAGTTTTTTCAATAACCATGCATAAACATTATTCTCTCAAAAATACAAACATGTACATGCATGTTGCTCACATATTATGGTAGCCCTGTTTGTGCTAAATGGAGTGTAATTACACCTTTGCCATTAATATGTTTATAAGCAACTGAAAAAAGCACAAATGTCAGGGCATGTCAGAACATCTCAAGGACCCCAAAAATCCCTTAGACCCCAGAGGGTTAACTTAAGCCTTCTTAGAAAACAAACAACAAAAAACTATTCTTGGAACTTTTAAATGCAAATTATTTTTTTTAAATGATTGTATGGAATAGAAAGCTCCTGCAGCAGGTGCATTAGCACAACAGGTAGCCTCAAGTTACATGACACAATTTAATTTATTAATATTACGTTACATTTTTAAAGCTCATTTTAAAACACCATCGAGTATTTGTATCATATTCCGGTCGCGGTTTAAAATTGTTTCAAATCATAAAAAGATTTTGAAATATGTTATATTTAGCATTTTAGATGAAGCTATGGGCTATCATTACCTAGCATATCATTACCTAGCATATGTAAACATTCTTTATTCATATGAAAACCCCAAATCACACAAAAATCACCCACAAAACACAAATACTTTGTATCGTGCATTTATTAGCTACTTGTTTCAGGTGAAGAGATGTCACTTTCGCTTTGTTATCACAAATGTCCAGAATGAGGAAGTGCACACAGGACGCGTCATGCAGAAGAGGTCACGTTGAAGCACGTCAGATGATTGACAGCTGTACAGCGAATGATAACGCTGCGAGGTCAAATCTGACTCAAATCAGGAAGAGGAGATACACACCTAGCTCCGTTAGCTGTTTGAGCTCTTCAGATCGCATAATTCAGTGGAAAATTAATAGGATTTTTATTCTGTATGACCAAAATATTTTTCTAACATGTGATAATTAATCATTTTTCTCCAAATATGCGCACTATTGGACTAATAATCCTGGCGGATGCGGTTTATTATATGTATTTGACCACAAATAAATCGGAGAAGACGAGAATGAATGTTGTGTGAGTGTTGATTTCTATTCAAAATAACGATCATTACAGATTAATTATTTTGCACTCCTGGCATAAATTAAGAAATTAATGTCACTGCAAACCACTTAAATCATAAACAGTGATCCCTGACGGGCAAGGGGATAAACAAAGTTTTTTTGTTTTTTTTTAGGATGGGTAATTACCTTTCATTTATTTTATTTGTATTTATTTTTATAAAAGGTTGTTTTTGTCTTGCTTTTAGGATTGAACGGTTGTGGAAAGACGTTTTGGATGTCTGTTTCAAATGTGTATTAAGACGTTCTACATGGTTTGGAAGACAGTGGCCCTCTTCATCCATCCAATTCCATTCATCTTTTCTGTGCCCATTATGTGTTTCTTCCATGCCTCCAAAGAGACCTGAATACTTTTACAGATGCATGGAATGACCATTCAATCAGAATGGAGCAAAATCTTTCCCCCAATCAGTTGTGGGAAATAGGAATTGCTCAGAATGCAGTCAATGTTTCATCAAACATAGAGGTATGATAGTAGTGAATTTAAAAATAAAATCAATATACAAAGTTCAATGTATGTTTTGTCTAGTGTTTGTTTATTTATTATTATTATTTTTTTAATCCAGGACCTCGAAATTTTGCTGCAAGATGAGACTTACCCACGGGAGGAGAACACTAAGAGCAGAGACTTAACCTGAGGGACCACTACTCCAGAGTATGAAATGGCACGTCTTAGGACAACCATTAATCCAGTCTCAGAGTACAGAGACTTTGGCCAAGATATCTACTTATCGGTGTTACATTTTGTGCAGCAGCTTGTTGAATAGCACTTTGAAGCTTAAAGTATCAGACTGTAATATCTAAGTATTAAACTGTCCATAGCACACAGAATAAACAAAGAATTGTAGATTGTAGAAAAAAAAAAAAAAGTAATGCTGTAACTGATGTGCACAAATAAAACAAAAGCAAAGACTTTTAAAATAATTTTATTTGAATTAACATTTTCAGATATCTACTGTAGAGGCAGACCTCTACACAAAGGTTCCTTTTGAAAACCTGTAACGTCATGAAATGCAACATTAGCACCTTAAAACAGATATAGGGACTTCCGGTTAGGTGAACATGTGAACGGCAGGGTGGTCTTGCTTTCCCACAACTTTATTTCGAAAGTAGAACTAGAAAAAGCTATCGTGGACTTGGACAACTCACTCTCTACCAACCAATCACTTGACTTGCATAAAGAGAGGATGGTACTTCACACTGAGCTCGACCTCCTCTTGACAAAGGAAGCTGAACAAAACCTTATTCGTGTGCGGGATATATGTATGAGCATGGGGATAAAGCCAGTCGCCTCCTGGCCCACCAACTGAAGGCCAAGATGGCCTCAAATCAAATTACACAGATAAAAGACGAAACGGGCTCCCTTACATCTGACCCAGAAACGATCAACGGTATTTTCAAGAAGTTCTACGCCCAGTTATATAAGTCAGAATGTTCCTATGATGAAGCTCAGTTGTCTCAGTTTTTTTTTAAAATTGGCCATGCCCAAAATATCTGATGGTAACCGTGAGATGTTAAACGCTCCTTTACAGCTTTCAGAAATCAAAGAGGCAGTACGGTTAATGAACAACGGTAAATCCCTGGGACCAGATGGGTGCCCGGTTGAATTTTATAAGAAATTCTCAGACCAACTGGCCCCATTATTATTAGAAATGTTCAATCACTCATTGTCACAGTGTCTGGTTTGTGTTCCCTGGGTAACCACTAGATGTCCTCCTTCCCCACGGTGTCTGTCACTTTCTGAACTACATTCCCCACGATCCTTGTTTCTTCATTGCACTCAGCTGTCCCTTGTCATTAATCATTGCACTCAGCCAATTCCCCATTAGCATTGTCATTTCCCTGTGTATATAACCCTGTCTGTTTTAGTATGTGTCACGGAGTCCTTGTATTTATCACGCCACTTCAGTGTCTGTTTCTTGTCTGCGATTGTCTTGTGTTTTGGATTGTTTTTTGGATTTTGACCCCTGCCTGGACTGTTTATGAGTTACGGATTTTCCCTTAAATAAATATACTTACTGCAAATTGGATCTTCCCTGCTTCCCGTGTGTGGATCGTGACAGAAGGATTCCGTCATGTCAAGATCCAGCGGTAAGAATGTTCGTGGCTCCTCTCCGACCATCGAGAGGAGGAATTCAGGACCCAAGGAAACACCTCCACGAATGAACATCTTCCAGTGTTTCGCGC
Organism: Abramis brama; assembly: GCF_963993115.1. Lineage (NCBI taxonomy): Eukaryota > Metazoa > Chordata > Actinopteri > Cypriniformes > Leuciscidae > Abramis > Abramis brama. Next base: position 4,377,682 of record NC_139968.1, on the reverse strand, counting down.
TATGGGCCCAGCAGACGGAGATCAAGATGGCCAAATCCCTCGAGTCTCGCTCCATCAGGAGGGAACCATCTTTTGAGGGAACCCGTCTGGCCAGATTTTCTGGTACCCGTGGTGACCACAGAAGAGGAGGTTCTAGAGGCGACATCCAGCACCACTCTCCGCCTCGGTCTCTCATCGACCCTGAGCCGGTGATGATCGACCCAGAGCCCTCTTCACCGTGGTTCCTGCCCGACCCGGAGCCTGCTCCTCGCCATCAGAAACGGCGGAGAAGGAGGAAGACCTCCAACCGTCCAAAGGACCCGGAGGTTGTCCCGGAGGTCCCCGTGCAGCCCGCTGTTGTCCCGCAGGTGACCCGGTGGTCCGGTGGTCCCGAGTCCGGTGGTCCCAGTTCCGATGGTCCCAGAACTCCCCATCATCAGTCCTGCCATGGCCAGGAAGGCCGTGTTCATCTTCTATGCAGTGGCGATACTGCATGCATGGAGGAGACACAGCACGTCTGCCGATCCAGTGTCTGCGGACAAGATGGATGCCACAGAGACTGTTCATGTCACGTCTGCCGAGCCTGTGTCTTCGGACAAGAGGGCCGCCACCGAGCCTGTGTCTTCGGACAAGATGGCCGCCGCCGAGCCTATTCACGTCACACCTGCCGAGCCTGTTCACGTCACGCCTGCCGAGCCTGTGTCTTCGGACAAGATGGCCCAGCCCGAGACTGTTCACATCACGTCTGCTGATCCAGAAACTGTTCACATCACGTCTGTCGATCCAGAGACTGTTCACGTCACGTTGGTCGAGCCAGTGTCTCCAGACAAAATGACCGAACCAGTGTTTTCAGACAAGATGGCCGAACCAGTGTCTCCGGACAAGATGGCAGAGCCAGTGTCTCCGGACAAGATGGCAGAGCCAGTGTCTCCGGACAAGAGGGCCGAACCAGTGTCTTCGGACAAGATGGTCGAACCAGTGTCTCCGGACAAGACGGCCAAACCAGTGTCTCCGGACAAGACGGCCAAACCAGTGTCTCCGGACAAGACGGCCAAACCAGTGTCTCCGGACAAGACGGCCAAACCAGTGTCTCCGGACAAGACGGCCGAACCAGTGTCCCCGGACAAGAAGGCCTAATCAGTGTCTTCGGACAAGAAGGCCGATCCAGTGTCTCCGAACAAGATGGTCGAGCCAGTGTCTGTTCCTGAGCTGGTGTCTGTTCCTGAGCCGGTGGTGTCTGTTCCTGAGCCGGTGGTGTCTGTTCCTGAGCCGGTGGTGTCTGTTCCTGAGCCGGTGGTGTCTGATCCTGAGCCGGTGGTGTCTGTTCCAGTTCCTGAGCCGGTGTCCGTTCCAGTTCCTGAGCCGGTGTCTGTTCCAGTTCCTGAGCCGGTGGTGTCTGTTCCTGAGCCGGTGGTGTCTGTTCCAGTTCCTGAGCCGGAGCCGGTGGTGTCTGTTCCAGTTCCTGAGCCGGTGGTGTCTGTTCCAGTTCCTGAGCCGGTGTCTGTTCCAGTTCCTGAGTCGGTGTCTGTTCCAGTTCCTGAGCCGGTGTCTGTTCCTGTGCCATGGCTGCCTGAGGGGTCATCTCCGCCGTGGCCGCCCGAGGGGTCGTCTCCGCCCTGGCCGCCCGAGGGGTCGTCTCCGCCCTGGCCGCCCGATGGACTGTCGTCTCCGCCCTGGCCGCACGATGGACTGTCGTCTCCGCCCTGGCCGCCCGATGGACTGTCGTCTCCGCCCTGGCCGCCCGATGGACTGGCGTCTCCGCCCTGGCCGCCCGATGGACTGGCGTCTCCGCCCTGGCCGCCCGATGGACTGTCGCCTCCGTCCTGGCCGCCAAATGAACTGTCACTCCCTGTCCCCGTTTCCCTCCATGGACCTGGACCGTGGATCGTGACACTCATACCGCCTGGGCTCCCTGCCGCCCACCCTCACACAGGCTGCTATTTCTTTGATCTATAAAACAGGCAAAGACCCCCTGAATTGTACATCGTACCGCCCGATCTCGCTCTTATCTGTAGACGTTAAAATACTCGCAAAGGCTCTAGCCCGCTGAATGGAGTCGGTCATGTCCTCGATTATATCAGAGGACCAGACGGGATTTATAAGGGGGAGGCACTCGTTCGCTAATGTCAGAAGACTTCTCAGCATCATTCACACCCCGCATTCTCCTTAAGAACCGGAGGTTGTTATATCTCTTGACGCAGAGAAGGCTTTAGTCAAGTCAAATCATCTTCATTTATATAGCGCTTTTAACAATGTAGATTGTTTCAAAGCAGCTTTACAGAGATAAGCGTATAATTTAAGGTAACAGAGATTGTTTTGGCTTTATAGCGGTTCTTTAAGTTATTTTCCATCTAAAGTTAGTTTTGATTGATTTGCTTCCGTCGCAACGATCATTTGTTGTTAAATTAGGGGCCGCTAAGACGACACCATTCTCTCTACACAGACTTTAAACGCGAACCTGTGAGAAACGCTGATGGCGGTCACATGCGCATTTAGAATGGGTTCTATAGTTATGTGCGTTTGAATATACGCAGGTTTGGAATTCCCTACAAGCCAAGCCTAAACAAAGTACTTGTCTTTCCTTATAGATTTTGATAAAGAATTTTATTTTATTTTGTCGCTTTGGGGTAGGAATGCGAAACGAATTTTCCCGACAACGCCTTATCTGTAGAGTGGTAAAGGGATCCTCCATAGGGAGAGACTAGTTGGCACTTCAGCACTGCGTTGTCATCGGGTCCAGGCGAAGGTCCTTCGTCAGATCTGGATACGGCCCGGATCCGGCAGGCTGCAGGAATACCTCGGGATAAACACAGACACTAAAATTAGCGTAGATGCCATTCTTCTCATGATGTAACGAGTACATCAGGATTTATGGGAAGTGTTCCCGGTTCCGGCTGACCTAATCTATGCAGCCTAACATTGAACTATAGAAGTCTATAATGTATTATGTGAATGCTAGGTCAAAGAGATGTGTCTTTAGTCTGGCTTTGAACTGACAGAGTGTGTCTGCTTCCCGGACAATGGTAGGAAGACTGTTCCAGAGTTTTGGTGCTAAATAGGAGAAGGATCTACCGCCAGCAGTCGATTTTGATATTCTAGGTATTATTAACTGGCCGGAATTTTAAGATCGCAATAGACGTGAAGGACTATAATGCGTTAAGAGCTCGCTCAAGTACTGCGGAGCTAAAACATTCAGTGCTTTGTAAGTAATCAGCAATATTTTAAAATTGATGCGATGTTTAATAGGGAGCTAATGCAGTTTTGACAGAACTGGGCTAATATGGTCGTACTTCCTGGTTCTGGTAAGAACTCGAGCTGCTGTGTTTTGAACTAGCTGTAGTTTGTTTATTAAGCGTGCAGGGCAACCACCCAGTAGAGCATTACAATAATCTAGCCTTGAGGTCATGAACGCATGAACTAATTGTTCCGCATTTGTCAATGTGAACATCAGACATCTTCCTATCAGAACATGCTACTCAACTCCTTGTCCAAACGCTTGTTTTATCCAGACTTGACTATTGTAACGCTCTCCTGGCCGGTCTTCCAGCTTGCACAGTCAAACCTCTGCAACTGATCCAGAACGCCGCAGCTAGAGTGGTCTTTATCCCTCTGGGGACCACAAACGCGCCCGCGCGTTTTGCTCGTTTTTTTTTTTTAGCAATGAAAATAAACACTAAATGCTCTGTTAATTTTGATCTTTCATTTTCGTGTAATACATCAATCGATCCTGTTCAGTTTCTATTTTTTTTCTGTATACTCACAATAAAAATAAAGTGTTTTGCTTTTTGACAAATAAAGAAAAATTAACATGATGCGATTTCTGCCTTCTCTCTGTCAGTAAACTCCCATTTGAAACGCGTTCGAAAATGATCTATAACTCCGCGAAAATTCAGTCAAACAGGCAAACAGACCCACGGGCATAAAGCTTGAGATCGCATCTTTTAAATGAAGTCATTTATATAAAAAACAAATATTCTCAGCTTCTGTAATCTGTATAAAAAGAGAGCGACTCCTGTCGAGCTCATTACGAGCTCATTCACAGTAATGTGACCACTCCCCGGAGAGCGCGTGCTATTCAAACGCAAATTCTGAGAACTATTTCAGAGCTGTGAAACGCCCACATCAGCTGTAAACAAGGCGCGTCGCGACTCCTCGCGAGTGAGACATTATAGCCTACCTTATGGAGAAAAGATTCCTCAGAACAGTGCTGATGAGGAGCAATATCTCCTGAAATGAGGAGCAGATTCCGCTGAGGAGTGAGGTAGGCTGTTTTCTTTTCTCACGTGTGGAATAACGTTATGGAATAACGTTAGTGTAGGCCTATGTAAACCGCAAAAAGATGAATCGCATTTCTATAATATGACTCGCCTTTCTGTGAGATGAATGAAGGGGACATATTTGTAAAGACTGTTTAGCCTAAATATGAATCGCGCGTCTGTGTGTGAAAGAATAAACTGCTTTGCTATAGCCTACTGAGATGAGTAAAAATCGACTGGAATATGTTGAAATAAAATGTATTTGTATAAGCAACGTATTAAACTGCAAAAAAAATACTATTTTTGTCAAAAATAAATTCATAGACTAAGATGTTAGATGTTCCAATGTTGGCTATATTCAAACTAATGAATACATATGATAAAATATAGGCCTATAATCTTTTCTTTTTTTTTTTTTTACAAAGAAAGAGTACACTTGAAATATTGTTGAAATTGTAATTATTGTTGTAATTGTAACATTTTTAATAAAATAGCAAAACATATTTACAAGAGAGATGTAAGCGAAATCTTAAATGGTCAATATAAGTCTTCTTCTAAATACATCTTTTGTCCTTGCATTGTGGCTCAGTCAGTTTCACACCTGAGTGAATGGCTCATTATGCAGAGTGGGTGGGACATTCATAATCTAAGGTGTTAACTACTCCTCCCCCTCGCATATTGGCTTTCCAAGCAAAACCTGTTTTACACCATTTAAATCAATGTATTTTTTTTTGTGAACGATAAAGCAAGACTATTTTTACATCATTTTGAAGCTAGAACTCAAAGGGACAACATCCATTAGTCAAAAGTCTTGTGGACACATATTTAATATGTGTTTTGTGGTCTTAATTCAGCAACTTTCATTTTAATTTTTTCCAATAACCACGCATAAACATTATTCTCTTAAAAATACAAACATCTACATACACGTTGCTCGCATATTATGGTAGCCCTGTTTGTGCTATATAGAGTGAATTTACACCTTTGCCATTAACATGTTTATAAATAACTGAAAAAAGCACAAATGTCAAGGCATGTCAGAACATCTCAAGGACCCCAAAAACAGCTTGGTCCCCAGAGGGTTAACAAACCAAAGAGAGCACACGTCACTCCTCTCCTCCCAAAATTGCACTGGTTGCCAGTTGCCGCTCGCATCAAATTCAAGTCACTGACGTTTGCCTACAGAACAACCACTGGTTCTGCTCCCTTTTACTTTAACTCTTTACTTCAGACTTACGTGCCATCCAGGAACTTGCGCTCTGCAAGTGAACAGCGTCTTGTGGTGCCATCTCAAAGAGGCACAAAATCTCTTTCTCGGACCTTTACCATGACTGTTCCCTGCTGGTGGAATGATCTGCCTAACTCAACCAGAGCGGCTGAGTCCATAGCCACTTTTAAGAAACGGCTGAAGACGCTTCTTTTTCGACAGCACTTGATCCATTAATACTAACACTTTCTCTACTACTCTATTCTATTCTGTTCTACAACTATAACTATTTAAAAAAAAAGAAAAAAAAAGTTGCGTTAGATTAAACTGAGAAGGGTCATAGCACTTGCATTTTGTTGTCCTACTGTTAGTTTAACTGCTTCTATTGTTCTCATCTGTAAGTCGCTTTGGATAAAAGCGTCTGCTAAATGAATAAATGTAAATGTAAATGTCAATGAGAGCATATGTCATAATTTAGATATATTTTTAAGATGGAAAAATGCAGTTTTACAGATACTAGACACGTGACTTTCAAATGAAAGATTGGTATCAAAGAGCACACCCAGGTTCCTAACCAACGACGAAGACTTAACAGAGCAGCCATCGAGTGTTAGACAGTATTCTAGGTTATTACGTGAGGAAGTTTTTTGTCCAATAATTAGAAACTCTGTTTTTTCAGAATTTAGAAGTAGGAAATTACGAGTCATCCAATTTTTTATATCCTCTATGCATTCCGTTAATTTTGTGAATTGATAAGTTTCGTTAGGTTTTGAAGAAATATACAGCTGAGTATCGTCAGCATAACAGTGAAAGCTAATTCCATGTTTCCTAATGATATCTCCTAATGGTAGCATGTACAGAGTGAACAGCAGCGGTCCTAGTACTGAGCCTTGTGGTACGCCATACTGAACTTGTGATCGATGAGACATCTCATAATTAACTGCTACAAACTGATAACGGTCAGATAAGTATGATTTAAACCATGCTAGTGCATTTCCCCTAATGCCAACATAATGTTCGAGTCTATTTAACCCTCTGAGGTCTGAGCTGTTTTCTGGGCCCTGGAGGTGTTCTGACATGCTCTGACATTTCTGGTTATTTCTGTTACTTGTGACATTTTCATGGCTAAAGTCTAATTACACTGTATTCAGCACAAACTCTGCTACAATAATATATCAGCAGCATGTATGTAAAAGTTTGTAGTTTTGAGATAATGACATTTATGCGTGGTTTGTGAAAATACAAAAAAAAAATTCTCACTGAAATAAGGCCATGAAACCCATACTGATTATTTCTTCACAAGACTTTTGAAAATTGTATGACGTAGCCTAGAATATTTGCTCTAAAACTATGTGAAAATCACCCTGACTGCTCATTCAGATAAGACAATATATTGATTTAAATTTTTTACGACGTGTTTTGTGTGAAAAAGCTTTATGCGGAGGTCATTAATATGTAAGCTTTTCACACCTGAGAAAAACAAAGACCCTACCCTAACGGCCCTATTAGGAGCTATCAGGCCCTGTCATTCTGAGCAACCTTGCACAATACTATAAATGAGGAGATTTAAAAAAGAATGGCTTTTAAATTGTTTGGATTTATTTACAACACAACATAATCCAAAGATACACAACAAATGCCAAAAAAGCACTTATTGAAAACAATGATCCAAAGACAGAGACCTTTGTGCCATTCCTAAAAACATTGTACATACCTTTCATTTCCAAGGTGTTTGATTTTCACTTTACCATGTTCATGTACAGAGACTCATGTGAATGTTGAAGTCCTCAGTGGCATCTGGGCCCTGAAAAAAAAAGTGAACATACTGATATCAAGAGAAAGGCCTGCACGATTTTGGAAATAAATATTAGATTTTTCTGGTTAAAATTGCTTTTTAAAATTCACAGAATACACACACACACACACACACACACACACACATGTTTCCAACAATATATAATATAATGAACACCAGGTTTGTTGTGCCTTGTAGGCATAAGCTATGCGCAGTGCTGGATAAAATAATAATAACAATTTCAGTACACAGTTTCAGTAATAATAATAACAGTTTCAGTAACAACTAAGCTAGAGACAAATATATTGATTATCATGTTACTTCAAATGTTTCCATTCGTTATGATGATATGAAATGAGATAATAGTAAAAACATGAAGCCGTTTGGTGCGTTTTGCTTTCATCCAAAATATGATACATTCAAACGCGATCGCGCTGCAAAATATGATACATTCAAACGCGATCGCGCTGCAAAATATGATACATTCAAACGCGATCGCGATCCAAAATATGATACATTCAAACGCGATCGCGCTCAAATATAAAACATTATGGTTACCATATACATATCTACGTTTGAGCAGATATCCACAAACACAGTAACAGTAAACACACGGGTCTAAATATTATAATATTCCCCCATATATCTAGCAACAGTTCAACTGCAACGTGACATTTATGCAACAATAACAAACTAATATGTAAGAATTTCTTACCTTACATCTTTCTTGTCTTCAAATCGCGTTCTTCTTCTTCTGAGGTAGCCTAAATCCAATGTAAGCTCAGGCGCGTCTTTCAAACTCAACGAAAAGTGAAGTGAAGTGAAGTGGTGTTTTGTTGTTGAGGTAATGAGCGAGTTCGCGTTCCATGTGGAGATTTGCATGTCAATCTCTTTTGCGCAAGTGGGCGTGGCCAAATTAACTGTAATGAGCAAGCGTTTGAGAAGCTGGACATCTTGTTGGTTTTATACAAATTACTTAAACAGAGAATATTTGTTTTCGTTTTGAATCCGATCATTTAAAAGTACACACTTAAATGTTTATAAAGGTATATGGCTCATAAATGTGTGACAAGTATTTGCTGAGTTTTGTTTCAGTTTATAGACGTGCTCAAGAAAAAAAAGTTCACCGCGACGGAGAGGCAGAACGCACACCCTGTTTATTTTCTTTATTTTACAAAAGCACAATGTTTTGATTTGATTGTAAGTGGACACATACAAAAGAAGAAATATCACAGATTATTTTTTTATATTTCTTTTTTCTGTATGACCATAAATGACGGAGTAATTTAAGTTTATAGTGCTACAATGTGGAGAAAATCCACCAAAACGCGCCCGCGCGTTTGCCGACCTCAGAGGGTTAAAAGAATGTTGTGGTCAATGGTGTCAAATGCAGCACTAAGATCGAGTAACACTAATAGAGAGACACAACCACGATCAGATGATAAGAGCAAATCATTTGTGACTCTAATGAGAGCTGTCTCGGTACTATGGTACGGTCTAAATCCTGACTGGAAATCTTCGCAGATATAATTTCTTTCAAGAAAGGAACACAGTTGTGAGGATACTGCCTTTTCTAATATCTTTGACAGAAAAGGTAGATTCGAGATCGGCCTGTAATTGACTAATTCTGTAGGATCAAGTTGCGGTTTTTTAACAAGCGGTTTAATCATAGCCAGCTTAAAGTTTTTTGGTACGTATCCTAGAGACAAAGACGAATTAATGATATTAAAAAGAGGATCTATGACCTCTGGAAGCATCTCTTTCAGGAGCTTAGTCAGTATAGGGTCTAACATACATGTTGTAGATTTAGATGATTTAACGAGTTTAGTCAATTCTTCCTCTCCTATAGCAACGAATGAATCAAAGTTTTCCTCAGGGAGACTACAATGCACTGCCTGATGCGATACTGTAGTAGACGGTTGCATAGTTATAATTTTGTCCCTGATATTATCAATATTATAATTGAAGAAGTTCATAAAGTCATTACTACTGTGTTGCTTGGAAACGTCTGGGCTTGAAGCTTTATTTTTCGTTAGTTTAGCCACCGTTTCAAATAAATACCTAGGATTATGTTTATTTTCTTCTAATAGGGTTGAAAAATAAGCAGATCTAGCAGCTTTTAAGTCTCTCTGTAAGTAATCGAGCTCTCTTTCCATGAAATGCGAAATACCTCTAGTTTTGTTTTCTTCCAGTTGCGTTCCATTTTTCTGGCTGCTCTCTTAAGGCCTGAGTGTGCTCGTTGTACCACGGCGTTGGACTATTTTCTTTAATCGTCTTTAACCCTCTGAGGTCTGAGCTGTTTTCTGGGCCCTGGAGGTGTTCTGACATGCTCTGACATTTCTGGTTATTTCTGTTACTTGTGACATTTTCATGGCTAAAGTCTAATTACACTGTATTCAGCACAAACTCTGCTACGATAATATATCAGCAGCATGTATGTAAAAGTTTGTAGTTTTGAGATAATGACATTTATGCGTGGTTTGTGAAAATACAAAAAAAAATTCTCACTGAAATAAGGCCATGAAACCAATACTGATTATTTCTTCACAAGACTTTTGAAAATTGTATCACGTAGCCTAGAATATTTGCTCTAAAACTATGTGAAAATCACCCTGACTGCTCATTCAGATAAGACAATATATTGATTTAAAATTTTTACGACGTGTTTTGTATGAAAAAGCTTTATGCGGAGGTCATTAATATGTATTGTTTTCACACCTGAGAAAGACAAAGACCCTCCCCTAACGGCCCTATTAGGAGCTATCAGGCCCTGTCATTCTGGGCAACCTTGCACAATACTGTAAATGAGGAGATTTAAAAAAGAATGGCTTTTAAATTGTTTAGATTTATTTACAACACAACATAGTCCAAAGACACACACAACAAATGCCAAAAAAGCACTTATTGAAAACAATGATCCAAAGACAGAGACCTTTGTGCCATTCCTAAAAACATTGTACATACCTTTCATTTCCAAGGTGTTTGATTTTCACTTTACCATGTTCATGTTCACTGAAGTCCTCAGTGGCATCTGGGCCCTGAAAAAAAAAAGTGAACATACTGATATCAAGAGAAAGGCTTGCACGATTTTGGGAATAAATTTTAGATTTTTCTGGTTAAAATTGCTTTTTAAAATTCACAGAATACACACACACACACACACAAATGTTTCCAACAATATATAATATAATGAACACCAGGTTTGTTGTGCCTTGTAGGCATAAGCTGTGCACAGTGCTGGATAAAATAACAATAACCTGTAGCAGTATAAATCTTCCAAAAGATTTCAGTAACAACTAAGCTAGAGAAAAATATATTGATTATCATGTTACTTCAAATGTTTCCATTCGTTATGATGATATGAAATGAGATAATAGTAAAAACATGAAGCCGTTTGCTTTTCAAATGCGATCGCGCTGCAAAATATGATACATTCAAACGCGATCGCGCTGCAAAATATGATACATTCAAGCGCGATCGCGCTCAAATATAAAACATTATGGTTACCATATACATATCTACGTTTGAGCAGATATCCACAAACACAGTAACAGTAAACACGGGTCTAAATATTATAATATTCACCATATATCTAGCAACAGTTCAACTGCAATGTGAAATTTATGCAACAATAGCAAACTAATATGTAAGAATTTCTTACCTTACATTTTTCTTGTCTTCAAATCGCGTTCTTCTTCTTCTGAGGTAAATCCAATGTAAGCTCAGGCGCGTCTAAAAGCAGAGACTTGTAAAGTGTTTTGGTGTTTTGTTTTTGAGGTAGGCCTAATGAGCGCGATCGCGTTCCATGTGGAGATTTGCATGTGAATATCTTTTGCGCGAGTGGGCGTGGTAAATTAAAAAAATAATGAGCAAGCGAAGCTGGACATCTTGTTGGTTTTATACAATTTACTTAAACAGAGAATATTTGTTTTCAGTTTGAATCCGATCATTTAAAAGTACACACTTAAATGTTTATAAAGGTATATGGCTCATAAATATATGACAAGTATTCGCTGAGTTTTGTTTCAGTTTATAGACGTGCTCAAGAAAAAAAAGTTCACCGTGACAGAGAGGCAGAACGCACACCCTGTTTATTTTCTTTATTTTACAAAAGCACAATGTTTTGATTTGATTGTAAGTGGACACATACAAAAGTAGAAATATCACAGATTCTTTTTTTATATTTCTTTTTTTCTGTATGACCATAAATGACGGAGTAATTTAAAGGGATAGTTCACCCAAAAATGAAAATTCTATCATTGTTTACTCACCCTCAAGTTGTTCCAAACCTGTATGAGTTTCTTTGTTCTGCTGAACACAAAGGAAGATATTTGGAAGAATGTTTGTAACCAAACAGATCTCGGTCCCCATTGACTACCATAGTATATTTTTTTCCTACTATGGAAGTCAATGGGGACCGAGATCTGTTGATTACAAACATTCTTCCAAATATCTTCCTTTGTGTTCAGCAGAACAAAGAAACTCATACAGGTTTGGAACAACTTGAGGGTGAGTAAATGATGACAGAATTTTCATTTTTGGGTGAACTATCCCTTTAAGTTTATAGTGCTACAATGTGGAGAAAATCCAGCAAAACGCGCCCGCACGTTTGTCGACCTCAGAGGGTTAAAATAGGTCATTTATGTAGAAGAAATGTGAATAAATTTTTGAATTTGGAGCTTTCTAGACTGAGAAAAGCCAGAAAATGTATTTTTGGCTTATGTGGATGAAAGACAACAACTCCAAGAATGCACTTGCTTCGCTGCCCTAGGAGGCCACTCCCAAGCCACGCCTACTGGTTAGAGAGCACAGCTGAAAACAACAAGAAGGTTAGGCTACTAACTTAGTGAATCTCCGTGACGAGTTTGCCCTGGATTTCGAGATCGCCCAAAATGTCCGGGATTCGACTTTTGCGTTCTACAGTCGCCACTCATAATGTTTACTGTGGCGAGCAGGACGAGGCTGAGGGGCGCGAGAGAACGGCGCGAGGCCGGTGGCGTCATTACTGAGACGCGCCGGTCTCGCATCCCTCACGGAGGAGCGGGAATTTTCTTAGCAATGGTAAAACCCACATCAACCGATCACTTGTTTAGAGTTCATGTAAACACTACATTCAGATTCACCGATCGGAATGAATTCAGTTAGATTGAAACAAAAGGTGTGCATGTAAACAATGAATGGCAACCGCAGAACGCAAAAGCCGAATCCCGGACATTTTGAATGATCTCGCCCACCGTACAAGTCCAGGAAAAGGAGGATGGTAACCCCTACTACTCAGCTTTCTCCTATTACTCAGCTTTCTCCACATTACAAGAGCCTGCTAGCTTAGCTTCCAAAGAAAGACGGCGGACACTGTGTACATTCTGTGAGTGAGATCCCACCCTCCTATGGGCGGGTTGAAAATATGCGGAACAACGCCTTCTACTGGCTGTAGTCTTTAGCCTCTGGCCAGAAAATCCCAATCCCAAAAAAGGATTTTTTCCAGACAAAAAATACATAAATCTCTCCTCTCAGGGGGATATGAGGGTGGAAAGCATGGTAATTCGAAAATACTACAGGTTTTCTACTAATACAAAGCTTAATGCTAAATCCTGAAGTATCCCTTTAAGTGAACAATATATTTTTACAACATTATTAATGTTTGTGAATGTTATTTAATACAAACACTTGATTGTTCATGTTTGTTCACTTCATTCATTGTGCATTAAATAATGTTAACAGATAAAACTTTTGATTTTAAAAAATGTACAAGTCAATTTTTTAATTAACCACAAGGAGAAAAATCGTGACAGTATATAACTATTGTTTATTGTTAGGTCATTTTATCTAATGTTATCTAACAAATGGAATCTTATTGTAAAGTGTTTATGATACTACAGTTTCCATCTTTGTAACCGTGATATACACTTTAATATATGTAAATTTAATCAAAATTAAGCTTTGGTACCACAATTGGTACCGAGAACCGTGGATTTTCACTGGTATTGGTATTGAATACTGAAATTTTGGTACCATAATAACAACACTACTAATTAGATAGACAGACAGACGGATGATAGTCAACTTCATCAACTTGTCTGTGACAACATCAGGTGCCAGATGAAATAACACATGATTCTGCCAAGAACTGCTAATATAAAAACTTACTTCTCCATGACCATTTTACATTTACATTTACATTTATTCATTTAGCAGACGCTTTTATCCAAAGTGACTTACAAATGAGAACAATAGAAGCAGTTAAACTAACAGTAGGACAACAAAATGCAAGTGCTATGACCCTTCTCAGTTTAATCTAACGCAACTTTTTTTATATAGTTATAGAACAGAATAAAATAGAGTAAGTAGAGAAAGTGTTAGTATTACTGGATCAAGTGCTGTCGAAAAAGAAAAGTGTCTTCAGCCGTTTCTTGAAAATGGCTATGGACTCAGCCGCTCTGGTTGAGTTAGGCAGATCATTCCACCAGCAGGGAACAGTCATGGTAAAGGTCCGAGAAAGAGATTTTGTGCCTCTTTGAGATGGCACCACAAGACGCCGTTCACTTGCAGAGCGCAAGTTCCTGGATGGCACGCAAGTCTGAAGTAAAGAGTTAAAGTAAAAGGGAGCAGAACCAGTGGTTGTTCTGTAGGCAAACGTTAGTGACTTGAATTTGATGCGAGCGGCAACTGGCAACCAGTGCAATTTTGTGAGGAGAGGAGTGACGTGTGCCCTTTTCGGCTCGTTAAAGACCACTCTAGCTGCGACGTTCTGGATCAGTTGCAGAGGTTTGACTGTGCAAGCTGGAAGACCAGCCAGGAGAGTGTTACAATAGTCAAGTCTGGATAAAACAAGCGCTTGGACAAGGAGTTGAGTAGCATGTTCTGATAGGAAGGGTCTGATCCTCCTAATGTTGTACAAGGCAAATCTACATGACCAGGCAGTTCTAGCAATGTGGTCTGTGAAGTTCAACTGATCATCAATTACCACACCAAGGTTCCTGGCTGACCTAGATGGAGTTATGGATGACGAGTCTAGCTGAATGGTGAAGTTGTGGTGAAGTGTTGGGTTGGCCGGGACCACGGGTAAAAGCAGTTTTTTTTTGGAGGGATCCATTTAAAGGACAATTTTCACATTGTCCTTTAAATGTATCCCTCCAACATTGGACAAGCTATTAATCTGAAATTAGAGGAACAGTATTTTAGTTTAACCTGTGTTTACAACAAACCACAAAAATGTATCCCCATGACTGTTGCAAGTCACACAGGGATTGAAACACTGCACATTATAAAAATTGCATTATACTGGTATGACTACATGTATGTCCTTACCAGGCTCTGCTTTTCCTCCAGGCAGTTGAGGGATTTATCAAGGACATTTAGCTCCTCAACAGTTGCATTTGCATTTCTGCTCCCCTCTCCTTCTTAATTGTCCGAATGTCTTCACGGGTTTCGACCAGCATCTCCATTACTTTTCTTTGGAATTCTAATGTATTGAAACCAGTGATAAATCATAATAAGAAATATTATCAAATCAAATCAAATCAAGTATATTTGTATAGCGCTTTTCACAATACAGATTATATCAAAGCAGCTTCACAGTATTAAATTAAAATAAAATAATACAACAAGGTTTGTTTCTAGTGGAATTTATTGATTGATAGAATAAAATTAAATATCCCCAAAATATCCCCAACTGAGCAAGCCAAAGGCAACAGTGGCAAGGAACCGAAAAAACTCCATCAAGTGACCTAATGGTGTCCTAAAACTCCATCAGGTGACCTAATGGAGAAAAAAAAAAAAAACCTTGGGAGAAGCCAGGCTCAGTCGGGGGCCAGTTCTCCTCTGGCATTTATGAACTAGAGGCCGGATTGTAGTTTGAACTGTAAGATTAACAATATTATATGACTGCCTGGCCGAAAAGATGCGTCTTTAATCTAGTTTTAAACTGGGAGAGCGAGTCCGAGCAACGAACAGTATCAGGAAGACTATTCCAGAGTTTCAGAGCCAAATGTGAAAATGCTCTCCCTCCTTTGGTTGATCTGGATATCCTAGGTATGACCAAAAGCCTCGAATTTAGTGATCTTAAAGAGCGCGATGGATTATAGGGCGATAGAAGATCCGTTAAATAGACTGGAGCTAAGCCGTTTAGGGCTTTATAAGTCAGTAGCAATACCTTATAATTAATACGGAACTTTATAGGTAGCCAATGTAGTGATGATAAAATCGGTGTTATATGATCATATTTTCTTGATCTAGTAAGAACTCTAGCAGACTAACTGTAGCTTGTTTATTGAGGATGCAGGACAACCAGCTAATAAAGCATTACAGTAATCTAGTCTCGAGGTTATGAATGCATGAACTAACTTTTCTGCATCAGAAACTGATAGCATATTACGTAGCTTAGCAATGTTTCTAAGGTGGAAAAAGGCTGTTTTTGTAACATACGAAATATGATTTTCAAAAGACAGGTTACAATCGAGTATAACACCCAGGTCTTTTACTGTAGAGGATAAAGTAACAGGACATCCTACGATGTCAAAGTTGTATTGTGAGAGGTTCTGTGGGCGGTTTTTTGAACCGATAAGTATTACCTCTGTCTTGTCTGGATTTAATAAAAGAAAATTACGCGTCAACCAATCTTTTATATCTTTAACACACTCTGTCAATTTGGATAATTTAGCGTTTTCATCCGGCCGTGATGAAATATATATTTCAGTGTCATCAGCATAACAATGGAAACTAATTCCATGTTTCCTTATAATATTTCCAAGTGGCATCATATATATTGAGAATAATAGAGGGCCTAACACAGATCCCTGCGGCACTCCATAGTTTACTGGAGTTATGATCGATTTTTCTCCATTTAAATAGACAAAATGGTAGCGGTCAGATAAGTATGATCTAAACCAGCTTAATGCTTGTCCTTGAACACCAGTATAATTTTGTAGTCGATCTAAGAGTATTGTGTGATCTATAGTATCGAACGCAGCACTTAGATCAAGTAAAACTAGTATTGAGATACAGCCTTGGTCAGAAGCTAAAAGTAAATCATTTGTGATTTTAACGAGCGCAGTTTCAGTGCTATGATGCGGCCTGAATCCTGACTGAAACTTTTCATAGATATCATTTTCTTGCAAGAAAGAGCCCAGTTGAGTGGACACAACTTTTTCTAGTATTTTAGACATAAATGGTAGATTTGGAATGGGTCTATAATTTGCTAGATTATTATGATCTAATTGTGGTTTCTTAATGAGAGGTTTTATAACTGCCAGTTTAAATGTTCTTGGAACATGACCTAAAGATAAAGATGAGTTAATAATATTGAGGAGAGGCTCTTCCACTACAGGTAACACTTCTTTCAGTAGTTTAGTTGGTATAGGATCTAATAAACATGTTGTTGTTTTAGATGAAGTGATAAGTTTATTTAACTCTTTTTGTTCTATAGTTGTAAAGCACTGTAATTGTTCTTGCGGGGTGATAATTGAGGCTGAATTATAAGGCGTGATTGAGGATTGAACGTTTACAATTGTGGTTCTGATGTTTTCTATTTTCTCAGTGAAGAAGTTAATGAAATCATTACTACTAAACTGTAACGGGATATTTTGTTCGGGTGACGTCTGTTTATTTGTTAGTCTAGCCACGGTGTTAAATAAAAACCTAGGATTGTTTTGGTTATTTTCTATTAGTTTGCGGAGGTGCTCAGCCCTGGCCGCTTTTAGGGCCTTTTTATAACGTGACATACTGTCTTTCCACGCGATTCTAAAGACCTCTAAATTAGTTTGTTTCCATTTACGCTCTAAATTACGGGTTTCTCTCTTTAGAACATGCGTAGTATTATTGTACCATGGTGCTTTAATTTTCTCTCTGACCTTTTTTAATTTAATGGGTGCAACAACATCCAATGTTCTAGAGAGAATGGTGCTCATAGTGCTAGTTAGTTCTTCTAGTTCATCTGTTTGTTTGGGTTCAGGCAGCAGCTGAGACAGATTAGATAAGCAATTTGAGAAATTATCTATGGTGGATGGAAGGATTGTTCTGCCTGGTCGATAACGCGGCACAGCATGACATATTACAGCAGTATGTAATATGCAAGTTACCAAGTAATGGTCAGTGACATCATCACTTTGTGGAATGATATCTATATCGGTTGGATCGGTTCCATATGATATAATTAAATCGAGTGTGTGATTAAGACGATGAGTTGGTCCGGTGACGTTTTGCTTGACCCCAAAGGAATTTAATAAATCTATAAACGCAGCCCCTAACGCATCATTTGAATTATCTACGTGCATGTTAAAATCTCCAACAATTAATGCTTTATCTACATTGACCAATAGATCTGAGAGAAAATCTGCAAACTCTTTTAGGAAATCAGCGTAAGGCCCAGGCGGTCTATATACGGTAGCCAAGGCTAGAGATAATATGGATTTTTTTCTAACATCTAAGAGCGTAACATTTAGTACAAGTACTTCAAACGAAATAAACTTATAACCCGTTTTCTGAGTAACATTGAGAATATCTCTATAGATTGTTGCAACACCGCCGCCACGACCAATCAGACGGGGTTCATGCTTATAGGAGTATCCAGATGGAGTAGACTCATTTAGACCGAAATAATCATTTGGTTTAAACCAGGTTTCAGTAAGGCAAAGTACATCGAAGCTATTATCTGTGACTATTTCATTTACAATAACTGCCTTAGGTGTGAGTGATCTAATGTTTAGAAGACCTAGCTTTAAAAATTGTTTTTGTTTACTAATAGCAACATTTTCTGTTTTAATAACAATTAGATTTTTCCTAGATCCTGCAGTAGAATTATTATTTGATCTCACTAAACGAGGAATAGACACAGTTTCTATGCAATGTTCTACACTAGTATTTATATCATTTAAATTGGTGCAGGAGAGACTATGATTTGGACTTTTGGTTACTAGTCATTTAATGGTATTTAACATTTTGGAGATGTTATCCGACAGAAGATCCACTCCGAATCTGCTTGGGTGTAAGCCATCGGCACGGAAAAGCCTAGGACATTCCCAAAACAGATTCCAATTATTTACAAAGAGCAGTTTCTGCTCATTGCACCATGACATTAACCATTCATTTAGCGCGAATAGTCTACTAAACTTTTCATGTCCTAGTCGGTACGTGGGAAGCGGTCCTGACACTATGATCATTGTTTCAGGCGATGTGCTGCGTACCGTATCGATCAGATTCCTGAAGTCTTTCTTCAGAACCTCTGTCTGGCGCAGCCTGATGTCGTTCACTCCCGCGTGCAAGACCACAGTTCCGACGCACTCGTCATCGTTCAGAATCTCGGGAACAGCAATTTCAGAAACACGAGCACCAGGAAAGCAGTGACTGTGCACCTTACTTTTACCTAATGTAGCGTGTACGTGCCGAACGATGGAATCGCCGATGATCACAGCATCGCGTTCGGTTTCGCGAAGAGGGGAGAAGCGGTTTTGTGTGGATAACTCAAAAACCGGGAGGGGCGGAGAGAGTTTTCTTGGTCTAGACCTGACTCGCGTCTTCCGCTGCGGAACCATCCAGGCTTCGTGGTGGCGTGTTGGAGCCGGAGTGAACGAGACCATGGCTGATCGCGACCTCGGCGCTCGGGACCGATGCTGAGTAACGCACGGAGTAGACGAGGTCGGAGTCAGCGGGTTAGTAACGTTAATCACTGATTTGTGTGCATCGGCGCGTGATGTTTCAAGAGCTAACCGCCGGTCTATCAGCTCGGCCTGTCTCACTAAAAGGTCGTGGATCTGTTTCTCAACAGCTTCCAGCTCAGACTGCAACGCGTGCAGCTCAAATGTATCTTCACCTGCACCAAGAGGTAGACTACTTACATCTGATATATTCGCCATGTTTGTTTGTAAGTGAGTGTGGAGAAGACGCGTTCAGCCGTGATCCACGGACGTAACCTATAAGAGTATCCGGCGTTGGATCACTAATAGGCTTGAGACGCGTCTGCTCAACAGTCCGCGTTGTAACTATGAGGTTTGAGCAGTAGTGCTTCTCAGTGAGGAAAAGTAGAAAATGTTCGTTGTAAGTGAGTTTAAAGGGAAAAATCAAGAATTATAAATCAAATCAATAGAGCTCCAAAGACAACAACGCGTTCAGACGCGACGCATGCGCATTCGAATTCCGGAAAATATTATCAAGGCATAAGTTTACCACTACAATAACAACCATCAACAAATGACATCAGCTTTTTTTAAACATTGTCTAAAACACTGACCCTCCCAAAGCCTTTATACAAATTAACAGATGTTTTTGTAGTCAAATACAAATTCTTTATAATTTTATATGAGTTTCAGCTATGAATACAAATATTGATAGTGAATGTTAAACGAGTGAGAAATAAAGCTTGTGTATATGCACACAAGCATTCGTTAACTGGAATTTAAAGGTACTTTTGGAAGACGGTTGTCTCCCTGACCAACAAATGTATAAACAAGTCATTAGTTCATTATGATAATTATATTCCAGTCTCAGTGAATAAGTCTAAGCTTTCAGCAGATTAGCCTGCTGGCAACATATTTAGGGCCCCACAAAGCCAGTGTGTGTGATTTACCCCAAAACTATGCTTCCTGCAAATACTCAGGTGTTACAGGTGTTACTGATGTCCAGCCGCAACACAGATTACATCACTTTCCCACTGCGGCCCCGCCCCCCAACGTCATTTAGATTTTTTTTTTTTTTTAGTAAAAATAATTAAGTTCAGTTAGAGCAGGGGTTTTCAACCCATATATTCGATTAAAACAGCTGCAATTGTGAGATTTTACTAGCAAATCTTTAGTCATCCACTAGAGGGGGGCAATTTGACTATTCTCCCAGCTAATTGTCACACTAAATTTGGTAAGCTGTTTATATTTTTAATGTTTCAGTTTAACTAATACCGTCTATACTAGAAATGCACCGATTGCAATTTTCTTGGCCGATTCCGATTTCCGTTTTTATTGGCAAGTGTGACCTGCTAATACAGATTTTTGCTGATGAAATTTAAATAAACCCTTCCGTTTTTTGGCAAACAAAGTGCTGCACAACAGAGGTTTAAAACATGTAAGAAATTTTTTTATTATTCCTTTAATAGTAAAGTAGTATTTTATTAAAGGGGTCATATAATGCCATTTTTGTACAAGCTAATATGATTCTTTAGGGTCTAAATTAAAAGTTTGTAATATACTTTAATGAAAAATCAGGGTTCTCAAGTTTTATCAAAAGCTTGGAGTGAGATCACATGCGGTTAGGGGAGGAGCCCTAATGGAGCCCCGCCCTCGACCATCCCCGCCCCCCAATTTTACCCATTGTTCATAATTAACCAGCACAAATTGAAATTCTAACAATTGGTAAATCTGATAAATGACAGAGCAATTAATCACATCAAATATACTCTTTAATGTCATATTTCAAAAATTACAAATATACAAAAATTACAAAAATATAACAAATTGCTCCAAACAGTTTGGAAAAACAAATCTTTTTGCATTTTGAATGTGTCTAGTCAAAATGGTATAATGATTTATTGTGTGGTGGGACATTGTGAACAAATGACATACATGTAGCCTTAATGTAACTAGAAAGACTATTAATAACCCTCTGGGGTCTAAGGGGTTTTTGGGGTCCTTGAGATGTTCTGACATGCCCTGACATTTGTGCTTTTTTCAGTTGCTTATAAACATATTAATGGCAAAGGTGTAATTACACTATATTTAGCACAAACAGGGCTACCATAATATGTGAGCAACGTGCATGTACATGTTTGTATTTGAGAGAATAATGTTTATGCATGGTTATTGAAAAAACTAAAGTTTCTGAAATAAGGCCACAAAACACATACTAAATATGTGTCAATAAGACTTGACTAATGGATGTCGTTGCCTAGAGTTTTTTCTTCAAAATGATGTGAAAATCATCCTGCCTAATCATTCACATAACACAATACATTGATTTAAATCTTGTAAAACACTTTTTGTTTGGAAAGGCAATATGCGCAAAGGGCGTCAACCATTTAACACCATCATGCATATTTAGTGATTCACACCTGAGGAGACAATGGGGCCCACATACTTAATGAGCCATTCATTCAGGTGTGTCACCTATAGCCACAAGAAAGAATGCAAGAGCATTGGTTCACAGTTGGAAGCATCTCAATTTTATTTTATTTTTTCCACAAATTGTGCTTGCAAATTGTATAATATCCAAGGAAAACATGTCTAGTAATTGTGCAGTTAATTCTCATACTGTATTCTCAGTTTTGGAATATGTATCCTCTCCCCAAATTTGTCAATAATAAAACACAATAAAAATTATTTAAAGAAAAGGCTTATATTTACCTTTTAACATTTGTTTACATCTACCTTGTAAATATATATATTTTTTATTAAAAAGGTTACAATTACAACAACAATTCAAGTGTAATCTTTCTTTGTAAAAACTAAAGTATACATTTTATCATACATATTTCAAAGTTAAGGATTCATTACTTTGAATATAGCCTACATTGACAAAACATACTATATTTAACATATTAGTAAAAATTGGCAAACAAAAGCTTATTTGAGGTGGCAGATATTTTACAGTAAAAATATATAATCTATCCAAAACTAGTCAATGAAATGTTGTCTTTCATATGTCTGTAACATAGGTCTTTCGTTTTTATTATAAGGAATATAAATGTTAATTTGCCGTTTAATACGTTGCTTATACAAATTTCAACATATTTCAGTCGATTTTTACTCATCTCAGAGTAAAATCATCTCTGTTTGACTGAGTATTCGCTGAGTTATGGTTCATTTTCGGACGCGTTTCAGAATGGACTTCACTGACCGAGAGGAGGCAGAACTCGCATCATGTTTATTTTTCTTTATTTGGCGAAAAGCACAACATTTTGTTTTTATTGTGAGTATACACAAAAATAATACACACTTAACAGGATCGATTGATGTATAACACAAGCATATAAGATAAAAATTATTTTTTTTTTTTTTTTTTTCACTGATAAGGAAAATATCGTGCCGGCGCAATAGCCGACCTCAGGGGGTTAATATAATAAAATGAAGAATTGCATTCAGATAAGCTAGCCAAACTGAGCCAAAGCTTCTGGCCTGGTTGCAAAGTAGTTGTAGAGTTTTTGACTGCATCAATAATAATGTATACGATGGGCTATATGATAATGGCTTATGGTACCTTTAAGGAAGGTTCTAGTTTATGTTATGCTGTCACTTTAAGAGAGTCCTTGGTTATTGCGGGAAGTAAGAAGTGACTGTATGCTGTCGCGTGTGGTCATGCCAATGAGAATGACAGAGTAAAGTTACAGTTCTGTTAAGCACGGTCTGGTCTCCATTTATTACATATTTGGCGACGAGGATAAACAACGCACTTCTGCTAACGAATCGTAGGGGTTGGCACAATTGAGGAAGCCCTGCTTGAACGGATTATATTGACTAAATGGCGATGTTCGGGACAGTGGGGGAATTTGTGGAAGAAAATGGTGACTGGCTCGAGTATACAGAGCGTCTGGAGCATTTCTTCGCCGCGAACGAGATCATGGAGGAAGAAAAGAAACGCTCTCTTGTTAAGTGTGTGCGGAGCAAAGACGTATAAGCTCATGAGGAACTTGTCAACACCGCGAAAGCCGGGAGATTTGGCTTGCAAATATTTAATTGACCTGGTCCAGAACCACCACAGCCCTAGACCTTCAGTGATTGTGCAACGTTTTAAGTTCCACAGCCATTTTCGTAAGACTGGAGAATCTATTTCAAAGTTTGTGGCTGAGCTGCGTCAGCTGTCTGAGCATTGAGTTTGGTGCTGTACTGGAGGACATGCTGCGTGATCGTGTTAATGATGACATGATTCAACGCAGGCTGCTGGGGGAAAAGCAGTGATGCTGCACTCTCGTTTACAAAAGCAATGGAAATCGCACAAGGTATGGAGTCGGCAGCACTATATGCGAAAGATATTCAGAAAGCAAGTGGCAGTGCTCAGAGTGATGCGTTTCATGTGTCTAAGGCTGTTAAAGTGAAATCAGTGGAATGTTACAGATGTGGGGGAGCTCACTTTGCAAATGTTTGTAAATTCAAAGACACTGTGTGCCATAATTGTGGCAAGAAGGGACATTTGGCAAAGACAACAAATCTACAGGGAAAAACTCAAAGGGTGGATGGAAACCTCACTTAAAGACACATCACATAGTGGAGACTGAACAAGAGGAGACATGTTCCTATTCAATGTTTAACTTGAGTGAAACTCGTTCAGACCCTCTTTATGCGACAAATCAAATTAATGGAGCAAACCTTAAGATGGAGGTTGACACAGGAGCTTCTGCATCAATCATCAGTGAGGAGACTTATGGGAAGCTATGGACTAATGAGCAGACACCAGCATTATGTGAGTCTTCCATTTAATTGAGAACGTATACAGGAGAGATCATTCCGGTAATGGGTGCGATGGAAGTGATCATTGCCTATGGCAGCCAGGCGGCTGAAGCTTGCTTGCTCGTTGTCAAGGGAACAGGCCCGAGCCTGCTGGGGCGTGATTGGCTCAGTAAAATTCAGTTAAACTGGGGAGAGATAAGACTCATAATATGGCTTTGTGCTGGGGATGTGGTTGTGAAGTATCCAGATGTGTTTAAGGAGGAGCTGGGCACCCTAAGGGGCACCACGGTGAAACTTTGCGTGGAGTCCAATGCTACACCTCACTTCTTTAAACCCCGGTCTGTCCCATATGCAATGAAGCATAAAGTGGAAATGGAGCTTGAGAGGCTTCAGCAGCTGGGTATCATTGAGCCAATTAAATTTTCAAACTAGGCAGCCCCAATCGTTCCCGTGCTAAAAGAGGATGGTACAGTCCGCATTTGTGGAGACTATAAGCTGACAATCAATCAAGCAGCGAAGGTGGAGACATACCCTATTCCAAGAGTGGAAGATTTGTTCTCAATACTGGCTGGAGGCAAAACTTTCACTAAGCTTGATATGAGTCATGCCTATCAACAGTTGTTGCTGGATGAGGAGTCAAAGCAATACGTCACGATCAACACTCACAAAGGGCTGTTTAAATATAACAGGCTGGTGTTTGGGGTGGTGTTTGGGGTGGCGTCTAGCCCGGCCATTTTTCAAAGAACAATGGAAAATCTGCTGCAGGGAATTCCAAACGTGGCAGTATACCTCGATTACATTCTGGTCACAGGGAAGACATAAGAGGAGCATCTCAGTAACCTCGACCAGGTGCTCAAGAGGATGTCGGAGGCAGGGCTGTGGCTAAAACAATGCAAGTGTACATTCCAGGCAGAGAGTGTAACCTACCTGGGACATCAAATATCAGCCCATGGCCTCTTTCCAGTGGCAGAAAAAGTCAGGGCCATCAAGGAGGCCCGCAAGCTGGGAAATGTGTCAGAGCTTAAGTCATTCCTGGGGATGGTAACTTATTACGGGAAGTTCTTGCCGGAGCTATCAACTGTGCTGGCCCCGTTGTACCGGCTGTTACATCATAATTGCCAGTGGAAGTGGGGAGTGGAGCAGGAGGCTGCTTTCACCAAAGTCAAAAATCTGCTGCAGACAGCCAGTGTGTTAGTCCATTTTGACCCTGAGAAGGAGCTTACAGTGTCGTGTGATGCCTCTCCATACAGCATTGGGGCCGTTCTGTCGCACATAATGGAAGAGGGCTCAGAGAAACCCATTGCATTTGCATCAAGGACGCTTACAAAAGCGGAGAAGGGTTATTCTCAACTAGACAAAGAGGGCTTGGCCGTGGTATTTGCTGTGAAGCGTTTTCACCAATATCTCTATGACCGTTCCTTAACAGTTTTCACGGACCATAAGCCATTGATGAGCCTGTTCAGTGAGCATAAGAGTGTCCCTTCCATGGCATCAGCTCGTATCCAGAGGTGGGCACTGACACTGTCTGCCTATTAATATCGTATAGTGTACAGTGCAGGGAAGGAGAATGCCAATGCGGATGCATTGAGCCGATTGCCACTTCCAGACACCCCTGTGTCCACTCCTCTGCCTCACGAAACTCTTTTCCTGCTGGAAAAGTTGAGTGACTAACCAGTGAGCGCGAAGCAGATCAAAGCTTGGACAGAAAGGGACAAGGTCTTGTCAAAAGTCAAAAGATTTGTGCTACAGGGTTGGCCATCCATTGTTGCAGATGCGGAGATGAAACCTTTTGAGAAAAGGAAAAATGAGCTCTCAGTCGAGGATGGTTGCATCTTATGGGGTTCAAGAGTGGTGGTGCCTCTGCCAGGGCGAGCCAGAGTCTTACAGGAGGTCCACATAGCCCATCCTGGGGTTTCACGCATGAAGAGTTTAGCGAGGGCCTATGTCTGGTGGCCAAATATGGATCAAGATCTCGAAAACAAGGTCCAACACTGCAGGGAGTGCCAGGAAAACCAGAAAATGCCCCCACCCATTTCTCTTCAGCCCTGGGAGTGGCCTAACAGGCCTTGGTCCAGGCTGCACTTGGATTTTGCGGGTCCTTTCATGGGGCGGATGTTCTTGGTCATGGTGGATGCTTGCACCAAATGGCTGGAAGCACACATTTTGAAAAACATTACAGCTGCTGTGACAATTGACACACTGCGCCAAGTGTTTTCAAGTTGAACTTATTCATCTTCAACCGGTAGGAGTGAAATTTTAGACTTTAGAGACTGTGGATTCCATCAATTCCTGGATTCTTGGACTAAACATATGAACTGACTGGTTTTCAAAGAATCATTCTGAGTGTTCATTACAAGCAGTGGACTCTTGTTAAATTTTGAAGTGTTCAATTTTGTTTTATTTTGGTGTTTAATATCTTTCAGAAACTTGTTTGAGGTTTATGGGTAAATGTTCAAAGTTTTGAATAACTAAACTAAGATCAAATTTAAGAACAGAACGGTTAAAGAAGAGAAAAGGTTGATTACATGCTTAATGATAACCGGCTTTAAAATTTAACCTGGTGAATTGGCTATCAGCGAAGTAGGAAAACAGAAGGGAAGTTGACGAGTGATATTGCCATAAGTCTGTAAGGGAAGAAAAAAAAAAAAAAAGGTACAAATCCTTACTATTGAATGTAAACTAAACTGAGGTCATTGTACACTGAGTGTGAGAAACAATTGTTTTATTTATTTATTTTTTATTTATTTCATTGTTAAAATATAATCTATCTTATTCTTACCTCAACCCCCGTATCTGAGTGGTTCACTGCTGTCGCACATCTCTCTTCTTGGACGAACCTAGACTGCTGAATCTACTGGTCCATTGATAAAATAACTTGCAAGATATTCGGGTGTCACGTGTTACACGCGCATCTATGTTGCCTAGTAATGAACGAAATCTGGCCGAGATACGTGCTGGCGGCAGGAAACACTTTGTGTGCCTGCGCCTCGTATACAACGTTATATATAAAGCTTGCAGGACAACTTGGTTGGCATTGCCTTTTCAGCATGAGAAATACACGGTGTGGCGTGTGAGTGTGTGAATTGGTCGAAATGCGTGTGTCTCACGGCCAATGCGTGAGACTTGAGAACCCTTGAAAAATTCTCATTAGTATTGTAAGAAAACACAAATTTTACCTGGTCAAAAACAGTGCATTTGTCTTTGAATGATAATAAGCTTTGCTCACCCCGCCCCTCTGTTCTGTGCGTACACCGTTTGTAATAACACAATAACCATAACGCGTTGTTCATTATAAACTTGGGATTATGAATTATATTGAGAACGTCATACATAGAAAACATGCCGTAATGTACCCTGAGTGTAAACCTTAGCTGCATTCATCGTGAAGCATGCAAGCGATTTGCAAAGATTAATATAAAGGTTAATAAAACATTTCACTCACTTCTTCTGGAGGTGCAGCAGGAACACGAATAGTTGGTAACAATCCTTTTTTCAGGAGCAGCTTCTTAGCAAAACCAGCTTTATACTGACCCTCGTTTATAAAGCAGTCTGGTGTGTGAAATGATTTGCGCAAACATGAAAGCAATTCGAAAGCAAAAGTAAAATGCACAAATCATATTTTTTCCCTTATATTATCAATGAGGATGACATGGGCCCTTAAGTGGGTCTAAGTTTTGTAACACTAACTCTTTCTGATGATGTGACCTTTCTTTACACATACACACACACAATGAAACACACACACAACTACTATATACTTACTTGCTTCTGGGATTGGGTACTTTTTGTGGATTGCTGGTCAACAGGTGATCCTGATCTTTGAGTTTGGAGAGATGGTCCTCCCAGAGAAGGCGGTCTGGTCTGCTTTTCAGATATGGGCTCCTGAATTTGCTGGGGGGCTACTGTCACGAAACTGCTCCGAGACACGAAGGTGGAGAATCCAAAAGCAGCTTTTAATTAAGGGGTAATCCAAAGAACAGGCAAGGTCAAACACAGGAGGGCAGTCTGTACAAACAAACAAATAAACAAACAAAACAGGTAGGGGTCAGAGGCAAAAGAGTAATCCAGGGCAAGAAATCCAAAAACCAAGAGACATGAAAACCAGGAGAATGCTCAGAATTGCAGTGTGACACTAAAACAAGACTTCACAGGGAATGAATGAGTGAACATTGTATAAAAAGGTTGAGACTAACAGGGTAATGAGATACAGGTGAATGCAATCAGTGATGATGAGTCCGGGCAGTGAGTTTGTGAGAGTGACAATAGTCTGGTGTGGAGTGCCCTCTGGTTGCTCTCATGGGCACTCCAGCTGGTTACATAGCTCCCCCTCAAAGGAGTGGCTTCCAGACGCTCTAAAATAGTCCAGGAGGGAGGTGGAGCGGAGGCGGACCCAGACCCGGGGGCGGGATGGAGGGCCAGGCCCGTGGAGTGGAAGAGGACCTGGAGACTGCGGCAAGACGGGAGGCCAGGGCAGAGCAGGCAGTGCCAGCGACCATGGTGGATCAGGCTGTGCAGGCGACCAGGGCGGATCAGGCTGTGCAGGCGACCGGGGAGGAGACGACCCTTCAGGAGGCCGGGGAGGAGACGACCCTTCAGGCGGCCATGGAACAGGAACAGACACCAGCTCAGTGACAGGAACAACCACCGGCTCAGGGACAGGAACAGACACCGGCTCAGGGACAGGAACAGACACCGGCTCAGGGACAGGAACAGACACCGGCTCAGGGACAGACACAGTGGCAGCGGCTATCTCTGCTGAGGGCACAGGTTCAGGCATGTCGGCGGCCATCTCTGCTGAGGGCTCAGGTTCAGGCGTGTCGACAGCCATCTGTGCTGAGGGCTCAGGCGACGTGGCAGTGGCCATCTCGTCCGGAGACACTGGCTCGGTGGCAGCCATTTTGTCTGGAGACACTGGCTCGGCGGAGACCATCTTGTCCTGAGACACTGGCTCGGCGGCGGCCATCTTGTCCTGAGACACTGGCTCGGTGGCGACCATCTTGTCCGGAGACACTGGCTCAGCGGTGGCCATCTTGTCCGGAGACACTGGCTCGGTGGAGACCATCTTGTCCGGAGACACTGGCTCGGCGGAGATCATCTTATCCTGAGACACTGGCTCGGCGGCAGCGGCGGCCATCTTGTCCGGAGACACAGGCTCGGCGGGCGTGACGTGAACAGTCTCTGGATCGGCAGAAGTGACGTGAACAGTCTCTGGATCGGCAGACGTGACGTGAACAGTCTCTGGCTCGGCAGGACTGATGTGAAGCTCTGGCTCAGCAGGACTGATGTGAAGCTCTGGCTCGGCAGGACTGATGTGAAGCTCTGGCTCGGCAGGACTGATGTGAAGCTCTGGCTCGGCAGGACTGAGGAAGTGACAAAAAGTTGAGCCGCTCAGTTGCAGGGCCAAGTCAATATAATGTTTCAGAGTCCAGCTAGGGTGATGCAGTGGCATAAAGGAACTGAGCGGCTCGGATAGCCCTCCACGAAAAAATATCATCAGGCATACCTCATCCATAGAAGTCAGGTGAACAAGCTCCAAAAAGTCAAAAATGTAATTTTCAATGGGTTGCTCTCCTTGACGGAGACGCATAATCTTGACTGCTGGATTCATGATGGCGAAGTCTTCTGTCACGAAACTGCTCTGAGACACGAAGGTGGAGAATCCAAAAGCAGCTTTTAATTAAGGGGTAATCCAAAGAACAGGCAAGGTCAAACACAGGTAGGCAGTCCATACAAACAAACAAATAAACAAACAAAACAGGCAGGGGTCAGAGGCAAAAGAGTAATCCAGGGAACAGGGCAAGAAATCCAAAAACCAAGAGACATGAAAACCGGGAGAATGCTCAGAATTGCAGTGTGACACTAAAACAAGACTTTGCAGGGAATGAATGAGTGAACATTGTATAAATAGGCTGAGACTAATAGGGTAATGAGATACAGGTGAATGCAATCAGTGATGATGAGTCCGGGCAGTGAGTTCTGGGAAATGTAGTTGGTGAGAGTGACAATAGTCTGGTGTGGAGTGCCCCCTGGTGGCTCTCATGGGCACTCCAGCTGGTGACCATTACAGCTACATGAATCAAAGAGTAAATTTACAGCTTAAGACAAATGATTAAGTTAAGTTTAGGACAGATTTTGACAAATTATTTATTTAATACAAAATAAGGCAAGTACAAGTTTAAGTATTGGTTAAGTCCAAAGTCTGACCTGTCATCTCTTTTACTACCACAAGAACATATGGCAGTGTTCTTTTGTAAAATTAAGTAAATATAGCAATAGGAAGTTCTAGCTCTGTTAACAAAATGTGTTAGTCCTTAATTGATGTAATTTAATCATATTTTAAAGCAAAGACAATGCAATATTTTTATGCACTTTTTTGTTGCTGTTTTTTTTATCCCATACCATAGTGGCAAGTAATCTCCCCACTGCATGTTAGGATGATGGGAATTTCTGAGGACATCTTCTTCTTCACATTCTATATCAGTTTCATCATTATCATCTAATTCAAGAGGCAAACATGAACAGAAATTGTGTTACAGCAATAAAAAAGGTTTCACAGATTGTGCCCATTGTTACGTGCAGGGAAGGCAAGTAGTGGGATTATATAAATATGTATGCATCCTTTCTACTGCTACATTTCCATCATCCCTCACTCTCCTACCTGGAAGAACGTTGAAGGAAGCAAGTAAAGGAAAAGTACAAAAGGAATAATAGAATGAAGAGAAGAAAACTATTATAATATTACTGGGCTGGAATATTGCATAATCAAAGTCAAATCAAAATCCTTTTTTGTTTGTTTTATATATACATATACATCCTTGGATAAACAACATTTATTATAATAAAACATGTCAGGTGGGGACATTTTGAGCACTATTAATTAAATCGATTAATTTAAATGGACAAATTGAAATAACTGATTTGTGGATATTGATGAGACTTTCCAACTCGCCATATCAGCTTTTGCAAAATGCATAAATCAGCAGGCTTACGTTTCAATAAAGCATGACATTTGTTTCAAAGTATTTTATATATAGTATATAGTATAGTATTATATATTTTGTGTTTAGACATAAGTGATATATACAGTATATACACAATGTATATATATATCACATTATGACCACCTTCTTAATATTGTTTTGGTCCCCCTTTTGCTGCCAAAACAGCCCTGCAGATTTGGAGATGCTCTGACCCAGTCGTCTAGCCACCACAATTTGGCCCTTGTCAAATTCGCTTGCCCATTTTTCCTGCTTCTAACATATCAACTTGAGGACAAAATGTTTACTTGCTGCCTATATATCCCACTCACTAACAGTTGTCGTGATAAAGAGATAATCAGTGTTATTCACTCCACCTGTCAGTGTTCATAATGACAAATTAAATAACTTTAGACTTATCATGAAGCAGGTTTTCTCTTTGAGCGGGAATGGAAATCCTGGAGTGGAGCGAAGTGATTACAGAACACTTCTTCACAGAGTACTGTCACTCCACTTTTGATCAGATCCCTCTCAGCAGTGTGTATCTACCTCGTCACCTGTCTGTCCGTTCCTAAATTCCTCTACAAACTAAAATAAATACATTTTTTACACTATTTGAGACATTTAAGACTTTTTATGGCCATAAGAAACACTGGAGGAACCCTGGATTTGTGAAAAAAATCCATTGTAGCGATGGAGAACTTTAATCCCTGGAATAAGAACTGGTTGATTCATAATTGAATAACTCAGTAAATGATTGACAATTGCAAAGTAAAAAGAATACCTGTCAAACAGTCTTCAAATTTCTTAGTTATTTTTCTTCTTTTTGCTTCAAGTCCAGCTACTTCAGCTTCTGTACTACTTGTGAAGTCGCAGTTGTCACATGCTTTAAAGTCATCTACAAATCATAAATAACGGCAAAAAGAGGCAAAGCAAAAATCTTTTCAATAAATAACAATCATATGGCTAGTCACATTCACATATATGTAACGTAATATTACCTACCAGATCTCATCTTCTCTTTCAGAAGTGGAAACTTTCTCCAACTTTCAGATGGTTGCCGGCGTTCACTCAAATGTCTTGTTGGCTTTATACATTGAGTGAAATGCATAATAAATCCTAACAACCGGACTAAAACTTGCAGTTGTTACTGAATGCAGCGCTGTGTACACAAACTGATCTAATTTGATTAGAGAATGGTGTTGTCTGCCTCAAGGCACAGCAAATTTTGTAATTACTTTATCAAAACAATCAATGTGCTGTGTGCAAGCATTGCAGGTGAAAGGGAACCATCATAATAGCAGCACCACAATGAGAAATCATATCAAGTTCAAACTCAAATCAGTCAGTATTATTATTGACTGACAAATGCGGAAAGTCAGCTGCCCATCACTATATTCACCACTGCCTTGGGGAATCAAAGTATTTCATTTTCATATACGCTTCAATTATTGATAAGCTTGGAGTCACAAGGCACAGTAAAAAAGCTTTCCAGGTTTTTTTGGGATATGACATCACATAACAAAATACCATCCTCTCGTTTTTCTTTAACAAAGGCAAAGTCTTTTTGTCTTTGTCATTGTGCAAGAGGAAACATCTATTTCTTTCCTTTACTGAAACAAAATGGCAATTTTTGTTTGATATCTTATTTCTGTAGCTTCCTGCCCTCTCTTGTTCACAAAGTCTCTTTGCAACTTGGCTGAAGGGATTTTTTTGCATTTCTCACTAATTTCTTCAGAATTTGCAGATATTTAATTGAGAGAGCACTGGAAATGTCTAGAATCATCTGACAGATGTTTCAAGTTATGAACATTATAGACCAAAAAAGTGGTGTGTGTATATATGCTTACATTTGTCAACAAAATAGTCTAAAATTTGTTTTGCATAGTCCATGTAAGCAGAACGCTTCTTCTCACAGGAGTCCAGAAGGATTGATACAGCAACTGTTAGGCAGAGAAAGTGTTCATATACATCCCTGTGCAACACCTTTTTCAAAACTACAGGTCCAGTGTATTGAAGGAATTGCCAAAGCTCTGTGGCTCCACCGATCCAATTCTTCTAAGGATCACTAGGCAGCTTCACTACGCAAATTCACTAGGCAGCTTCCCAGATAAAGACACAAGAAGAGTTGAAATCTACCCAACTTTTCTATGTGACAGTCAACATTCAGGTGGTCCTTTTTTTTAAAAGCACAGCAGACGTTTTACAACTCCAAGACATACTAAATGCATATATTCAAGAGGAAAACCTGTTACACATCTTATTCCTACATTGAGTAAAGGGGATTCTCCAACCTGATGATTAACATAAAGTCCATTAGAGAAATCTCTATGAGTTCTTAATGGGTAGTCTCCCAGGAACACAACTCTGTTCTTATACTCTCCCTTAATTGTGCATCTTTCACAACTGTCATATCCATTGTGTCCTTTTACACAATTTAAGAATGCTCGAGCTGGAGCATCACAAACAAAAGGCTTTGATGCGCACATGGATTTTGTGGCCATTCACAGTGATTTGCTTTCTCTGTAGTTCTGAGTATTCTGCTAAAAAGTCTTCAAGAAAATCATCAACAGAGATAGGTTTATGTACACCACAAAAAACTGCAACTATAAATGGTTCAAAGTCACTGAAACAACAGATGATTGGCCATCATTGGGCATTAGATGACTTGAAAAGAGGAACTCCATCAATGTTTACTAATAGGTCCACAGAGTTTGAACTTTCCAAAAAAGAATTTCCGGGCAAGAATTTTCACAACAGAGCATTCAATACCTAAGTAAACATACTGTCCACCACACTTGTCTTCTGTCTGGATTTGACGAGGTGTTATCAATAAATCCTAGAATCTTTCGGTACTTCTAAACCTTCATCCTTCAAAATACCAAGCAATTCATCAATTTGGCTTTTTCCACATTTACTTCTTGTAGCCAGGGAGCAAGCTTTTCTTGAAAGGTTGGCTTATCTTCTTTTGCAGATTCTGTGCCTTCTTTCAGAATCAGTTGACACATATTCTTTGTATCCAAAATCTGAATCTGTATCACCAAGTTCAGCCGATTCATGTAAAGTACTGTTTTCCTCTGCTGCTAAATTTTCACCTCCATCTACATCACACTGGTTGGGATGATCCAAAATTTCAGGGCAATCATCTTCGCTACTACATTCCAATGCAATTTCTGCAGCTTCTGAGTGGATTTTTCTCCAGCGTTTAAGATAAGACATGCCATGTTCTACACAAAAGGCAAACCTAACAGTTAGGACTATATCAATGCAATCATTTTCAAATTCTGAGGGTGGTAAAAGTTTTCTACCACCAAAAACATCAGAGGTTATTAATTTCATGAAAAAATAAATATAAAAAAATCCATTATTGGCTAGCTAGCAACTGCATTCTAAAGTGCAAATCTATTCAATGTAGACTAACAGAAAAACAAAAGTGATAAGCTTACAGCAGAATCAGATCAACTACAGGACGGGCCTTCAATGTACTAAAATTTGTAATCAAATTTACTGTGTATACTATTTACTATGAGTATTTGAGCTGTAAGACTATGTGCCATATTACAGAGAGAAGAGCAGCACCATCCCAGGAGGGATGAATACCATCTCTTTTCAACAGGTCAGGTCTGCCCCAAAAAGTTTTCCAATTGTCTATGAATTCTATGTTATTACGCGGACACCAATTAGACAGCCAGCCATTAAGTGAATACAATCTACTAACTATCTCATCACTCCGGCGAACAGGAAGGGGGCCAGAGCAAATTACAGTGCCTGACATCATACTTGCAAGTTCACACACCTCTTTAATGTTAATTTTTGTGATCTCTGACTGGCGGAGTCCAACATCATTAGTGCCGACATGAAAAATGATCTTAGAGAATTTACGATTAGCATTAGCAAGCACTTTTCAATTTGCTTTGATGTCAGGCGCTCTGGCTTCCGGCAAACATGTGACTATGGTGGCTGGTGTCTCTATTTTCACGTTCCATGTAATATAATCGCCAAAAGCTACACTGTGTAATTTTTAAGTTGATTCTTAGCAAAAAACACTTTGTTCTTTCAAAATTATATGTGCTCATTCATGTGTAGTTACTTTTACCAACTAATCAAGTATTCTTGTAAGCGTAGAATCTGCCATTTAGAATACATACGAGCGAGTCGCTTGAATGGCGGAAGCCATGTTGCGCCTCCATCTTGAAAATACATTAGCCAAAGAGGGACATACCTAGAAATTCAAGCTTCACCCTTCGCGTTTTTACACTCCGTGGAAGATTACTCGCGACTGCTGGCAGATTTGAAATAATACTGCCACCGTAGGAGTTAAAACGCCCTCGGAATGGGAGGAGCTAGAAAGTAATATTCAGTTGGTAGTTATATACAATTTCACCGCTAGGTGGGAGAAAATCCTACACAGTGTCTATATTAATATTATCATAAAATGTTCTGCTACAATACTATGTTTACATGTTTACCATGTGTAAAATTTATGGTAAATGTTTGTGATTTGTGAATGGAAAAGTATTCTAACAGGACCGATATGGTAGATTTAAACGGAGTGTTTTCAGATAATTTACCCATCTCTTGTGGTGTACCACAAGGCAGCGTATTGGGACCCTTACTTTTTTTAATGTATATAAATGATCTAAAAATGGCCTGTTCTAGCCACCTTCTATTATATGCTGATGATGCAACAATAATTGTTACTGATGAGAAGAAATAAATAATAGAAAGTGAATTAAGTAGAGAGATTGCGGAAGTATCCAACTGTTTTTTTCAAAATAAACTGTTTTTACATTTAGGTAAAACTGAAGCTATTTTATTTGGTTCTGCGGCTAAATTGAGAAAATGTTCCAAATTAGAAGTGAGGGTTGGAGATTTGACGATTACTGCTAAGCAAGAAGTGAAATATTTAGGATGTACTTTGGATAAAAAATTAACTGGGGATAGTATGGCTGTTCAAGTTCATTCTAAAGTATGTAATCGAATAAAATTCTTAGGAAGACAGGCTGCTTACCTTAAAAATGTTAGCTGGTGCATTAGTGCAAGCACATTTTGATTATGCAGCAACTTTCTGTACGAAACGAGTGAAAATTAAATTACAGACTGCTCAGAACAAGTTGTGTAGAATTATTCTAAGCCTTCATCCACAAATGCATTTAAATACTAATCATTTTAGGGAAATAGGGTTTTTAAAAGTGGACAAGAGGGTAATTTTTCTTAAGTTGATGATGGTGTATAAAATATTACAGAGAAATGTTCCAAAGTATTTGTGTGACTATTATGTTTTCATAAGAGATGTTCATAGTTTTTCTACAAGGTCAAGGATAAACAATATATACTTGTGTCGGTATAAGAGTTTAAATGGGAAGAATTCGTTTTTGTATTCTAGCGCTGTTGCTTGGAATGAATTGCCTGATTGCTTAAAACAAATTCATGAAGAAGGTCTTTTTAGAAGAGAAGTTAAAAAATGTCTTTTTAACGATGTTTGAGGTATTATATGTATGATGATGTGTGTTGTGTTGATCTCATTCCCATTACGAACTGCTCGTCCATTTTTGAATTCTGAGGACCACAATGGAAATAAGCCTATGGCTTTTTTGTGTATTTTATCCTCGACAGTTTCTTTTTAAAGATGTGTATGAATTGGTCTTTTGGGCTTGATTGTACTTGTTTTAAATATATTGTCAAATAAATCAAACCGTATTAGTATTCTAACAGTTCAGTGTGGTTGAGAATGTCAGCGCTAGTTTTATCACCTTGTGTTGACGCTGTGAAACGGCATGACTTGTAAATTATGCTTGGCGGGCCACATATGTATTTTAATAGACAAGCTGTGACCACCAACTACCCACCCAAACTGGCTTCCAGAAGCCATTTTAACCCCCTGGGGTCAACAATCACGCTGGCGTGATTTGCTCGCTTTTTTTCTTATCAGTTCAAACGATACTCCAAATACTCTGTTGACTTTGATCTTACAAACCAGTTTCATACATCAATCGATCCTGTTAAGTGTGTGTTATTTTTGTGTATACTCACAATAAAAACAAAGTGTTGTGCTTTTTGCTAAATAAAGAAAAATAAACATGATGCGAGTTCTGCTTTCTCTCTGTCAGTGAAGTCAATTGAGGGACTCGTTTTTTCTTTGGACCACCTTCCCAGTTCTTCTACTAACCTGGACCTTTGAATTGCACTTGCTGTGCTCTGGATTTATCCTGATGAAGAATCTGTAAATAAAACATCATGCATTACTCTATCAAAGAAAAAAAAACCTGTCATAAGAATCTTACCATATGGGACTTGCTGCTGCATGGGAGTTGTAAGATATTTGTATTTGTAGTGATTCATCAATTTAGCTCAAAGGAATTATTAATTAATTTATAGGGAATTCGAAAGAGTCACTTATTACAACCGAGCAAATGACTCGTTCGCGGTTCATTTGAACTGGCTGTAACTATCAACTCTGCAACGTGAAGACTAAAATTTACTGTTTAATGTTATGTATTTGTATTATTTTTCTTTATTCATAATTTCATAATGTATTTTGTCAAGCAAGAGTTATGCATGTGTTCAGTGCATGAGGAGATTATAGATAGAATGGAACCATGTGAAGATCATGTCACATGAGACAGGTGGTTGAGCTATATTTTGTAGAGGGTGTGTACAATGTAACATGTTTTCAACTGATGCAGATGTAAACAACAGAGATATGTTCTTAATATGGAAGTGAATTGTGCCATGTGTTCGTATGACATATACGTTCCATTTTTAAAGCTAAGCAACATAGTTTGTTACCTTAAAAGGGAGCTGCTCTATAATGTATATAAGCTCTATCTTACTGTACCACCTCAGAGAAACAGAGGCATATGAGAAACAAAGGCATATGAGAAACAAAGGCATATGGCATGAGAAACAGAGGCATATGAGAAACAAGGGTATAAGCTTAGAGAACCTTGATGGCAGAGAAACATAAAGCCAGAGAAACCATTTACATCTAACATGATGGGATGAGAAGATTAAGAATGGGGAACAGAGAAATCTGGAATGAAGACCTCTCATGTAGCCTGGTTCTTATATGTTGTTTCTCTCTGTCTGACACATGATACATAATAAATTAAATCTCTTGGCAAAGGTAACTGGTGTAGCTTCTGTGATTCAACCATAAAGGGGAAACCATGATTTTTAAATCCACAAACGGATATAAATATCCGAACTATAGTGAAACACTATAGTTAGCAAGGTAACTTAGATCAAAAGTTTAAGACATTAAATTCGTAAGCACATAACACAAGTAATACTTCTCTTTAAAATACAAACAAGACTTTATTGATTATTCTAACACATAAAACTAATATCTAACACAAACACACGCACACACATTCATACGAGTTGCAGAAAGAAAGAGAGTAAGGAAAGATTAAGTTTTAAGAGTGAGTTTAACAGTGAGATGATGAAATCCCAAGTTTCTATATGCACTTATATGACATGACCTGGAACGAACCATCAAGCATTATTTTAACCCTTCTATCGTTTCTTAGACAGGTTATTACATTTATATCAATACACCAGTTCAGCTAAAAGAGTCTGGAGGCAGTACTTGCTTGTCTTTGCTTTGGGGATTCCCTTTGTCTGCGTAAAAGGGGTTTCCCGAGTTCGCTGGTCTCCTCATGCCTGATGTCTGCGGCGGCCAGTCATGTGGTGTGCTGGCGGATGGATCGAAAGTCTTTGTCTGAAGCTGGTTTTGTCGAATCGTGGAACGAAACTTTGCCGCAAAACTTAACTTAGAACCGAGACTCACAACGGAAAAGAAAGGAAACTAAGAAAAGAAAGGAAATTGAGAGGAGAGTAGATGATGGCTTGAATGAAGTTGTTTAACCCATGTTCTTCAGATCTTGATTTGGGTTCTTTCGTCTGCGCGTTTACATGGTTACTAGTCTGTCTTAGATCTTCATCTTCCGCTGCATTTTTGGTTCTGCACTAAACTTTGTTCGGGTCTAAGATTTTAAACTCACATGTTTGTCCGGACTCCTGGATCAGTTCTGACCAATTAGACACTGTCTTTATTTAGGAGGTGGCGTTCTCTTCACTTCTTATCATAAATCAAGCTTATCTGTGCTCTCCTCTCTAAGCTCTAGCAGAGAGGACAGAGGCCACAGTTTAGACATTATTACTATTATAAGAATACGAAACATTTTACACAGATTTCATTCAAGCCATCTTTTGAATCAGGGGCTTAGCCACGGGTGTGCCAGGGTGTGCCGGTGCCACCCACATTGGCGGCTGGCACACCTAAAAATGGATGCAGAATTATTTTTTATAGTCTCAATAAAAAATGTTTTACTAAACTTGGGCTATTGTTGTTTACTTAGAAAATATATATTTTTAAAATCAACCCTTTCACGCGTAAGTTACAAATATTTTAATTGACCCCTTGTTTCCATGACGACGCGTCATGATTGTCACGTGACACAACGCCGCCACAATAACTAACAGATGTATCGCTATTCGTTTTATTTAGTTTTTCCTTTTTTATTAAAAATATTCACATATTCGCAACTTGCTTACCATGTCATCTATCTGATATTCCGATTCTTTGTTTAAAAACCTTTATAAATTAGCTTGATCTATAACGAGATGAGCGCTGCAGTTCAGAAAGTCCTGTCAGCCGGATTTACAGCACCTGAATTCCCCAGTTTCTCCCGAAATACATGAAAGTAAGTGGCTGTTAAACTGGCAGAAGAATAGAGTAAACTTTATAGTTCCGCTATGTGTGTCTGATATATGAATAAAACGTCGGCAAATTACATTTGAATAGATTGTAAGCAAATTAGCTCGATATGAAATATTAATAATAAATAATAACTGGTTATAATTGATTATGAATATTTAATTATTATTCATAACGGATTATGATCAATAATTAATATTTTAATTATTTTTAATTATTTTCAGAATTTACTTGTAGCAGAATCAATAGTATGATCATTTTATCAGTTCATCCAATGAACAGAAAGCATAAACAAGTATTAACTCTAGGAAATATAATATCTTCCTGGCCAAGAAGGAATTAATCTCCAGCTAACAATAAATTAAGAACTAATCACGGGTACCAGCATCGGTAACTTAGATCGAAGTTTAAGACAATAAATTTGATAAGCACACACACAAGCAATATCTTTTTAAATACGAAAAATACTTTATTGATTATATACTAACACACAAAGCTGATTAGCTAAAATATGTAACACAAACCCACGCACACGCACACATTCATTCAAGTTACAGAAAGAATTACAAAAAGAAATATATAAATAAAAATAAAAAGGGAAGGATGAGTTTAGAAAGGCGTTTAAGGGTAAGAGGAAGGAAATTCCGAAGTTCTATGCACTTGTAAGACCTGACCTGGAACGAACCATCAATCATTAATTTAACCCTTCTATCGTTTCTTAAACAGGTTAATATTTTTATACACCAGTTAAGCTTTTAAATGTCTGGAGGTATCTACTTGCGTTTCCGTTTGAGGGTTCCCTTTTGTTGGGTAAAAAGGGTTTTTTCGGGGTCCGTTGGTTGATCTCCTCGTGCTTGGAGAGCTTCAGGAAAACCAGTCACGTGGTGGCTGGGGGATGAATGAAAAGTCTTTGGAGTTGAAAGCGTGCGTTGCAGAAGAAACGTGGTCGGAATCTTGTCGCAAAACTTAACTTAGAACCGAGACTCACAACGGAAAATAAAGGAAAACTTAGAAAAGGAAAGAAGATTTAGACTAGAGTAGTAAGATGGCTTGAATAAAGCTGTTGAACCCGTTCTTCTGATCTTAATTTGGGTTCCTCGGTCTGCGCGTTTGTTACATGGTTACTGGTCTGCCGGAACTTAGAGAGAACTGGCGAACAGAGAATCAAAGATTTTAAACTCAAAAGTTTGTCCCCCCCCCTCCTGAAGAGAGCGGACCAATTAGACACTGGCTTTGTTTGCAAAGTCATAAATCATGTCTTCCCTGGGGGTTTAAAGACCAGATGCACAGTTTAGGCATGATTTCTAATTATCAGAATATGAAACATTTTACACAGATTTAATTCCGGCCATCTTGCTAGTTGTGTTCGTAAGATAGCATTGATATGAAACAGTACACACTTTCATTCACACCTCTAATAATTATAACAATTACATGAATTATATGGGATTAAAGCATATTAAATGGACACATGTATTGTAGAAACACATAGAATGATGTATGATGTTTTTAAGTCCATTGAAAATTGTTCTTGAATGAGTTTTACGTATACTGTAGGAAGAATCTCAGTTTTCTGGTTTAGAAAGAAGAGAATTGGTTTGTTGTTCAGAGGTCCTTAAGGAGGAGGGGGTCTGGAATGTGGTGGGCTCATTTCTGAACCAATCTGTCTTTTAAAAAAACCCTCATATTGACAAGCTTTTCGTTAGTTTGGTCATTAGAAGGGTCTTTTGCAGACTCTCTGGCGCCGGGATGGTGAGTTTTATGGACTTTGATAGGTGTATGTCTCTTGGTGTATAAAGTGTATGGGCTTGAGACAGCCCTGAGGTCATGAGTATTTCCTGTTGAAATCTGTTTGCATCATGGGACCTCTTAATTGTGGGATTCTCTCAACCAGTCGGCGTTTCGGCAACAAATCTCGCATTGTCCATTCATTATTTAGTTGGTGTTGGGGGAGGCTCTTTTAAATAGCCAGAATGATGACGATCATGAGACGTTCTGAACAAATCTTCTCTTTTGTTCGGCAGGAAGTAGAGAGTTTGAATTAATTTTCTGGAAGAAAATTAGTCTGTGGTTGGTTTCTACTCATTGTCGCTACATATCCCCCCTCGTTCAATGATGTGTTGAGTAGAAGACATCGGTGAACGCTGGAGAAATGGGTAGAGGAAGCAAACACACACAGCAAACAACAAGACAACACCTCCATGACTGGTCACTTTACTGGTGCAGGGCATTAGATTACCTAGGCATAAACAGGTTCACTCTCTCTCAATATAGTTAATCACGTTGAATAAAGTTTAGTTCAATTTTAGGACCGTTATCCTAATTTGTTTTGGGACGGTGATTAATCAATTTTGTGACTAAATTTGATTTGTTTGTTTTATTCTCTTCTACATTGTTCTAGGTTTGGACCAATTTA
Source organism: Abramis brama (assembly GCF_963993115.1). Taxonomy (NCBI): domain Eukaryota; kingdom Metazoa; phylum Chordata; class Actinopteri; order Cypriniformes; family Leuciscidae; genus Abramis; species Abramis brama. Next base: position 4,335,969 of record NC_139968.1, on the reverse strand, counting down.
CCTTTCAATTTGTGATACGAATGATGCAGGGAGTTCTCTGGCTCACATTCGTTTTGAGGTGACTTACAAATATTAGGCGTGGTGTGTCAATCCTATTATTGTGACCTTGACCCTTATGGGGTGGACAGGCCTTTTACCTAATAAAAGAAAGAAAGGAAGGAAGGAAGAGGTAAAACAAAACAAAGCAGTTGAGTGTTCCTCCTGATATGACTTGTAACTACTGTTGCACAGCTAAGGTGTCAGGGATCATGATGTAATGAGAGGTGTTCTCAGGTGTACTTGTTGGATGAGTAGTTAGTTGCCATGTTTCCTATGGTAAGTGTAGCTAAGTTGTTAAGCTAGTTTCTGAAGTTAGTTTCTACGTGTGGGGGAAAACATGTTTGTTGAATGTTTTGCACAGTAGAGGCGGTTAACTTCTGGATGTTAGTGAGTATGTTAGGGGTGTTGTGTAGTGCATGTATGCAGGTATGTATGTATGTATGGTCAGATCTGTTTCAGTCTGTTTCGCTCCCCCCCTTTGCTTGATGGCTTAGCTTTGATGAGCTTGTTGCCTCTTTGCCTTGGAAAAGGGATCTTCTGTGCTTACTGTTGTTGCTGTAGCACACACATGGTTCTTGAGTTTGGAGCTCGTTTGGTGGTTTCTTTATGAGTGATGGGTAGCCAGCCCAGGATGGTGTTTTCTGGTACCCCTGGGTATTCGTCAGTGGTTGACTGTGAGAGACCACTTTGTTCTGTGTTGTTGTAGAACAAGTGGTTGTCATCTTCATAATGAAGGTGTATCAGGCGAATCGGTGGTCTTCTGTTCCATCGCCATCCTGTTCGTCATCCATGTTTACCTCATTTCTGATGAGAACTTTCAGTTGCCTCATTAGTTGCTCCATGTCTTTTGAGGGTAAACTGTTTTGTTCTTGGGCACACTCAGTGCTGTGTTTAACTGAGTGGTGCCGAGGCGGGTTACTTGAGAAGCGTGGCTGGTCCCATGACTTTTCCATGTGGTTGGTGTGGTATCTGTCATCAGCATGGGAGTCACGTTCTCTGTGCTTCTTACGACGAACTGTGGTGTTGCCGTGCCACTGGTTGTCTTCCAGTGCAAGGCTTGTGTCTTGGCTGAAGGAGTTTGAAACTGTGGATGTTTTCAAACCTTTCTTTGAGGACATCTTCTGTTTGATGTGGGCCTTGTGCGTCAGGTCACGTAACTGTTGAATTGTCATTGTGTCTGCGCAGGCCTCGAGACCAAGATGATGACTTAATCCGGGGTGCAGGTTTCTCAGGAAGAGGTTTTTGAAATTCACATCCTCTTCATGTTCAGGTGAGTTATGTGCACCAAAGAAGGCTTGTCGAAAACGCTGGTAGTAGGCTTGGGGAGTCTCGTGTCGACCTTGTTTGGTTTCCAAGGCGATTAACACACCGTGTTCCAACTCTGGGCCTGTGAATTCTTTTATCAGTGTCTCACATAGTAGCTGGTAATTTGACTTGACATGAGCAGGTTGTCGGTCTAGGAAGCTTCGTACCTCTGAACTGGATGTCGATCTGAGGAGGTAGAACCTGTCTCTGTCAGTCACATGTGGTCTCACCTCTAGGTGGAAGTTGATATCTCGGATGTAGGCTTCAATGTCTCGGCCCTCCGTGGAGTTCGGGTTGAACTGAGTGATATTCTTAACCAGCTTGTTGAGATCTTTAAAGGTCATCGCCTGTGCAGCTCTGGAGTCTGCCTGGATGAGCTCTCTTTGTTTGTTGGCAGTGAACAGTTCGGTGGTGAAGGCTGGTAATGTTTTGGGTTGCGGCCATTCACCTGTTCTGTGGTATGGCAGTTCTTGGATGGAGGACTCTGTTCTGCTCAGCAGTGGTGATGCTGAGGGAGGTCTCTCCCTTCTTGGCTCTGGTTTCTGTTGGAAAATGTGCTGGAGTTCATCTCTGACCGCGTAGAGCTCGTCGTTGACGTCATCTCGCTGTTGGGTCAGATGGTCGATTTCAGCATTGCACCTTTCCAGGTGGTCTTTCAGAGCATTAATTTCAGAGTTCTTGTCTTTAATGTCAGCTTTAGCTTTCTCTAGCTGATGTTCAGCAGACTGGAGTTGGTTTACCAGGTGTTTCTGGACAGTCTTTAATTCTTGTTTTTCACTTTCAGTGGCTGCAAGGGCTTCTTGGAGCTTGTCAACTTGGTTCTTTGTTTCTTGCTCCACTTTGTCAGGCACTTGAGCTTTCGCTTTGAGCTGGTCTGTGCAGCGTTGGGTGTGCATCAGCTCTGTCAGGAACTCAGTGGTATGACGCTTGAAGTCGTCCTGGACTTTCACTTCCAGCTTGTCCATGCGGCTCTGGGCATGTGTCAGCTCCTCCTGAAGGTGGGTGATGTGCTTGTCGCTTAGTGTCAGCTGGGCTGTGAAGGCATTTCTTAGGGAACAGATAATCTTGGTTAGTTCCACTTGGTTGTGGTTCTGATTCTGGCTTGAATCATGTGTCAGGAGTCTTCTCAGCATTATGATTATTATTAAGAATAATAACAGTTCAATTGTCTTTGGTGCGAGGCAGTCTGTAATGCCTCTGAGCATGGAGTCCACGTCAGTGGGGTTCGTCGTCCACGGCATGTTGGCACACTGGGGTGAAGAGACTGACACAGATCTGTGTGGGGTGTAAGCCTATGTGGTTGAACAGCTAAGTGTCGTTTCAGTGACTGTACAACAATAGTGAAGTGTTGTAATGTCTAAGTGTTGGTCTCAGTGTAGACAGGTAGGCTAGTTCTGTGGAAACTTTGTCACTCAACTAAGTGAGGGAAAGAGAGAGAAAGGTTAAAACAAATCTCAATAGCTTGTTTGCATATGACGTCACGTCACTGCGTTGCCATGGCGCGAAATGCAGATGGAGGGCAGGAAGTGTTGTGCTACATTTAGGAAGCACTATAACAAACTCAAAATGCCTATGTTTTGCGTCGTTTATGGTTGCTCAAATCGATCAAACTTTTCAATTTTGCTTATAGTTTCTATAATTAGCAAAGAGCATTTGTGTTAAATAGGAATACATTGTAATAATGTTAATCAAGCTGACTAAATCACACGACTGTGCAGCAGTTCACATGCACTCACAATAAAAATACAATATAATTTAAAACAAAGACAAGCTCATTATACAAAGGAAATAATATTACATATCTAGACAAATTGGGTTGCTTATAGTTAAAAGAATGTCATGAACGATTTAGGCTAGATGTATTGATTGCATTAGTGCGTGATATTGAAGAGTGCGCGCCTCGAGCGCACGGCTGACACGACAGGAAAGTTCGTGTTTCTGAGTTTTATATTCGGACATATACCGTGACAACATCTCATCTGACAGAGGACTGTGCGGCGCTGCTGACTGCGTTATTTATAAAAAAAAAATGAATTGCTGTGAGATTGTTTGCTGTTGCGCGCAAATCCTGGAGAAATAGGCTGAAATCATTCACGTGGTACGTCTCTGAGTGAGACAGATTTCAACAATCACCAGTCAAAGACAGCAGCAAAACCATAGCACAATGAAATAAGGCAACTTATGATTTCGGAGGTTTACAATAGGCTGTTGTCCGGTTTCATATTTGTCAGTTAAAATTTCAAAATACATTCGGGACTGAAGCCCCGGCAAAATCGGCTGGCTGCCTACTCTGCTTGCAAACCTACGTCTGCGGTCGGGAGGAGCCGAATCGGAAAATGCCCGTTTGTGCAGTGATCACTTCGTCAAAGGTGAGTCTTATGTGGCTAGTATGTTTGTGTAACATACCAGTTTCCGAACTTTGTAAAGTCAAAGTAATTGTTTCTTCTTTTCTTTGGGTTTGTAAGTTACCCCTGTAACTGAAGACAAACGTAACGTTACAGGCAAATCTTTCAATTCAGTTAAAAATCGCTCCTCTTCCTAGCGTAAAGATCACGTCCAACATATGTTTCGATTTTTTTGTTAAATCTTTCTTTTGTAATAGCGTCTAAAGTAGTACAGTATGGACTTTCCTCCATCTCGTCCATTCCGCTCTTCACTTCCTGCCCTCCATCTGAATTTCGCGCGTCATCACAATCACGTGACTGCAAACCACCTATTGAAAGGAAAAGTTTTTTTTTTTTCAATGGGAGAAATATTTTTTTTAATAAATATTTTCTATCAATGAGAAGTTGGTTTCAACTTGTGATGTGAGGACTATGTCACTCACTGAGTAAGGGCAAAAGAAAGATTAAAACAATTTCAATAATAAAAAAAAAACGAAAGTTCTTAACTAGGAGAAATATTATGTTTCTCGTAAATGCTTCCTATCACAGAGAATCAATTTTCAGAAAGGTAAACAATATTATTGTTTATGTTTACAAGGAAAAATAATACAATAATAATGCTTCTACCTCTTTTCTGAGTTTTACAGGATTGACACACCTTCAGTTTGGACCGCTTACAGCTCTGCTGGGATGCTTTGAAGGCGACGGTTGCTCAATACTTGTCTCTGTTAACAGATCTTGGATAAGATGCCAAATTGTAAATTGCGTTTACAGATGCAGGGAGAGTATGGAGAACAGAGAGGGTTTGATCAAAATCAAATGTCTAATGATTGTTTTCTTTGGAAAGATTATCTTTCTCTTTCTTTAGACTCGATTGATGGTTCTTACCTACAAATGTGAAGAATGGGAAAGCAGGACAGAACAGGAAGGATGTGAGGAGGAAAGGAGGGAAGGAGATTGGATCCACAAATGGCTCTGAAGCCTTTGTCGAACTACGAGTATAGAATTGATAGTTGCCAACAACTAAACATTCAAAAATAAAACTTTGTAAGAGAGGGTTATCTCTGATTTATTTGAAACTTGTAGTGAGATGCCAATGTCTCCTATTGAGGCTCAGGTGTTTCACTCCCAAGCTAGGAATAAAAAGAAATAAAATAAATAAAAAGGTAATAAAGATGAAAGTAATAATGATACTTTCAAAGTTCAAAACTTATTCACCTGAAGTGATTAAATCTAAAAGAGAAATTTAGAAATTATGAAAATTATGAAATTAGATTTATTAAAAATAAATTACCTGTTTAGAAAAATAAAACTTCAGTCTTGATTTAATATTTCCCTTTTTTAAATCAAATTGGAATTTGACAATTAATAATCATAAACCAGTATTTTCTTTTTCCAAGTAAAATGCAGGTAAATGAAATTAATAATTGTGAACCGAAATTTCCTTTTCACAGGAAAATATGGGTAAAGTATGAGACAGGTAAAATAGGAAAGAAGGAAAGACCAACAGGTGTAAAAATCAAAGGGTTTAAATGGTTAAATCACTTTAACGTTGTTCAAACAGACGCTGTATTTAACCACGGATGTTAGTAACAATGACAAACGTAAATAATGCTCAAGGCTTTAGCATGCAAGTTAGGCCTCAATGTAAAAACTACCTAGCTTAGCTTTAGCTTAGCTAAGGGTTAGCCAGCCTAGCCACCAAAGGGTTTGTTTACACTGTGGCTGTGATCACGCGAGGGGTCAGATTTCCCCCGGAAGCGTTGGTTAAGACTTCCGTGTCACGATTGTAACTATGGCGACAAAACAAACGCTAGCGGGCGAACTGTGAATTGCAGTTTGGTAAACAGTAATGCATGCAAGTTACATGAAATGTCGGCACATTTCAAACAATGTTCAAAGAATATGCACGTCGATCATATTACGTGAAATGTCGGCGCATTTCAAAAATACAAATAAAGGACACCACTCGTAGCTGTTTTTACGACGTGGGGCTTCACTCGGTTTAAGAGTGATTAACTTTAAAGGACAGCTTTGTGCTGTTATGGATGGATAGCGATCTCGGCGGATCGTCTCTGTGCAATGTTATCTGAGCACACAAAAAAAACAACAACAGGGGTTTTAACTGTTGGTTGAGTTTCAATGTCTTAAATAAATCCTATTCAATTACACTCGGACATACGCAATGTTTACACGAATTAATTGAACAGACACAAACAGATAAGTTTAACAGTTATAGTTTTTCACGGGAATGGTACTAGTGGGACATGCACTAAAAAAAATCCTGAGAAATAAAACTTAACTGAGAATATTCGTCCTAGGAGTGGAACTCGCACTGCCAGACAAATATATATCTTTCTATGATGTTTATCACGGATCACCGTGGAACACGCACGATGAATAACTTATAGAAACACGCTCGCTCTATGAGGAGAATATTCGTCCCAGTGGAACACGCACTGAGTGACGATCAGATAAATAAGGACTAACGTTCACGTTAGACGAGGGACACGCTCGTCCGTCCTTTACATGGTTATTTTAATTACTGCAGTTTTAATTTCATTCAGCTCTCTGACTTGATACAAACACACATAACCTTATGGCTATTTGAAACTAAAGACTCTGGAACACGCAGACGTCTTAAGCTATAATTAAAGTACTTCAGAATCGAGGGACACGCTCGATTCTTACCTTATCGTTGTGTGAGATCTTATATCTTGGGTTATTTTACTGCAGTTTGAAATAAAATAACATTTCAAGGGAGGCAGACCAGACTAGAGTAGCAGCTCTCTCTGTGTATTCACTCAGCAGACCTTCATTCAAAACAGCGCGGCGCACGCTGCATACGTCACACACACAGACTCAGAGGTTCGGATTTCTCCTCCGCATAAAATAATTACTTCGTATATGCTTACAATTTAGGTTAAACTGCCCGCATTCTCCACCATATAAATGTAAGCAAATTAGCTCTATATGAAATATTAATAATCAATAATAACTGGTTATAATTGATTATGAATATTTAATTATTATTCATAACGGATTATGATCAATAATTAATATTTTAATTATTTTTAATTATTTTCAGAATTTACTTGTAGCAGAATCAATAGTATGATCATTTTATCAGTTCATCCAATGAACAGAAAGCATAAACAAGTATTAACTCTAGGAAATATAATATCTTCCTGGCCAAGAAGGAATTAATCTCCAGCTAACAATAAATTAAGAAATAATCACGGGTACCAGCATCGGTAACTTAGATCGAAGTTTAAGACAATAAATTTGATAAGCACACACACAAGCAATATCTTTTTAAATACGAAAAATACTTTATTGATTATATACTAACACACAAAGCTGATTAGCTAAAATATCTAACACAAACCCACGCACACGCACACATTCATACAAGTTACAGAAAGAATTACAAAAAGAAATATATAAAGAAAAATAAAAAGGGAAGGATGAGTTTAGAAAGGCGTTTAAGGGTAAGAGGAAGGAAATTCCGAAGTTCTATGCACTTGTAAGACCTGACCTGGAACGTACCATCAATCATTAATTTAACCCTTCTATCGTTTCTTAAACAGGTTAATATTTTTATACACCAGTTAAGCTTTTAAATGTCTAGAGGTATCTACTTGCGTTTCCGTTTGAGGGTTCCCTTTTGTTGGGTAAAAAGGGTTTTTTCGGGGTCCGTTGGTTGATCTCCTCGTGCTTGGAGAGCTTCGGGAAAACCAGTCACGTGGTGGCTGGGGGATGAATGAAAAGTCTTTGGAGTTGAAAGCGTGCGTTGCAGAAGAAACGTGGTCGGAATCTTGTCGCAAAACTTAACTTAGAACCGAGACTCATAACGGAAAATAAAGGAAAACTTAGAAAAGGAAAGAAGATTTAGACTAGAGTAGTAAGATGGCTTGAATAAAGCTGTTGAACCCGTTCTTCTGATCTTAATTTGGGTTCCTCGGTCTGCGCGTTTGTTACATGGTTACTGGTCTGCCGGAACTTAGAGAGAACTGGCGAACAGAGAATCAAAGATTTTAAACTCAAAAGTTTGCCCCCCCCCCTCCTGAAGAGAGCGGACCAATTAGACACTGGCTTTGTTTGCAAAGTCATAAATCATGTCTTCCCTGGGGGTTTAAAGACCAGATGCACAGTTTAGGCATGATTTCTAATTATCAGAATATGAAACATTTTACACAGATTTAATTCCGGCCATCTTGCTAGTTGTGTTCGTAAGATAGCATTGATATGAAACAGTACACACTTTCATTCACACCTCTAATAATTATAACAATTACATTAATTATATGGGATTAAAGCATATTAAATGGACACATGTATTGTAGAAACACATAGAATGATGTATGATGTTTTTAAGTCCATTGAAAATTGTTCTTGAATGAGTTTTACGTATACTGTAGGAAGAATCTCAGTTTTCTGGTTTAGAAAGAAGAGAATTGGTTTGTTGTTCAGAGGTCCTTAAGGAGGAGGGGGTCTGGAATGTGGTGGGCTCATTTCTGAACCAATCTGTCTTTTAAAAAACCCCTCATATTGACAAGCTTTTCGTTAGTTTGGTCATTAGAAGGGTCTTTTGCAGACTCTCTGGCGCCGGGATGGTGAGTTTTATGGACTTTGATAGGTGTATGTCTCTTGGTGTGTAAAGTGTATGGGCTTGAGACAGCCCTGAGGTCATGAGTATTTCCTGTTGAAATCTGTTTGCATCATGGGACCTCTTAATTGTGGGATTCTCTCAACCAGTCGGCGTTTCGGCAACAAATCTCGCATTGTCCATTCATTATTTAGTTGGTGTTGGGGGAGGCTCTTTTAAATAGCCAGAATGATGACGATCATGAGACGTTCTGAACAAATCTTCTCTTTTGTTCGGCAGGAAGTAGAGAGTTTGAATTAATTTTCTGGAAGAAAATTAGTCTGTGGTTGGTTTCTACTCATTGTCGCTACAAGATTGTTCATTTTTTTTGCTGCTTCCATAGACATCAGTGTGTATTTTACAAACTACAAATGTATTGTTTTACTAGTACTTATGTGTATTTAAATGTCTGAAACATAAAATAAACATTATGTGGTTGAAAACACTGCTTGCCAGTTGTGATATGACAAGCGCTGAGCGCGTCCCTCTCTGGCTCAGTGCCAGCCAACGCGCGAAAGCACAGTTTGAATCTGGCAGTTCTGTGACGTCACTGAACATTCTAAATCAGTGGTTCTCAACCTCTCCTGCAGGGACCCCCTGACGGGCCATGTTTCTGTTTTAACCCTGAAATGGCACACCTGATTCAATTAATTAAAGGCTTAATGAGTAGTTGACTAATTGATTAATTGATGAATTCCTACTCTTCCTGCTCTAATAACTACTCATTAATTGAATCAGGTGTGCCATTTCAGGGTTAAAACAGAAACATGGCCTGTCAGGGGGTCCCTGCAGGAGAGGTTGAGAACCACTGTTCTAAATCATACTCTCAGGGGCACAGAAATAAGAATCCAATATATGGTACCATAACGCTCAATGTTAAAATATAATTTACATTTTAAATTATTTTCGTAAAAAAAAAATATCTGCCGACATTTGGACTGCCAACCAATCAGAAAACAGCTGTGACCCCAGCAGCTCCCCAGAGATGTTTGCCGTGCATATAAACAGATAATTTTTGATTGCACAGCTAGCAATATGTCGCAGAGCTCCCTGCTTAATTTTTTTAGCAAAAAACCTCGGTTTGATGGACAACCGGACACAAGGCCTAACATTACACCTGATGAGGATGCTTCTCCCTCCCTGGGCCCAACATCAACAGATGTGACTCCTCCTGCACTCCTGGCTACGGAAAAAACTGTTGAATCAAAAGACACCGAAATGGCCTCCATCTCAGAGCTTAAGCCTACAAACCTTTCTGCAGCTGATGAGCCTGCATGTCAGCCAAAACTGTGTGCTTTTCCAGTCACACAAACAGTCAGTGGAAAGAGGAGGAATTTTTCTGCTAAGTGGTATGACCGGTACACTTGGTTAGAGTACAGTATCACAATGGATGCTGTTTTTTGCCATTGCTGTCGCCACTTTAACACTGATGCCAAGGAGGACAGATTCAGCAAAGCAGGACTGAGAGACTGGGGGCATCTTGGTCAGTTTTGTATAAAACATGAAGCCAGTAAAGCCCATGCTGCTGCTGTGGCCCGACACAAAGGTTTCATGGAGATAAAAAGGGCTGGAAAAGGTGACATCATTCATCAGGTAACAAAAGACACACAGGAGCATTTTACTGACCTGATTGAAAGAAACCGGGCACATGTCAAAGTTATCATTGACATTTTACTTTTCTGTGCGAAACAAGGGATTGCACTGCGTGGTCACAAGGAAGACACAGAAAGTCTTAACAGAGGAAACTTTTTGGAGTTGTTTAAAGTGCTTTGTAAATATGACCCTGAGATAAAACAACGCCTTGATGAGCTTCCAGCTAATGCAAAAATGATGAGCCCAGATATTCAGAACGACCTCCTTGAAACTGCAGCATCACTTCTCAAACGAAAAATCAGAGCAGAATTGCATGCACAGGCTGACACCTATTATGCCATTTTAGCTGATGAGTACAAGGACCTCTCAAAGAAGGAACTAATTGCTGTCTGTGTGAGGTATATATTTAATGGCAATCTAAGAGAGAGAGCTGTCGGATTTGTGGCAACAGATGATATGACATCCTCTGGCATCGCTGGCAAAATTTTGGAAGTACTGGAACCGCTGCAGTTGGATCCTGAATTGTGTGTGGGTTTCAGTTTTGACGGAGCGGCAGTCATGTCAGGTGGGAGAGCTGGGGTGCAGGTGCTCCTCAAAAAAACTTTCCCCCATGCAGTGTATGTACACTGCCACTCGCACCGGGTTGAGGGTTTAAAAGAAACTTTTACTACATTTAGGAATAACTCAGATGGGGAATTTGAAAGAATCATTGGGCTTACTGATGACGTCATGAAGAAGAACGATGTGCACAACTGGGACATAGTGGGTGCACGTAACAAAAAATTACCTGCCAGGCTTTCCGACTCGCATGTGACCTCTACAGTGGGCAGGTGTGCGCCCATTAGGAGTGACTTAGATTTGCAATCCTTGTGGATTTCCATTCTTGACAGACAGCTAATGGAACTTAACAACCGTTTTCAGAGTGACTCCTACGGAATAATGAAGGCTGCTGCCTCCTTGCTGCCCGGATCTGACGCGTTTGGCCAGATGGAAATATTACAGGCACCAAGCAAGCACTATGGACTTAGAGTGGAAGGTCCTGAATTTACAGTATTTGTGCAACTGCTCAAACGAAAGGTGGATGGGGGTCACCTGTACCCATCCTTAATTGAAGTCTTAGACTCATGTGAGAAGGACGTTTTCCCCAACATGAACAGTTTACTGCGTGTTTTGATCACATTGCCTGTTACAAGCTGTTCTGTGGAGCGCTTGTTTTCTGCAGTGAACCAAATCAAATCCAGCAACAGAGCAACCATGCTCACAGAAAGACTAAATAGCCTCTCGTTGCTGACATTTGAACGAGAACTCGCAGAGACACTGGACCTGGATGATATAATTGAGGCTTTCAAGGCCAGGCCACGCCGTCTCGCCCTTTAAGCAGCTATGTTATGACTATGTTATTGGTGATCCTGAGTGTAATGTATAGTTATATTTTATATAGTTTTATGGTTATGTGGGCCATGGTTATATGGTTATGGTTAATAATTTTGCACAGTAATCTGACAATAAATGTGGCACACCCAGATTTTCATATGCACACCCAAAGTCTCTTTTCTGGCTACACTACTGTTTTGAATTAAGAACATACGATCATGCTGACAGGAAGCACGACACACTTTCATTCAAGCATCTAATAGTTATAACAATTACATGAATTGTATGGGATCTAAGCATATTAGACACACATTTATTGTAGACACAAAATAGAATCATGTAGTTGCATGATGTTTGATTATAAGTCCATTGAAAATTGTTCTTGAATGATTTTATGTATAGTTATAGGTAAAATCTCAGTTCTCTGGTTTGAAGAGAAGAGAACTCTGGTTTGGTCATTCAGAGGTACTTAAGGAGGAGGGGGTCTGGAATGTTGTGGGGTCCAGCAACTTCTGCTGTTATCTTTATCGGGCACTGAGTTGTGCCATCTCTGAACCAATCATTCTTTTCCAAGCTCTCTCACATTGACAAGTTCTTCCTTTAGCTGGGCTCATAAAAGTTCTTAGGTAGACTGGCTGGAGCCAGGATGGGTGATTTGGGGCTTGTAATGTTTAGTTCTGTGTGGAGTTACGGTTGAACAAATCACCTGGAAGATTAATTTGTGTTTTTGTTCGCACTCAATCCTACAGAGTGTACTACAGATTACAGTGAGCACATTAACCCTCTGGGGTCTAAGGGGTTTTTGGGGTCCTTGAGATGTTCTGACATGCCCTGACATTTGTGCTTTTTTCAGTTGCTTATAAACATATTAATGGCAAAGGTGTAATTACACTCTATTCAGCACAAACAGGGCTACCATTATATGTGAGCAACGTGCATGTACATGTTTGTATTTTTGAGAGAATAATGGTTATGCATGGTTATTGAAAAAACTAAAAACTAAAGTTTCTGAAATAAGGCCACAAAACACATACTAAATATGTGTCAATAAGACTTTTGGATGTCTAATGGACTAATGGATGTCGTTGCCTAGAGTTTTCTTCAAAATGATGTGAAAAACATCCTGCCTAATCATTCACATAACACAATACATTGATTTAAATCTTGTAAAACACTTTTTGTTTGGAAAGGCAATATGCGCAAAGGGCGTCAACGATCCAACACCATCATGCATATTTAGTGGTTCGCACCTGAGGAGACAATGGGGCCCGCATACTTAATGAGCCATTCATTCAGGTGTGTCACCTATAGCCACAAGAAAGAATGCAAGAGCATTGGTTCACAGTTGGAAGCATCTCAATTTTATTTTATTTTTTCCACAAATTGTGCTTGCAAATTGTATAATATCCAAGGAAAACATGTAGTAATTGTGCAGTTAATTCTCATACTGTATTTTCAGTTTTGGAATATGTATCCTCTCCCCAAATTTGTCAATAATAAAACACAATAAAAATTATTTCAAGAAAAGGCTTATATTTACCTTTTAAAATTTGTTTACATCTACCTTGTAAATATATATTTTTTATTAAAAAGGTTACAATTACAACAACAATTCAAGTGTAATCTTTCTTTGTAAAAACTAAAGTATACATTTTATTATACATATTTCAAAGTTAAGGATTCATTACTTTTAATATAGCCTACATTGACAAAACATACTATATTTAACATATTAGCAAAAATTGGCAAACAAAAGCTTATTTGAGGTGGCAGATATTTTACAGTAAAAATATATAATCTATCCAAAACTAGTCAACGAAATGTTGTCTTTCATATGTCTGCAACATAGGTCTTTCGTTTTTATTATAAGGAATATAAATGTTATTTTGCAGTTTAATACGTTGCTTATACAAATACATTTTATTTCAACATATTTCAGTCGATTTTTACTCATCTCAGTATAGCAATACAGTTTGCTAAAAGCAGATCATTCATTCACACACAGAAACGCGATTCAAATGTAAACTGTCTTTTTGCGAGTTGTGGAAAACACAAGCATCTCTGCCGTTCATTCATTCACACACAGAAACGCAATTCACTTGAGAATGAAAAAAACTTACTACAGTATTCCATCCTTTGCTCCTCAAAATACCAGCACTTCTGAGGTACATTTTCCATTATTATTATTCCTCACAGCGCTGCGAGACAGTGTAAACAAGTACACTGATCTGAATAAACTTGATGTGTTTTCTCGAGCTTATATGGGGGCGTTCATAGTTTGCATGGATTGCCTCATTCATTTGCGTTTGAATAGCGTGCGCTCTCCGTGGGCGGGGTCACATTAAAAATAATAAGCTGAGATGAGAACGACTGACATCTCGCTCTTTTCATACAGATTACATAAACAGAGAATATTTGTTTTTTATAAAAAATCCTTAATTTAAAAGAAGAGAATTCAAGCTTCATGCCTGTGTGTCTGTATGCCTGTTTGACTGAGAATTCGCTGAGTTATGGTTCATTTTCGGACACGTTTCAGAATTGACTTCACTGACAGAGAGAAGGCAGAACTCACATCATGTTTATTTTTCTTTATTTGGCAAAAAGCACAACACTTTGCTTTTATTGTGAGTATACACAAAAATAATACACACTTAACAGTTTGATGTATAACACATTTGATGTATAACAACACATTTGATCGATTGATGTATAACACAAGCATATAACATAAAAATTAATATTTGCATGGTGAGTTAAAATAAAAGCTTGATGTTTAACAATTACACAACAGTCCATATAAACCCAAATAAACACTTTGAGAAGTATTTTACTAGTCGGGTAGGTGGTTAAAGAATGAGTACTCAAATATTTGTTCCCATTCCTAGTCAAAAATATATCAACAACAAATAAAACTTACCTCTGGATAAATTATATTGTAGTGGCTGCCTCCTCAGGATATTCCATGTTAAATACATAGTATGATGCAAAAAGGACAGCCAGAGCAGAAGTGAATTCGGAACGGTCACTCAGTTGGAGGACAACTCTGCCCTCGATGGAAAACATCCACTTTTTTGCCCCCAGAATGGACTCTCCTGAAAAAATTAAGTTGACATTGCACAACATTCAATCTTATATGGTTTATATCAGACGAGTGTGAGTTTTTAAAATTAAGTTTTGAAAGCATTTTGCTTTTATAAATGCATTGACCTCTTTCGTTCTATTGGATTAGTGACAACACAGAACAACAAATACACGAGACACGAAGAAAACAGTGAATTCATGAACCGTGACAGTACCCCCTCTCCTAGAAACGCCTCCTGGCGTCCCCAGACTCCCTTACCTGTCGATTGTAATCATCAATAAGGGAGTGATCCAGGATGTCTCTAGCAGGAACCCAACTTCTCTCCTCCGGACCGTAACCCTCCCAGTCCACCAAGTACCGGAATCCGCGTCCCCTCCGCCTTGAGTCCAGAATACGATTAACCGAATATGTAGGTTCCCTATCTACGAGTCGCGGCGGGAGGGGGGGGACCGGGGCAGGCGGATTAATACAAGAATGAAACACGGGTTTTATTTTGGAAACATGGAAGGCGGAATGAATCCTCCTGTACACTGGAGGGAGTTTGAGGCGGACTGCCACTGGGCTAATAATCTTGGTGACAGTGAACAGGCCGATAAATTTGGGAGCAAGTTTATTAGAGACGGAACGGAGAGGAATGTTCTTGGTAGAAAGCCACAATTTTTGACCAACGACGTATACGGGAGGCCTAGACCGGTGGCGATCGGCTTTGGCCTTGGTGCGCGCTCCCGCTTGGAGTAGAGTCTCGCGGGCTCTAGTCCAAGTGCGATGACACCTCTGGACGAAGGCGTGAGCGGAGGGAACCGCGACTTCGGATTCCAGACTAGGAAAAATTGGTGGCTGGTAACCTAGACTACACTCAAACGGAGATAGGCCCGTAGATGATACTGGTAACGAATTGTGGGCGTACTCCACCATTGACAGTTGTTGGCTCCATGAGGAAGGATTCTTGGAGACTAGACATCGCAACGTTCTCTCCAAATCCTGGTTGGCTCTCTCAGTTTGGCCATTGCTCTGGGGATGAAACCCTGAGGACAGACTAACAGTAATCTACAAAACTCTTGCCAAAATTTGGACACGAATTGGGGTCCTCTGTCAGAAACCACGTCCGTCGGGAGGACATGTAACCGAAAGACGTGGTTAACGACTGTTAACGCTGTCTCCATGGCTGAGGGCAATTTGGGCAAGGGAATGAAGTGGACCGCCTTCGAGAACCGGTCCACCACGGTCAAAAGTACCGTGTTACCCTGAGAGGGTGGGAGGGCGGTGACAAAATCTAGTGCGATATGGGACCAGGGTCTCGAAGGGATCGGCAGCGGTTGAAGGAGCCCATCTGGGGGTCGATTGGAAGTCTTACCAGTGGCACAAACTGAGCAAGCCAAAACAAAACTGTGAACGTCGCGAGCCATACGTGGCCACCAAAATCGTTGCTTGACTAAAGATGTAGTGCGACTGACTCCTGGATGACAAGCCACATTGGAACAATGCCCCCACTGAATAACGTCGGACCGTAATCCCTCTGGCACAAATAAACGGTTCGGTGGACAACCGACCGGAGGCGTTACCCCTTGTAAGGCCGTCTTGACCTTCGATTCGACCTCCCATGTGAGTGTGGAGATAATGAGGGTCTCCGGAAAAATGCACTCGGGAGTAGACGGGCGATCAGAGCGGTCAAAAATGCGCGATAAAGAATCGGGCTTGATGTTTTTGGAACCCGGGCAGTACGAGAGAGTAAAGTCAAAACGTCCGAAAAAAAGTGCCCACCGAGCCTGCCTAGAGTTCAATCTTTTAGCGGTTCTAATGTATTCCAGATTCTTATGGTCGGTCCAAACGATAAAAGGTACCCCCGACCCTTCTAGCCAGTGACGCCATTCTTCCAATGCTAACTTGACTGCCAACAACTCTCTGTTACCAATATCATAATTACGTTCGGCAGGAGACAAACGGTGAGACAAAAACGCGCATGGATGCATTCTGTCGTCTGCAGGAGAACGTTGGGATAGCACTGCAACTACCCCCACCTCTGATGCATCGACCTCCACCACGAACTGACGTGATGGATCAGGGGTAACTAAGATGGGGGCTGAAACAAAGCGGCCTTTCAGTTTGGCAAACGCAGCCTCAGCTGCGTCTGACCACCTGAACGTAGTTCTGGGGGAGGTCAAGGCGGTCAGAGGTGAGGCTAGTTGGCTGAAATTGCGAATGTACCACCGGTAGAAATTGGCGAATCCCAGAAACCTCTGTAGGGCCTTACGGGAATCTGGACTTGGCCAATCCACCTCAGCCTTAACCTTCTCAGGATCCATACGCATTCCCTCAGACGACACAATGTACCCTAAGAAAGGAACAGACTGTGCATGAAAAGCGCATTTCTCCGCCTTGACAAAAAGCCCATTCTCTAGCAGCCTCTGAAGCACTCGTCGAACGTGTGCTGCACGTGTTCCTGGAGAGAAGAGGAAAAAATCAATATGTCATCCAGGTAGACATATATGAACTGATCGACCATATCTCGCAGCACGTCGTTGACGAGTGCCTGGAAGACTGCTGGGGAGTTGGACAAGCCGAAGGGCATGACCAAGTATTCAAAGTGCCCCCTGGGGGTGTTAAAAGCAGTCTTCCATTCATCCCCCTTCCTGATGCGGACCAAATGATAAGCATTACGTAAGTCCAATTTAGTGAAGATCGACGCTCCCTGCAACCTCTCGAAGGCTGAAGACATCAGCGGTAAAGGTATTCTTTACCGTGATGCTGTTCAACCCCCGGTAGTCAATACAAGGTCGCAGGGATCCATCCTTCTTCCCCACAAAAAAGAACCCCGCCCCCGCTGGAGAAGAGGAAGGACGGATGAACCCCGCTGCTAGAGAATCAGAAATATATTTCTCCATAGCCTCTCTTTCTGGAACAGAAAGTGAATATAACTTGCCCTTAGGCGGAGACGTACCTGGCAGTAACTCTATAGCACAGTCATAGGGACGATGCGGAGGGAGAGAAGCAGCTCGAGACTTACTGAACACTTCCTTCAGGTCCTGATACTCCGTGGGCACGTTTGACAAATCCACTGCTTCCTCCTGAAACGCAGAAACAGAAACAGACGAACAGGCAGACACAAGACAGGACTCATGACATTTACTGCTCCACTCCAACACTGATCTCTGCTGCCAGTCAATCTTGGGGTTGTGTTTAATGAGCCAGGGGTGTCCTAAAACAATGGGTGCGAGGGGGGAGTCCAGAATGTAGAAGGAAGTAGTTTCCGTGTGGTTGCCAGATACGATGAGTGTAATGGGTCCAGTGGTGAATGAAATGGTAGGAAGAGCTTGGCCGTTAAGAGCGTGAACTGCAATGGTGCGGGTGAGAGGTAACAGGGGAACCTGAATCTTGTGTGCAAATGTGTAGTTCATGAAGTTACCTTCTGCCCCGGAGTCCAAAAGTGCTCGACAGTCGTGAGTGTTGGCTGACCATCTTAGTTTTACCGGGAGGAGCGTAGATGTTGATGAGGTCTTCTCAGCGGAGATCCCACCCGACAGTAGCCTCAGATTTACTGCCGGGCTTGCCCTTTTACCGGGCAGTTATAAGCAAAATGTCCTGCAGTTCCACAGTAAAGGCAAAGGCCCTGGGATCTCCGCCTTTCCTTCTCCTCCCGGGAAAGCCGAGCTCGCCCGACCTGCATGGGCTCGTGATCGTAGACGGGGCTGACCGCGTCTTCTTATAGAGAGACTCTCTATTTTCTCCTTCAGGCAGCTGTGATGGCTGCCATTTGACACAGCCGTAGCTATCAGTTTTGGCACACTTTCTTGATGGTCCAGACAGGTCTTCGTCCACGGCAGGGACCATTCGTTTTGGTTTTCGAAGTCGTTTTAGGGTATTGTCTCTGTTTAAAAAATCTATCCTTATCCTCAGTTGTTTGCTTTAACTGTAATATCCATTGCCAAGCTGTTCTCCCTCTTCTGTTCGGTCTTCAAAAGACTCAGGATATTTATCCACAATACTCTTAGCCAGTTCAGCAAACTGCCTGAATGGGGGGTTCAAGCAAACCTGTCTTATTGCTTCTGCAATGACTCTCACCATATGCCGTCTTCCTCTGTGCAAGACACCTTCTCAAGCTTTCATATGTTTTCTCCCACGGCACAGAAAATGTTGAAACCCAAGTGCTATTCTGCACAGAAACATGGCTTGAAGGTTCCAATGCAAGCTCTGAATTGGGTGAGGTTTCAGGATAAGGTACAGGTGTAAGAGTAAAAAAATAGTCAGGTTCAGCAGAAGTTTCCAAGGTACAGTCAGGTGGCTTAAAGTGATAGTTCACCCAAAAATAAAACATTCTTGTCATAAATGACTCACCCAAAGGGTGTTTCAAACCCATAAGACTTTTTTTTATTTATCTTTGAAACATGAATGAATAAGTTTTTTAATGAAATCTGTAAGATATGACCCTCCATTGAAAGTCTGTTTACCCAAAACTTTCATAAAGAGATGGTAAAATAAATTAGTGGTTTAATCCAAGTCTTCTGAAGAGACAAATCACTTTATGTGTTTAATTTAGGCTTTTATTCACAGTAAAACATTGATCACCAAACATGGAGCACTCAAATTTGGTAAACAGAAGCTCAAGCATGCCTGGTTGATGCAAAAGAACAAACAAGGTTTGTTCTCATGCATCAAGCAAGTACAGTTGAGCTTATGTTTACAAATTTTGAGTGCTCTATGTTCATTAATCAACGTTTATAGGTGAATACAATTCTAAATTAAATCTGTTAATTATAAAGCCAGTGTGTCTCCTCAGAAGACTTAAATTGAACTACCCCATTTATCTGGATTTATTTTAAGTTTTGAAGCATGAAGCTTTATGAGTTTTGGGTAAGCAGACTTTCAATGAGGGAACAGAAAATTTTAAATATCTTCATTTGTGTTCTAAATATGAACAGGTTTGGAACGACATGAGTGAGTAATTGATGACAATTTAAATTTTTTGGTGAAATATAATTTTAATACCACATAATTTACCTCTTCTTTTGAAGGCATGCAGTAGTTTCCTGCAGTCCACTGGTGTCAGGAGGTGTTTCAAATCATCTTCTTTTATGAATTCCATGTCATCAGCTGTCCTAACCCCAATGCTTGACAAATGTTGTAGAATCTTTTCCAGTGACTCATTTTCCAGGTAGGAGAGGACACTTTTAATGCTGGCTTCCATTATACTTCACCTGAAAAAACAGAATGATGAAGCACAAAAACATCAAGGTGATCATCAAAGTTGTAAACTGGAAGTGGGTAATAATCAGCAAGGGTGTCCACACTAACGCAAACATAATGTTTCTGTGTGTCATGCTGCAAGATGTGAACACCAAGATCCAAGGCTGGCACTGATTGAGACTTTTCACAAACAAAATGAACCTTCTCCTCACTGACCAGAAGAACAACAATCCTACCAAGCTCATGCCCTGTCATTAACATTGAGAAGTACAGCCATTCCTTTCCTGTAGGTAGTTCCCTTGTATGTGGCAGGAACTGTTTCTATTGTGTTTTGTTTCTTAATACCACTTAGTCTAACAGCTTCTTGAATGGCACCATTGTACATTTGATCATCAAATTCATTGGCTTGGCCTACTTGAAGAATGCCTGGAAAAAAGCTCCCTGAGTGTAAATAGGCCTGTAGTAATTTCTGTAGCCTTTCTGCCAAAGTGCTACATAGGTTTTGAAATTATGGAGCATTCGTGCACACTGCTTAAAATATGTGTGCTTGCTTTCGAAGCGGAGTGTCCAGAGGCGAATTAGAGGGCCAAATTTAATTAAAAGGTCTGGATAGTAAAGGAGGAAGTGGTGTTTTGGCTTTAATGGTCTGTCTGAAAAAATAGCTGCTCTAGACTCCAAATATTCCTCAACAAGTAGCTTCAGATAGGCTACTTGATTGGTATGGATTTTGGGAGCGCAGACAAGTTCTACTATCTCCCTCAGCTTGAGGCAAACTTGATCTTCAAGTGGATTCTTGATACGT
Organism: Abramis brama; assembly: GCF_963993115.1. Lineage (NCBI taxonomy): Eukaryota > Metazoa > Chordata > Actinopteri > Cypriniformes > Leuciscidae > Abramis > Abramis brama. The sequence goes on along the minus strand of NC_139968.1, from coordinate 4,315,561 downwards.
TTACTAACAAGGATAGGGAGAAGACGTAACAAGCACCAGTTGTGTGCTGCACTTCCTCCCAATTTCTCTCCATCAGCTCTAATCACACAAGGCCGGTTATTAGCATCACTACCTTTGAACTTTAGTTGAGAGGCCATCCTATTCAACTGCACAAATGTGAAGTGCTTCCCAATGGCCACAAGATGTTTAAGATACAGTTGAAGATCCACAGATACAATCCCTTCGAAAAGATCATGACCGAGAGGACATGAGTCCTGGTTGGCATACATGGAAATGCTGTAAATAATTGAAAACTGAGTCTTTTTTTTACTCCATCTACACAGTTTTCAGATCCCATAGACAACTTCGCCACACTGCTTCTTGTAGTTTTCTACTGTCCTTGCAGGGCCTAGCTTAGTAGGTTCGTTTTCAAATCTGTCTCTGGCTATAAGGCAGTATCTACAGAAGTTTTTGCTCTTGCTGAAATTCTCAGTGAAACCTCCAAGTGAATGCGACCCCAGGTTGTCACCTGCAATTGCAATTACTACCCCCTTAACAGTCTGTTTGCGTGCGTGCGCGCATGCGCATATATACACGGTTATAGCAGTACCTCAACCTAATAACTGCATAAGCCCACAGGACGTTGCAGCATATCAACAGTCTAATCAAGCTGAGTTGGGTAGACAGTGTTAATATGATACATCAGACTGAGAACAGCCTGGCCTGTAAGGCAGGCACTTCTAGGTTATAAAACCTTATAAATGTAGACAGCGAGGCCCAGCCTGCTGCCATATAAATATCATGAAGTGATGTCACGGGGTGACAAAAAGGCAGGCGGAACCTTTTTTCATGAGGAGGTTTCCCCGCCGGAATGGTTCCGGTGCGATACCAGGCCGGTTCCGGTTTTCCCCGTGTGCTATGGCCGATCAGGGCTATTGATGAGTGGAATTGCGGACAGGTGTGAGAGGAGGAGAGTTTAAGCGGCAATTTGGACGTGGTTTCCAAAAACGGAGTATAAGAGGGAGATGCAGCAGGTGGGAGCAGAGGAAGGCAGGAGGAGAGAGGAGACGTGAGGCACGCAGCACGTGAGCGGCCGCGGCCGCGAATGCGGAGGGAGGCCGCGGGAGAGAGAGAGAAAGAGAGAGACAAAGAGAGAGACAGAGAAAACTTCGGCTGGATTGCGGGTGTAAGCCTTGGTTGCACCGTGAGTCTGTTGAATTGCAGTGTTCTTATGGAAATGAGCACGAGTGAAACCTTACAGTGTGTGGTGAATATACGAGTGTGGGAATTGTGTTTCTGCTGTTCACTCGCAATCACAGCTGTCCATTAACCTTCTCTGCCTGAGCCCTGTGAGTGTGCAGCTACGCTGGTGGAATACTACTAACCTCTTCTCTGCCTGAATCCTGTGAGTGTACAGCTGCGCTGGTGAAATACGTGACCTTCTCTGCCTGAGCCCTGTGAGTGTACAGCTATGCTGGTGAGATACGTAATCTTCTTTGCCTGAACCCTGTGAGTGTACAGCTATGCTGGTGAAATACGTAACCTTTTCTGCCTGAGCCCTGTGAGTGTGCAGCTACGCTGGTGGAATACTATTAACCTCTTCTCTGCCTGAATCCTGTGAGTGTACAGCTACGCTGGTGAAATACGTGACCTTCTCTGCCTGAGCCCTGTGAGTGTACAGCTATGCTGGTGAGATACGTAATCTTCTCTGCCTGAGCCCTGTGAGTGTACAGCTATGCTGGTGAAATACTATTAACCTCTTCTCTGCCTGAGCTCTGTGAGTGTACAGCTACGCTGGTGAAATACGTAACCTTCTCTGCCTGAGCCCTGTGAGTGTACAGCTACGCTGGTGAAATACGTCACCTCCTCTGCCTGAGCCCTGTGAGTGTACAGCTACGCTGGTGAAATACGTAACCTCCTCTGCCTGAGCTCTGTGAGTGTACAGCTACGCTGGTGAAATACGTAATCTTCTCTGCCTGAGCCCTGTGAGTGTGCAGCTACGCTGCTATGCTGGTGAGATACGTAACCTCTCCTCTGCCTGAGCCCTGTGAGTGTGCTGCTACGCTGGTGAAATACGTCACCTCCTCTGCCTGAGCCCTGTGAGTGTACAGCTACGCTGGTGAAATACATAACCTCCTCTGCCTGAGCTCTGTGAGTGTACAGCTACGCTGGTGAAATACGTCACCTCCTCTGCCTGAGCTCTGTGAGTGTGCAGCTACGCTGCTATGCTGGTGAGATACGTAACCTCTCCTCTGCCTGAGCCCTGTGAGTGTGCAGCTACGCTGGTGAGATACGTAACCTCTTCTCTGCCTGAGCCCTGTGAGTGTGCAGCTATGCTGGTGAGATACGTAACCTCTTCTCTGCCTGAGCCCTGTGAGTGTGCAGCTATGCTGGTGAGATACGTAACCTCTTCTCTGTCTGAGCCCTGTGAGTGTGCAGCTATGCTGGTGAGATACGTAACCTCTTCTCTGCCTGAGCCCTGTGAGTGTACAGCTACGCTGCTATGCTGGTGAGATACGTAACCTCTCCTCTGCCTGAGCCCTGTGAGTGTGCAGCTATGCTGGTGAGATACGTAACCTCTTCTCTGCCTGAGCCCTGTGAGTGTGCAGCTATGCTGGTGAGATACGTAACCTCTTCTCTGTCTGAGCCCTGTGAGTGTGCAGCTATGCTGGTGAGATATGTAACCTCTTCTCTGCCTGAGCCCTGTGAGTGTACAGTTACGCTGGTGGGGTACTATTAACCTCTTCTCTGCCTGAGCCCTGTGAGTGTGCAGCTACGCTGCTATGCTGGTGAGATACGTAACCTCTTCTCTGCCTGAGCCCTTGGAGTGTGCAGCTGCGCTGATGAAATCCTATTAACCTCTTCTCTGCCTGAGCTCTGTGAGTGTGCAGCTACGCTAGTGAAGAGCCTGCTGATGCTGGAAGAGCCTGTAATGCTGGAAGAGCCTGCTGATGCTGAAGAGAAACCGTTTTTATTTATGTAATAAAGAACATTTATTTTTGAATTCTGTGTCCGTCTCCTTTGTGTCCACGGTAAGCTCCTCAGGGGCGGCACGCAAGCGGAGGGGTGGGCGGCCCGCTGGCGCTCCACCCCGACCTGTGACAGTGACACCCCACTTGTCCATGCCCACGACGAGGCCATACCTCTAGTCGAGTGGGCCCTAACCCCCAAGGGACAATCCAGGCCCTTGGAGGCATAGGCTGACGCGATAGCATCCACTATCCATTTGGACAGGGTCTGTTTCGAGATGGCCATGCCTGTGACGCGGCCACCGAACGAAACGAAAAGCTGCTCTGTTTGCCTATAGGTAAACCAAGATGGAAACCGGATCCAAGATGGCGGCAGGTGTGCCGGGTGTGTTTGGAGCTCTGATAGCAGTATCAGTCTATACTGTGTTTTTAAGCAGTTTTGGTTACCGTTTTAAAAATTCTAAACAGGGCTTCGAATATGATGGCTTTATGCATCTGAAAATCGAGCGTTTAGACAAAGATTGTCATCTGTCAGTAAATGCTGACAAACTTTGTGGATTCGACAGTGTTGCCTTGATCACCTGGCAGTCTAAAGCCGCTTTCAAAGCAAGTTCTAGAGGAACCCAGCGACCCGATGCCTTCGGCAAAATATTATCAATCTGCCTACTGCTTTCGGGAGATATCCATCAGTTTCCGGGCCCTATTAACTCTGAAACAGCGGAATGCCGGCAAAAGAAGTTTACCATCAATTGCTGCCCTAACTGCGGAAAGGTGGTAAGAGCAAACGCCAAAGCAGTTGCCTGTGACTTGTGTGACGTTTTTGTTCATATAAAATGCGGGAATATTGCTCCACAATTGTATGACCGGGCAGTAAGAACTAAGTGGGATATCCCTTTGGTTTGTAACCGGTGTTGTGAGCGGGAAATGTGCGGCATAAATGTCTTTGATGACACAAAGGAATTGCGAACTCATGATGACGACAGTATGGATGATAGACATTATGATTCACTCGGTCTTTTAAATCAGAAAGGGATGCATTTTATTCACGTTAATGCAAGGAGTCTGTTACCCAAACTGGATGAAATCAGTCACCTCGCGTTTATATCTAAGGCTGCTGTGATCGCTGTATCGGAGACCTGGCTAGACTGTTCTATTCAAGATTGTGAAGTTGGGCTTACAGGTTATTCCATCTACCAACGTGATCGAAACAGACATGGAGGAGGAGTGTGCCTTTTTATAAGGTCTGATATAACTTTCAATCCGCGCCACGATCTGCAGGTGGATGGCTTGGAGGCAGCTTGGGTGGAGTTAATTCTTCCTAAAACCAAGCCCATCATTGTTGGTGTATGTTACCGTCCTCCTAAGCAAACTGACTTTTATGAACTCCTTGAATCTGTCTTTTGTAAAAGCAATGTATGCCTAGAGAAATAATGCATCATTATGGGTGATTTTAATACAAATCTATTATTGCCACGAAGTAGCTTGAAAGAATCTCTCTCATGTCTTTGTAGGGTGTCTGGTTTACAGCAATTAATTACAGAGCCTACTAGGTTGTCTATAAATAGCCAGTACCTTCTTGATTTAATTTTGGTATCTGACCATAAAATGATAAGTCAATCAGGTGTGTTGGATGTGGCTTTTAGTGATCATAATGCAGTTTTTTGCACATGCAAAAAAATGAAATCTCAACTAATAAATGAGCACTGTTCTATCAAATACAGATGTACCAAACAGTACTCTGCTGAGGTGTTCAATCAAAGGCTGTCTGAGAGAGACTGGTCTGATGTGTTTGAATGTAATGATGTTGATAAGGCTTGGGATTTGTTTAAACAGCGTTTTATAGCAGCTCTTGATGAAGTCGCTCCAATGAGGGAAAAAATAATTAAGCATAGAAGTGAATGTTGGATGTCATCTGAAATTGTTGACATGATCAGACAACGTAATAGATGTTTCAGAAAGTTTAAAAAGTCTAAACTCCCAGCGGACTATAACTCTTATGCTTATCTTAGAAATCAAGTTAATTGCAAGATACAGAAAGCTAAGTCTGAATTTTATACTGATTCCATTGCTGCAAATGTAAAACAGCCTAATAAACTGTGGAAAATTCTCAATGATATGGGATCAACAGCAAAGGCAAAATCTAAGTCTGGAAAAGCGGGGCTTATTATTAAGAATGAGATGTGTTTTGATAAGCGGCTGATTGCCTGTCATTTTAACCATTATTTTACAACCATTGCTGCCAGTTTGGTCAGTAAATTGCCTGGTGTTTCTGACAAATTGGGCATAAATTATGTTAACTCTTTTTATAAAAGTAAAAATGTCTCTGCGGGTGCATTTGCAATTAGCCCGGTCACAGAGGATAAAGTAAGAGCGATCCTCTCCACCCTGTCAGTAAATAAGGCCTCTGGCTTGGATCTTATCCCCTCCAGGTTTCTTAGGGATAGTGCAGGGGTTATATATAGTATTCTTACCCATATTATAAATTTGTCCTTAAGTCAGGGTGTTTTTCCAAGCGATATGAAAAATGCCAGAGTGGTTCCTCTTTAGTAGCAGTAGTAGCAGAGCTGATGTTGGAAATTATAGGCCAGTATCAATCCTGTCAGCTATATCAAAGATTTTGGAGCGTCTTGTGTATGAACAGGTGGAGGAGTATTTCATCAGGCATGATCTATTATATGAGCTCCAGTCTGGCTTTAGAGCTGCATATTCTACCAACACCTGTCTCATTCACCTTTTTGATTATGTGCGTCAGAATTTTGATCGAGGGAATTATGTTGGTATGCTTTTACTTGACCTGCAAAAAGCATTCGACACTGTGAACCATAAGATTTTGATTTCTAAATTACAGTGCATGGGTTTTAGTAACTCAGCACTCATATGGTTCACTTCTTTCTTAACAGACAGGACCCAGGTTGTTATTTTTAGTATATATAAATGACATATCAGCTGCGGTACGGTGCAAGTTGCTATTATATGCTGATGATTCTGTTTTACTTGTCCCAGGGTGTAATGTTAAAGACATTGAAAATACTCTTGGCATAGAGCTCGAGTCTGTCAGCCAGTGGCTGGTAGACAATAAGCTCTCTATGCATCTGGGCAAGATTGAATCAATTTTGTTTGGTACAAAAACGAAACTTTCAAAATTAAATACTTTAAAGGTGATGTGTAATGGGTTTGAAATTGTATCCAAATCAAGTGTTACATATTTGGGTCTAACATTGGATCAATCACTTAAAGGTGAAGCCATTGCAGCCAAGGTTTTAGCCAAATGTGCCTGTAAGTTAAAGTTTTTATATCGCAAGACAAAGCTTTTTGATTCCTCTGTAAAGAAATTATTGGTATTAACTCTGATTCAATGCCATGTAGATTTTGCTTGCTCTGCATGGTTTTCTGAGTTGACTGCGGAATTTAAAAACAAATTCCAAGTGCTGCAAAACAATGTTATTCGGTACCTATTAAAAGTACCCTCCCGTACTCATATAGGTAGGGAGGAGTTTACAAGAGCTGGTCTACTACCTGTACATCTAAGAGTAGAACAACTTAAGTTGAATCATATGTTTAACATTGTTAATGGTCATGCCCCCAAATATTTATGCTCTAATGTAAACATGGTCCATACGCAGCATGGCTATAATACTAGGGCCAGCATCTGCTCTTGCATAGTTCCTAGAGCTACAAATGCAATTAAAAATTATTTCTTTTATAACTGGTATCATGGCATGGAATAGTTTGCCTACTGCTACAAAACTCCTATCATCAAGAGGGATTTTTAAAACACAGGTCAAAAAACATTTATGGGACAAGGTGAATTAGTTATTGATAATTTGGAGAGTCTTTATAGTGTTTTTATTTTGTTTTAGTTTGTTTTTACGTGATGTTTTTTACCCTCCTTTTCATATTGTATGGGTTTGTTTTTGTTTCTTTATTCTTGTCCGTTGTGTTTTCTGTTTATTGTTTTACTGTGTGTAACACCAAGGACCGTGCTGGAAATAAGTATTTTTACTTTAGCATGTTATCCTTTTGGATTACTGTCTTTTTCTTTTTGTACCGGTTTGATCCAGAAATAAAATCAATCAATCAATCAATCATAAATCCTTAAAGCCCTCACTGGGCAAAGGAGGTTAACCCCAGTCTCACTGTCGGATGCAGGGAGTGCCGAAAGGGAAATAACTTGTGCTCTGAATGGAGTCGCAAGCACCTTCGGGACGTAACCATGCCTTGATTTGAGGATAACTTTAGAGTCGTTAGGCCCAAATTCCAGGCACGTAGCGCTCACTGAGAGCGCGTGCAGGTCGCCCACTCGCTTTACTGAGGCTAGCGCCAGCAGAAAAGCCGTTTTGAAGGAAAGGTACTTTAGTTCCACCGCATATTTTTCCTACTATGGAAGTCAATGGGACCCAGATACTGGGTATAATATATATTTTCTTAAAGGAGAACTCCGGTCAATTTTAACATTGAGCTCATTTTTTTGTACATTTGGAGTGCTGTCAGTACAGAGAACAACGACAAAAATCGGTGTTGCCGATTTAGTAGATGTGAAAGATATGAATAAAAATGATGTTATTTCAGCCAGCGCACATACCGGTATTTACATCCTGTTTTCGGTCGAAGTCCATAGTAATCGATTGTCGAGTTCACGCGCGTGATCATAGGTACTAAACCTATGCGCGTGAACTCGACAATCGATTACTATGGACTTCGACCGAAAACAGGATGTAAATACCGGTATGTGCGCTGGCTGAATAAACATCATTTTTATTCATATCTTTCATATCTACTGCAGTCAGATTCACCCGCGTTCACTCCGAAGGAATCACTCACATTGGCTGGGCACTTGTAATGACACATCAAGGATGTTAAGAGGCTAAAAGCAGGTTTAAAACTTGCCCCATTGAAGTCAACAGGGTGCAAATTTTAAAAAGAGGATAACACGGTGTAGGCAACACCGATTTTTGTCGTTGTTCTCTTTACTGACAGCACTCCAAATGTACAAAAAAATTTGCTCAATGTTAAAATTGTCCGGAGTTCTCCTTTAAATAATTAATTATAATACATTTAAAAAATGCATTTTTTGTAATTTATAGGCCTAGGGATGAAACGAGAGTTAAATTCAACAAGAAAAAGAGGAAAACATAAAGCAGTTAGCCACTTTTGATGGTGGATAAAAATGTTTGGATATAAAATAAAGAAATTAACAACATATTCAAGAGATGACAATTTTGGGATTTTGTAATAAAAATAAATAATATCGTTAAGGATAAAACGGTGGGTCACATTAGTAGGGTTAAATATAAGAACTTAAATCAACCCTAAATGTATTCACAAACTAAATGGGCAGCAGTTTCTTCAAAAAGACCACAAAATGAGCAAGTTTAATCAATATCAAGATATTTACAGATAGATTAATTAAACGTGTCGTTCAAATCTTTTAAGTTGTTGCGCGTGTGATAACGCGTCGTAGGTCACATGATAACGTCAACATGGCAGATGTCCGGTTCGCATTCATACTCAACGAGATCTGGCTATAAAGTACCTACTCTTTTAGCGCTCGTTAAGTAAGTACTTATTGAAATTAAGTACCTACTCATTGAGTATGCGGTTTCGAACGCAGCCATAGTCTAAAACAGAACTACTATACTTCCATAAAAAAAACACTGGGTTGGTTAAGGACCCAACCATAAAGCACTTTACAGCGGATGTTTCTCACTCAGCCATTATCTACCTCCTGAGCTTATCACCCCCTTTATAATAGATGTTTTATTTGTCTAGTAGACTGAGCTCTTGACTTACCCTAGGCAAGGCAACTGATGAAAGAAATATGCTTTAAAATATATTATATTAGCATTTTCTGTATTTTTTGGTAATTCCCAGCCCCAGTGCCGATGACAATGTTGCGATGTACTACATCATATACAAAGTAAGGATGATGGTTGTATAAAAATAGTATAGTATTTCAAAGAACAATATGCCAAGGTGAGATTACTCACACACAAAGTCCAGTGTCCTGGCTGCCAGGCCGGGAGAAGCACAATATCCTTGAAAAACAAAAACTTTTCAAAGAGGAACTTGAAGTATATGAGGTAAATACAAATAGGTAGATAGACAAGGTAGATACAAATTATTTTACATCACTACTCACAATCATGGAATCAGCAGGGCAAGCTGATAATGGAGGAAGCCACGTCACTACCACATAGGCATCCACAGCAATGGTTGCTATGCCCTTTAATAAAAAAAATTTAAAAAAAAATCATAGAAACAGACTTTGCCTACACTACATCAAATTCAACTGTTAAAAACACAAAATCAGAGGGCAAGGTCGTTTCGTAAAATGAATAAACCACTGACTTACATGTGCATTTGCAGTGTTTGCGATAATGTTGAAACAATAATTTGCAATCTAAAAGGAAACAATAAGATTATTCATACTGTAAGTCCACAGTAAATACAGATCAAAGAAAAGACACTAAGTTTATACTTAATTTCTTCTACAGTACATCTCTTTCTAGGCCAAGTGCCCAAAAGTCTGACCTTCTGAGGATCGGGGAGTTGGCTAGGACAATTGGCTCATGTGGTTTGCCATTAATGTCCAACACATAGTCTAGCTATGGGGAAATATGCATAAAATGATATACATGCATGCATGATTGAAGACGCTGATTGAGAAATACTACTATTACACCTTACTGCTTGAGAGAGTCTTGCATGTGGTGTTTGTTTCCAATTTGCAACTGTGGAGTCAAGAATAGTGGGGTGAACAGCTGAAGAGAGACACAAAAAAAAAATAGAATGTATTATTGGAAACATATATACTGTATGTACTGTATACAATCACTAGTGAAAACAGCTTGAAAATGTCTCTTACGCTGACATTGTGGTGGGAAATGTGGGTCTAATTCTGTTGTCTGTGAAGTGTCCATGACAACATGTGTGTCTGGGAGAAGATCACATTCTCTTGTCTGAGAAGAGGGCAAGAGACATAATTCTACCTGTCCATACTCATTGAGAGTCAGTGGAATGTCAGGGCTCACAAGCTTCCTTAACTCCTCCATGACTGTCTTGTTTTTTCTGTTGATTGTAGTGATGAATGATATTTCGCATCGTGAAGACATGTGCAGAAGGAGAGAGCATATTCATGAAGTAATTGTTTTTCTTCATGATGGAGAAGAGCTGTTCAACTACTTGGCTGTTTATTCTTCCGGCAAGCTCTGGTACCAGTCCTAACCTCTGGAGGATATCTCTTGGGTCTTTCGTGTTTCTGTCGTGGAAGGTGTCATAGAGACAATAGTGTTCTTCCGACCCAGTCAAAGGATGTCCATTCGGGTCCGGGAAAGTTTTCTTGGTTTTAAGCCAGGGTAAACTGACTGTGCCACCTTTGGATGCCCACTGCAGGTTTTCAGGGCTGGGGTCCAGCAGTCGACCCTCATGAGGGCTGAAAGGGACCACCTCAGGTTCTCTCAGGTTAGCATGTACTGCAAGCGTAGATGCTTATATTTGGCATATGTTTCCACGAGAGCAACAAGTCTGTGAAGTCTCACGGACTTTCTGCCCTAATGTTGCATTTTAAAGAAACAACTTGTCCGCAGGGGCACATAACAACAGCCCAACCACCTGTGGTAGAAAGAAAGTACTCAATGGTGTCCAACTACATTACCAGTAGACAGTCCAAAAGATTAACACTGTTGTGATAAACACTTGTGTTGAGCCAGTTATTTTAACTTACCAGATGCACCCCAAACCTTCTGAAAGACTTTATCGTATTTGCTTCTAGTGGCCATCTCTTCTCTTAGACGCAAGATTAATGTGTGTATTACGGTGTGTATGTAGGAGGGGGTTGAGGTTACTGGTGATTGGTGACTGGGGAGGTGAAGCAGTGTGTGTGCAGTGTGAAGCAGTGTGGTGTGTATGAGGGGGGAGGGTGTGAGAGGTCTTACTTATAATGGCAGGGGATATAGGGTAGTGAAGGTAGAGAGGAATATTATGCGTGGAGAGATGTAAGACAGGTCCATGAAATAGAGGAAGATGTATAAAAAAGAAAAAGTGCTGAAAGTCAGGTGTGTGTGTGCATGTGTATGTGTAGTGCAATGCGTTTGGATGTGTTCATAAGTGCTGAAGAGTGAATGTGTGCAAAGTCAGTATAGTATGAGTTTAAGGTTCAGATCATGTTCAGGAAATGCAGATAAGCTCACCTTCAAATTGGGTATTTCGTCCAGTAACCAGTCCTCTGTTATGTCCATCTCCCTGCATTCATTTGGCTGCATGGACATGTGGACCATCTCATGCTCTGTATTGAGCACCATGTTCGACTTGCGAGTATGAGAGCCAATCCAAGGGGCCCAGTGGTTGTATGTGGGTTGAACTTGGAAAGGATTTCGCCTGTCACCTGAAAGAAGGTTTGTAACAAGGTTTGTAAGGGCAGTAGATAGACAGAGACAGAGTGTAGTGGAGAATTGTATTTCAGTGGGTAACATGGCAATTATTTAAGATTAAAGTCACTTACTTGGAACAAAAGCCCTTGCGATTCTCTCTAGACATACAGAGTCCCAGAAGTCATCAATGTCCACCTTTCCATCAAAACCATCAGGTGGATTCTCTAGTTCAGTGACTACAAGTTATAAGAAATATTAATATAGTTGACAATAAATTGGGGGTGGCATTTTCTAGAATAAAACCTGGACTGTACCTGCCATGCTAAAAACACAGTTCTTGTGGAGATCCATGACGACAATAGGTGGGTGATGTCCACAGCGAACACAGGCAAAATCATAATTATGATCTGTTAACGCTTCAAAATGAAGGTACCCATGTAGCAGAGTGTTTTTGTTGGGATATTTTTGTCCTGAGGTAAGCTCACATGTTTCAATAGCTTGACCTAGAGCTGTGTGTGTCTGGAATAAGAGATTTTCAAATTTAATTTTCAAATTATATGAAATGCACATGTATGCAATATCCAATTTCACATCTTGAAAACTGTACAATTACCTGAAGGCAGTTTTGAAGGTAAATACAAAAATGGAGAGTAAGAATGACTCTGTCATTGAAATTGTGTACACCATCCTCCCATTCTTGATAGCAAATCATCATGCCACATGAACTGCATTTTTTGGAAAAGGTTGTCACACCTGTATTACATGAAGAAATCATTACAGTAATGTCACCTAAAATTTGGAACAATAAATAAATATAACTCAATGTTAATTTTACATGACACTTACCCTCAACAACTCCCTTCAGTGAGATTATTTTAGCTGATTTGGTTATTATGAAGGGTTTACTGAGAGGAACATTGGGACATTCTGGACAAAGTTGTTCCTTTGGGATCAGATGCATTGGAAGTTCAGCCTCACTCGCCAAGCCACAAAACTCTGAGGGCAAGTCCGCAGAAAGCTTTTTTTTCCTGTGTATGTATTTCACTATTCTTTTTAAGTTTTCTTTTTGAGGAGGGTACCTGTATTCAAGAAAGCAGGGTTCCATTTCAGGCTCTTCTTCTTCAGCTTCATCATTTGTATTTTCAAAATGCTCCTTCATTGTTTGGAATAGGTGCCACAAGCCTGTTTTCCTGTAGCACAATGACAGTGTCATGTGTTTTTGACTAAGTCTAACATTACCATCATTCTGCCAAACTGGTTGCAGTAGGAGAGGTGTGGCTCATAAACAGACACAAATTTCCTTGTGGAAGAGCTTCCAACTTGAACCTCAATACTGAAAGGGATGCCTTCCTCACTTGCTGCTGCTTGTTTCTGGAGAAATATCTTTTTCTCTTCACTGAACCACTTGCTGCTCACAATTTCTCTGAGGACATCTTCCTCAAGCTGAATCTTAGAGGTGAGGGCTGGTGGACAGTACTTCAATGACTGAATATGGGCACAGTCATATGTAACGAAACCACTCCTGTGCATTACCTCTGTGTTCCGGATACAGTCGTCCAATGCACACCTAATTTGGTGGTTCGTGCCAGATGTTTTTTTTGGACATGAATGGGCCCACTGTTACTGTTAAATGACTTTAAAACAGCATATATTCCCATATCAGTGTCCAGACATTCGCACGCTAAATGGCGATCCACTCTTATATCTTCTTTGACAATCGGGTGTCGTCTCCTCATGTGTTGTTTAAGATTTTTTTTATTTAACACAACTGCACATATTGTGCACTGCACCTGTCTCACTTGAGAAGATCTGCCAACTGTGGTCGTTGTTGATGTTGCCGTTGTTGTTGGTGTCACTTCATCCAGCACAGGGTGACCCTGGGGCTCTGGCCTCTGGTTTGCCCCCTGTGAATTCTGTGATTGGCAGGTGCTGAGGTGTCTCAATAAATTATTCCTCCTTGGAAAAGTGAGTTTATAACTTTATGATCTTCTGATTAAGTGATGCAGATTTGTAGATTGTGCATAACATAGATGGGGAGAATCTTATGATGCGTAATTGGTGGAGGGGTATGTGGTCTGTGTGTGTGTTTATGAGTGTCTGCATTCATTTATTTATTTACTATACTGATGGGGCAATATTTTCTTGGGAAGGCCAAGATATAGGGTAGGATGCAATACATGTTGCAGGCTGTGTGCAATACATGAGGTAATGAGGCAGTGTGCAATAGAAGATTGTGATTGTGATGCAGATTGTGGACTGTGCGTTACTTGAATACTTAGATGGAAAAAAACAATGTGCGTTGCTGACATGTTTTTAACGTTGCCACAAAAACACGATGACTAGTTTTGTCAGTATTTAACTTACCTAAGCAATCATAGATTGTATATAAAACCAAACAATCTAACTCCGTTCTGGCTAGCTGAACCTAGAACTACGGCTTACGTCGAGCCTCAATTATAACGTTACCCATGCCATGACATCGTTAACTAACTTGCTAACTTGCTTGCTTTCGTTGTCACCGAAGAGGGTCCGACCACATTCTAACATGACGCTGGAATTGCTCAAACTGTACAAATAAATTATACTTACGGACATAACTTCTTATGAAACAAATACGCTAACTCTTTGACGTAGCTTCTACCATAGAAAGACTTGTAAAGACTTTTACCTAGGACTAAAAGAAGCCAAAAAGCAGAAATTACGCCTTTCCTAGAAGGCAGTGCAAAACTCTTTCTGATTGGTTGATTAAACGCTACAGGAATGCCCATTGGGGAGTTTCTTTGGCTCGTCTGGAATGCCCATGCTGCAGTCGGACCCTCCTCGATTCTTCAGGCGCCAGTTATCAAGCAAAAAAATAAATAAAAAATGAGTGAGATTTTTCAAACGGCTACCACGCCAACACATTTTTAGATGAATTTTTATTCAACAATGCTAACGTTACTCCTTAACCAACTTGAAGGTGTTATAAATGTAATGTTGCCAGATAAGAACAATCTTAATACAGTATTCTCCCACAAGTCGGCACTTCAAATTAGGCTATCAACAATGTAGGCTACCCTCTGCAAGCGATGAAGTTGATGAAGGTTGGGGGAGGGAATAACGATCCTTTAAAATGTTGTGTTTTAAAAGTTTTGTGGCTGCGTTTTCTTTTGACTCGGTCCGCTTAAATGTCTGATTCCTCAGGCGGCAACATTAGCAAGCAAGAAAAAAAAAAACGAGTGAAATTATTCAAACGACTACCGCGCCAAAACATACATCAAATACACAATTTCAAATTAATTTTATTCAACAATGCTAAACATTACTCTTTAATCAAATTGAAGACGTTATAAATGTAATGTTGCCAGATAAGACAAATCTTAATAGCCTACAGTATATGCTCCCACATGTCGGGAATGGCACTTAAAAATTAGGCTATCAACAATCTCGTTTCTGCGGTTTGACCTGCGATGAAGTTCAGAAAAATCATGATCATATGAAAAATGTGTTAAGTCTTAAGGCCCTTTCACACCGGATGCGTAACGAAAAAGCGAATAGTTCGTGTGCGAATAGTTCGCGTCAAAACCCATCACATGAGCCGCGTAAACACGGTCTCTATCTCTATCTTTGACGATTAGCTTTCTATCCCAAATGTAGTTTAGCCTGCTAGCCTACACAGCACAGGACTATACAACAACTAAAACTATCACACAACATACTCACAGTCGTGATAACCGAGTTGGTTGGCAATGCTATGCCACACAATCATTGTCCTTGTAGTATGCGATTGGCTGAAGCCTTTTCTGTCGCCGCAAAAGAAAAAAAAAATCGACATCGAAACGAAAAAAATAAAATTAGTTTTTTCGCCGCAGCACATTCGCGTTCGGTGTGAAAGCACTCATTACACAAACAGCTGATAAAAGCATCCAGTGTGAAAGGGCCTTTACCTCTAGCTGCGTTTTCTGTCGAGTCGGGAGTCGGCTGGCTTCACGCGCACGCGGTGTCGGCGGTGACAGTTGACTTTAGCTGGCAAGAGAAAAATCCAAGTGTACGGGGATTATATTTCCGGCTAGCGCACCAACATACATCACATACACCAATTCCAATTAAATTTTTATTCAACAATGCTATCCTTCTCTAAACTGATGACATTATCGAATGTTGCCAGATTAGAAAATCTATCGAAATTATGCACAAATATATAGAGAATTTTTTTTTATATATAAAATGTTTTAATAAAATGCACACAAGACACGAGTTTACTAGGAAGTGTGCCGCTCGTTTACTTCTCTCTCTCATGCACTCTTAAAGTTGAACAAATAGGTAACTTTACAAAAGTAAACTGTGGAAATAAAACAGCAAAGTTACCTTTCTGAAGTTAAAATTCCGATGAAAGTGTGGAATCTCGTAGCTTTTCAGCTTTCCATGGCTGAAAAAAAACCCTTTAGAAATTGCTGCATTGTGATTCACAGAAAAAATATTTTTACTGTAGAATTTACCCACCATTGAAAATTGACCATGATGCTTTGGAGATCTACAGTAATGTGCTGTATACAGGTTCTACAGTAAGCATTTGCTCATTTTACAGTAATAATGCTGTGAAAACTACATAAATTTGTTACAGTGTAGCTGTAAAAAAAGGCCAAATTCTGACAATATCATACCATTTTCCATTAAAACAGTAATATACCATAGAAAACAAAAACAGCCTACAGGAATATACTGTAAATTAACAGCGATCAAAATCGACACTCAGAGGCTGTGTTCCCAATCACACCCTACACACTCATTCATTATTCCCTTAATTAGTTCACTAATATAGTCCACTTGACAGAGTGAATGAAAAGAAGTGAGAGAATTGAGACACTGATGAACACCTGATAAGCAGAATCACTGAAGGACAGAGAAACAAGAACAGAAAAAAGAGAAACACAAGCACTACAACTGACTTACAGCCACACTGAGTGTGAAACCAGTTTACAAACCAAAGTGTTGTTGAGAATTTGTTGAGAATTTATTTGTTGAGATATTTAGTTGTTGATATTTTATTGAAAATAATAAAGTTTGTAGTCACCATGATGGAGATCAGTGTTTGTTTTAGTTGGGCTCTTGACCTTTGAATATAACAGTAGTTTAGAAAACACATTTATTATGGCAAGAAAAAGCCAATCAGGAAGTTGATCATATGCTTTAGGCTATTTAGATGATGTCATAATCATCCTAGACATGTCTGATTCTCTGATCATAACCTGTATATAAGCTTTGAATTTATGGGTATTTAATATTTATCATATATCTGTTAATCTAAACCATGAAATCTGTAATCAGTTATTCTGAAGGATATTGAAATCATTTAGTGCAATAAAACATTTTGAACTCCTGCTTGACTCAGACACACACACAGACACCAACAATCAGCACATGAATCTCAACAATGGTGACAATAAAAAGTTTCATGTTGCAATGCCAATTCCAGGATAGTATAAAACTCCCAGCATGCACTGCTGCATGAATAAAAAAAATGATTGCCACCATTGTTGAGATTCACGTGCTATTTTTTTTATATCTCTGTGTTTCTACAATACAGTGTAGCTCTGTTTCTTTGGTTGTGTATTATGTGTTAAAAAAAATCATCATTGTAACTCATTGCTGTAGTTTCACAGTGGTGCTAATGTAACGCATGTAACGTCATTTGGTACATGATTAAACCCTGAATGAGATTAGTGAATGAACAGGCTAAATGATGATTTTGGCATCATAATCAATATAACTGCAATCATTCACTATCCATGTGTGTATGCACATGTGTGATCTGCAAAAACACAGTTTAAGCAGCAAAAGCAAGAGAGAAACTAATGTTATTAAGTCAAGAAGAACCCAACTAAAGCGAACTCTGATCTCTATAATGGTAACTTCAAACCAAACATTTTCAATTAAACATCTCAATAACAACTTCTGTAGATGTAATATGACAGAAATAAAGTCATACTGGTTATTAATAAGTGTAATAATGCGTAATGACTGGAAGTCAGTTGTAGTTATTGTGTTTTCACAGAGCAAACTGGAACTAATATAAACTGCCTCTTACGATTAATTGTCACACTTTTATCATATAGTGACCAGTGGTGTTGTAAATACCTAAAGAGTTACATATACTGTACCAAGTAAGCATACATGTAAGTGGCTACATGTGGTGTGATAGAACTTCAAGACCCTAGGCATAGTTTTCTATAAAAATCTCATACAGCAACATGAAAGCAAATAAGAAGAACCCGTCAAAGTCTAGAAATCTTGATTAGTTTGATTCCATAATAACCAAATGGAAGAAATGCTAAGCAAGTGCATATTTATTATCTGGAGGGCAGGCTAAACAAATAAACAAGGTATGCAAATTGGCGCAAAGGATCGCTGGGTCCTACCACCTTGGTGAAAACTTGCTGGGACCCGAAGGGTATATATGCCTCTTGCAAATGGTTCAGCAGATACCATTGGGGAACAGGCTTTAACCCCATAAGTGATATATTTTCCCTTCAAGTTTTAGTCATAGAACATCACTGGAACAGAACAATGCATCCACAAAGAGCAAACTGGAACTAATATAAACTTCTTCTTACGATTCAAACTTAAATAGACTCGAACATTATGTTGGCATTAGTGGAATCGCACTAGCATGGTTTAAATCATACTTATCTGACCGTTATCAGTTTGTAGCAGTAAATGAAGAGATGTCTCATCGATCACAAGTTCAGTATGGCGTACCACAAGGCTCAGTACTAGGACCGCTGCTGTTCACTCTGTACATGCTACCATTAGGAGATATCATTAGGAAACATGGAATTAGCTTTCACTGTTATGCTGACGATACTCAGCTGTATATTTCTTCAAAACCTAAGGAAACTTATCAATTCACAAAATTAACGGACTGCATAGCTGATATAAAAAATTGGATGACTCGTAATTTCCTACTTCTAAATTCTGAAAAAAACAGAGTTTCTAATTATTGGACAAAAAACTTCTTCACGTAATAACCTAGAATACTGTCTAACACTTGATGGCTGCTCTGTTAAGTCTTCGTCGTCGGTTAGGAACCTGGGTGTGCTCTTTGATACCAATCTTTCATTTGAAAGTCACGTGTCTAGTATCTGTAAAACTGCATTTTTCCATCTTAAAAATATATCTAAATTACGCCATATGCTCTCATTGACAAATGCGGAACAATTAGTTATTGCGTTCATGACCTCAAGGCTAGATTATTGTAATGCTCTACTGGGTGGTTGCCCTGCACGCTTAATAAACAAACTACAGCTGGTCCAAAACGCAGCAGCTCGAGTTCTTACCAGAACCAGGAAGTATGACCATATTAGCCCGGTTCTGTCAACACTGCATTGGCTGCCTATTAAACATCGCATATATTTTTAAATATTGCTGATTACTTACAAAGCACTAAATGGTTTAGCTCCGCAGTACTTGAGCGAGCTCTTAACGCATTATAGTCCTTCACGTCTATTGCGATCTCAAAATTCCGGCCAGTTGAGAATACCTAGAATATCAAAATCGACTGCTGGCGGTAGATCCTTCTCCTATTTAGCAAAAAAACTTTGGAACAGTCTTCCTAACATTGTCCGGGAAGCAGACACACTCTGTCAGTTCAAAGCCAGATTAAAGACACATCTCTTTGACCTAGCATTCACATAATACATTATAGACTTCTATAATTCAATGTTAGGCCGCATAGATTAGGTCAGCCGGAACTGGGAACACTTCCCATAAATCCTGATGTACTCGTTACATCATGAGAAGAATGGCATCTACGCTAATTTTAGTGTATGTGTTTATCCTGAGGTTTTCCCGCAGCCTGCCGGATCCGGGCCGTATCCAGATCTGACGAAGGACCTTCGCCTGGACCCGATGACAACGCAGTGCTGAAGTGCCAACTAGTCTCTCCCTATGGAGACCTTTACCACTCTACAGATAAGGCGTTGTCGGGAAAATTCGTTTCGCATTTCTACCCCGAAGCGACAAAATAAAATAAAATTCTTTATCAAAATTTATAAGGAAAGACAAGTACTTTGTTTAGGCTTGGCTTGTAGGGAATTACAAACCTGCGCACATATATTCAAACGCACATAATTATAGAACCAATTCTAAATGCGCATGTGAACGCCATCAGCGTTTCTCACAGGTTTGCGTTTAAAGTCTGTGTAGAGAGAATGGTGTCGTCTTAGCGGCCCCTAATTTAATAACAAATGATTGTTGCGACGGAAGCAACTCAATCAAAACTAACTTTAGCTGGAAAATAACTTTATTAAAGAACTGCTATAAAGCCAAAACAATCTCTGTTACCTTAAATTATACGCTTATCTCTGTAAAGCTGCTTTGAAACAATCTCCATTGTTAAAAGCGCTATATAAATGAAGATGACTTGACTTGATTTGACTTGACGATTACTTTTCACACTTTTATCATATAGTGACCAGTGGTGTTGTAAATACCTAAAGAGTTACATATGCCAAGTAAGCATACATGCAAGTGGCTAGATGTGGTGTGATAGAACTTCAAGACCCTAGGCATAGTTGTCTATAGTAACATGAAAGCAAATAAGAAGAACCTGTCAAAGTCTAGAACTCTTGATTAGTTTGATTCCATAATAACCCAATGGAAGAAATGCTAAGCAAGTGCATATTTGTTATCTGCAGGACAGGCTACACGAATAAACAAGGTATGCAAAGGGGCGAAATGGATTGCTGGGCCCTACCACCTTGGTGAAAACTTGCTGGGACCCAAGGGGTATATATGCCTCTTGCAAAAGCTTCAGCAGAGACCATTGGGGAATAGGCTTTGACCCCATAGGCAATATCTTTTCTCTTCAGATTTTGTCACAGAACATCACTGGAACAGAACAATACATCCACACAGAGCAAACTGGAACTAATATAAACTTCTTCTTACGATTCATTTTCACACTTTTATCATATAGTGACCAGTGGTGTTGTAAATACCTAAAGAGTTACATATACTGTACCAAGTAAGCATACTTGTAAGTGGCTACATGTGGTGTGATAGAACTTCAAGACCCTAGGCATAGTTTTCTATAAAAATCTCATACAGCAACATGAAAGCAAATAAGAAGAACCCGTCAAAGTCTAGAACTCTTGATTAGTTTGATTCCATAATAACCCAATGGAAGAAATGCTAAGCAAGTGCATATTTGTTATCTGGAGGACAGGCTACACGAATAAACAAGGTATGCAAAGGGTTAAATGGATTGCTGGGTCCTACCACCTTGGTGAAAACTAGCGGGGACCTGAGGGGTATATATGCCTCTTGCAAAAGCTTCAGCAGAGACCATTGGGGAACAGGCTTTGACTCCTTACATGATATTTTTTCTCTTCAGATTTTATCACAGAACATTACTGGAACAGAACAATACATCCACACAGAGCAAACTGGAACTAATATAAACTTCTTCTTACGATTCATTTTCACACTTTTATCACATAGTGACCAGTGGTGTTGGAAATACCTAAAGAATTGCATATGCCAAGTAAGCATACATGTAAGTGGCTACATGGGGTGTAATAGAACTTCAAGACCCTAGGCATAGTTGTCTATAAAAATCTCATACAGCAACATGAAAGCAAATAAGAAGAACCCGTCAAAGTCTAGAACTCTTTTGATTAGTTTGATTCCATAATAACCCAATGGAAGAAATGCTAAGCAAGTGCATATTTATTATCTCGAGGGCAGGCTACACAAATTAACAAGGAATGCAAAGGGACAAAATGGATCTCTGGGTCCTACCACCTTGGTGAAAACTAGCTGGGACCCGAGGAGTATATATGCCTCTTGCAAAAGGTTCAGCAGATACCATTGGGGAACAGGCTTTGACCCCATAGGTGATATGTTTTCCCTTCAAGTTTTAGTTATAGAACATCACTGGAACAGAACAATACATCCACACAGAGCAAACTGGAACTATTATAAACTTCTTCTCACAATTAATTTTCACACTTTTATCATATTGTGACCAGTGGTGTTGTAAATACCTAAAGAGTTACATATACTGTACCAAGTAAGCATACATGTAAGTGGCTACATGTGGTGTGATAGAACTTCAAGACCCTAGGCATAGTTGTCTAAAATAACATGAAAGCAAATAAGAAGAACCTGCCAAAGTCTAGAACTCTTGATTAGTTTGATTCCATAATAACCCAATGGAAGAAATGCTAAGCAAGTGCATATTTGTTATCTGGAGGACAGGCTACATGAATAAACAAGGTATGCAAAGGGGCTGGGTCCTACCACCTACCACCATATTTGTCTAAAGTAACATGAAAGCAAATAAGTGCATATTTGTTATCTGGAGGACAGGCTACACGAATAAACAAGGTATGCAAAGGGGCGAAATGGATTGCTGGGTCCTACCACCTTGGTGAAAACTTGCTGGGACCTGAGGGGTATATATGCCTCTTGCAAAAGCCTCAGCAGAGACCATTGGGGAACAGGCTTTGACCCCTTAGGCGATATTTTTTCTCTTCAAATTTGGTCACAGAACATCACTGGAACAGATCAATCCATCCACACAGAGCAAACTGGAACTAATATAAACTTCTTCTTACGATAAATTTTCACACTTTTATCATATTGTGACCAGTGGTGTTGTAAATACCTAAAGAGTTACATATACTGTAGCAAGTAAGCATACATGTAAGTGGCTACATGTGGTGTGATAGAACTTCAAGACCCTAGGCATAGTTGTCTATAGTAACATTTCCCGCGAGTGGGGGAACGGATTCCGACCGCTGTTTTTTTTGCCGTCGATTTCTGTTCCCCCCATATTTCTGACAAACCGAGGTTCTAATATTCATCAAATTGTTGCTGTTTAAGCTCCATCCACACACAGAATAGAATAAGCATATTTTAAGCCGATATATGAACATTTCTCATCATTGGGGTGGGGGAACGGATTTCGACAGCTGAACTCTTTGCCGTCGGATTCTGTTCCCCCTATGTTTCTTACACAATAAGGTTCTAAGATTTATCAAATTGTAACAAACTACTAGCTTCAATAGCCTAGTGGCCAGTACCCTGACAATGTTATTTTTTAGCTTTGGGCAACCCGAGTTCAAGTCCCGGTTCGTCAAACTTTCTTGATACTATACTGTCCTATCATAATAAAAAGCAAAAAAATATATTCTTTAAACTGATGCAAGTTAAGCTCCATCCACACACAAAAATAAAATCAGCATTTTTTAAGCCATTACAACAACACCTCTCATAATGGGAGTGGGGGAACGGATTCCGACAGCTGTTTTATTGCCGTCGGATTCAGTTCTCCCTATGTTTATTACACAATAAGGTTCTAAGATTTATCAAATTGCAGCAGACTACTAGCTTCAATAGCCTAGTGGCCAGTACCCTGACAATTTTTTTTTTTAGCTTTGGGCGACCCCAGTTCAAGTCCCGGTTCGTCAAACTTTCTTGATACTATACTGTCCTATCATAATAAAAGGCAAAAAAAAATCTATTCTTTAAACTGATGCAAGTTCAGCTCCATCCACGCACAAAAATAAAATCAGCATTTTTTAAGCCATTACATCAACACCTCTCATAATGGGAGTGGGGGAACGGATTCCGACAGCTGTTTTTTTTGCCGTCGATTTCTGTTCCCCCCATATTTCTGACAAACCGAAGTTCTAATATTCATCAAATTGATGCTTTTTATGCTCCATCCACACACAAAAATAAAATCAGCATTTTTTAAGCCATTACAACAACACCTCTCATAATGGGAGTGGGGGAACGGATTCCGACAGCTGTTTTATTGCCGTCGGATTCAGTTCTCCCTATGTTTATTACACAATAAGGTTCTAAGATTTATCAAATTGCAGCAGACTACTAGCTTCAATAGCCTAGTGGCCAGTACCCTGACAATTTTTTTTTTTAGCTTTGGGCGACCCCAGTTCAAGTCCCGGTTCGTCAAACTTTCTTGATACTATACTGTCCTATCATAATAAAAGGCAAAAAAAATCTATTCTTTAAACTGATGCAAGTTCAGCTCCATCCACACACAAAAATAAAAGCATTTTTTAAGCCATTACATCAACACCTCTCATAATGGGAGTGGGGGAACGGATTCCGACAGCTGTTTTTTTTGCCGTCGATTTCTGTTCTCCCCATATTTCTGACAAACCGAGGTTCTAATATTCATCAAATTGATGCTTTTTATGCTCCATCCACACACAGAATAGAATAAGCATATTTTAAGCCGATACATCAACATCTCTCATCATTGGGGTGGGGGAACGGATTTCGACAGCTGAACTCTTTGCCGTCGGATTCTGTTCCCCCTATGTTTCTTACACAATAAGGTTCTAAGATTTATCAAATTGCAACAGACTACTAGCTTCAATAGCCTAGTGGCCAGTACCCTGACAATATTATTTTTTAGCTTTGGGCAACCCGAGTTCATGTCCCGGTTCATCAAACTTTCTTGATACTATACTGTCCTATCATAATAAAAAGCAAAAAAATATATTCTTTAAACTGATGCAAGTTAAGCTCCATCCACACACAAAAATAAAATCAGCATTTTTTAAGCCATTACAACAACACCTCTCATAATGGGAGTGGGGGAACGGATTCCGACAGCTGTTTTATTGCCGTCGGATTCAGTTCTCCCTATGTTTATTACACAATAAGGTTCTAAGATTTATCAAATTGCAGCAGGATACTAGCTTCAATAGCCTAGTGGCCAGTACCCTGACAATTTTTTTTTTTAGCTTTGGGCGACCCCAGTTCAAGTCCCGGTTCGTCAAACTTTCTTGATACTATACTGTCCTATCATAATAAAAGGCAAAAAAATATATTCTTTAAACTGATGCAAGTTAAGCTCCATCCACACACAAAAATAAAATCAGCATTTTTTAAGCCATTACATCAACACCTCTCATAATGGGAGTGGGGGAACGGATTCCGACAGCTGTTTTTTTTGCCGTCGATTTCTGTTCTCCCCATATTTCTGACAAACCGAGGTTCTAATATTCATCAAATTGATGCTTTTTATGCTCCATCCACACACAGAATAGAATAAGCATATTTTAAGCCGATACATCAACATCTTTCATCATTGGGGTGGGGGAACGGATTTCGACAGCTGAACTCTTTGCCGTCGGATTCTGTTCCCCCTATGTTTATTACACAATAAGGTTCTAAGATTTATCAAATTGTAGTAAACTACTAGCTTCAATAGCCTAGTGATCAGTGCCCTGACAATTTTTTTTTTTAGCTTTGGGCGACCCCAGTTCAAGTCCCGGTTCGTCAGTCTTTCTTGATACTATACTGTCCTATCATAAAAAAAGGCAAAAAAATATATTCTTTAAACTGATGCAAGTTAAGCTCCATCCACATACAAAAATAAAAGCATTTTTTAAGCCATTACATCAACACCTCTCATAATGGGAGTGGGGGAACGGATTCCGACAGCTGTTTTTTTTGCCGTCGATTTCTGTTCCCCCCATATTTCTGACAAACCGAAGTTCTAATATTCATCAAATTGATGCTTTTTATGCTCCATCCACACACAGAATAGAATAAGCATATTTTAAGCCGATACATCAACATCTCTCATCATTGGAGTGGGGGAACGGATTTCGACAGCTGTTTTATTGCCGTCGGATTCAGTTCCCCCTATGTTTATTACACAATAAGGTTCTAAGATTTATCAAATTGCAGTGAACTACTAGCTTCAATAGCCTAGTGGCCAGTACCCTAACAATAATATTTTTTAGCTTTGGGCAACCCGAGTTCAAGTCCCGGTTCGTCAAACTTTCTTGATACTATACTGTCCTATCATAATAAAAGGCAAAAATATATATTCTTTAAACTGATGCAAGTTAAGCTCCATCCACACACAAAAATAAAATCAGCATTTTTTAAGCCATTACATCAACACCTCTCATAATGGGAGTGGGGGAACGGATTCCGACCGCTGTTTTTTTTGCCGTCGGTTTCTGTTCCCCCCATACTTCTGACAAACTGAGGTTCTAATATTTATCAAATTGTTGCTGTTTAAGATCCATCCACACACAGAATAGAATAAGCATATTTTAAGCCGATATATGAACATTTCTCATCATTGGGGTGGGGGAACGGATTTCGACAGCTGAACTCTTTGCCGTCGGATTCTGTTCCCCCTATGTTTATTACACAATAAGGTTCTAAGATTTATCAAATTGTAATAAGCTACTAGCTTCAATAGCCTAGTGATCAGTGCCCTGACAATTTTTTTTTTTAGCTTTGGGCGACCCCAGTTCAAGTCCCGGTTCGTCAAACTTTCTTGATACTATACTGTCCTATCATAATAAAAGGCAAAAAAAATCTATTCTTTAAACTGATGCAAGTTCAGCTCCATCCACACACAAAAATAAAATCAGCATTTTTTAAGCCATTACATCAACACCTCTCATAATGGGAGTGGGGGAACGGATTCCGACAGCTGTTTTTTTTGCCGTCGATTTCTGTTCCCCCCATATTTCTGACAAACCGAAGTTCTAATATTCATCAAATTGATGCTTTTTATGCTCCATCCACACACAAAAATAAAATCAGCATTTTTTAAGCCATTACAACAACACCTCTCATAATGGGAGTGGGGGAACGGATTCCGACAGCTGTTTTATTGCCGTCGGATTCAGTTCTCCCTATGTTTATTACACAATAAGGTTCTAAGATTTATCAAATTGCAGCAGACTACTAGCTTCAATAGCCTAGTGGCCAGTACCCTGACAATTTTTTTTTTTAGCTTTGGGCGACCCCAGTTCAAGTCCCGGTTCGTCAAACTTTCTTGATACTATACTGTCCTATCATAATAAAAGGCAAAAAAAATCTATTCTTTAAACTGATGCAAGTTAAGCTCCATCCACACACAAAAATAAAAGCATTTTTTAAGCCATTACATCAACACCTCTCATAATGGGAGTGGGGGAACGGATTCCGACAGCTGTTTTTTTTGCCGTCGATTTCTGTTCCCCCCATACTTCTGACAAATTGAGGTTCTAATATTTATCAAATTGTTGCTGTTTAAGCTCCATCCACACACAGAATAGAATAAGCATATTTTAAGCTGATACATCAACATCTCTCATCATTGGGGTGGGGGAACGGATTCCGACAGCTGTTTTTTTTGCCGTCGATTTCTGTTCTCCCCATATTTCTGACAAACCGAGGTTCTAATATTCATCAAATTGATGCTTTTTATGCTCCATCCACACACAGAATAGAATAAGCATATTTTAAGCCGATACATCAACATCTCTCATCATTGGAGTGGGGGAACGGATTTCGACAGCTGTTTTATTGCCGTCGGATTCAGTTCCCCCTATGTTTATTACACAATAAGGTTCTAAGATTTATCAAATTGCAACAAACTACTAGCTTCAATAGCCTAGTGGCCAGTACCCTGACAATGTTATTTTTTAGCTTTGGGCAACCCGAGTTCAAGTCCCGGTTCGTCAAACTTTCTTGATACTATACTGTCCTATCATAATAAAATGCAAAAAAATATATTCTTTAAACTGATGCAAGTTAAGCTCCATCCACACACAAAAATAAAATCAGCATTTTTTAAGCCATTACATCAACACCTCTCATAATGGGAGTGGGGGAACGGATTCCGACCGCTGTTTTTTTTGCCGTCGGTTTCTGTTCCCCCCATACTTCTGACAAACTGAGGTTCTAATATTTATCAAATTGTTGCTGTTTAAGCTCCATCCACACACAGAATAGAATAAGCATATTTTAAGCCGATATATGAACATTTCTCATCATTGGGGTGGGGGAACGGATTTCGACAGCTGAACTCTTTGCCGTCGGATTCTGTTCCCCCTATGTTTCTTACACAATAAGGTTCTAAGATTTATCAAATTGTAGTAAACTACTAGCTTCAATAGCCTAGTGATCAGTGCCCTGACATATTTTTTTTTTAGCTTTGGGCGACCCCAGTTCAAGTCCCGGTTCGTCAATCTTTCTTGATACTATACTGTCCTATCATAAAAAAAGACAAAAAAATATATTCTTTAAACTGATGCAAGTTAAGCTCCATCCACATACAAAAATAAAAGCATTTTTTAAGCCATTACATCAACACCTCTCATAATGGGAGTGGGGGAACGGATTCCGACAGCTGTTTTTTTTGCCGTCGATTTCTGTTCCCCCCATATTTCTGACAAACCGAGGTTCTAATATTCATCAAATTGATGCTTTTTATGCTCCATCCACACACAGAATAGAATAAGCATATTTTAAGCCGATACATCAACATCTCTCATCATTGGGGTGGGGGAACGGATTTCGACAGCTGAACTCTTTGCCGTCGGATTCTGTTCCCCCTATGTTTCTTACACAATAAGGTTCTAAGATTTATCAAATTGCAACAAACTACTAGCTTCAATAGCCTAGTGGCCAGTACCCTGACAATATTATTTTTTAGCTTTGGGCAACCTGAGTTCATGTCCCGGTTCATCAAACTTTCTTGATACTATACTGTCCTATCATAATAAAAAGCAAAAAAATATATTCTTTAAACTGATGCAAGTTAAGCTCCATCCACACACAAAAATAAAATCAGCATTTTTTAAGCCATTACAACAACACCTCTCATAATGGGAGTGGGGGAACGGATTCCGACAGCTGTTTTATTGCCGTCGGATTCAGTTCTCCCTATGTTTATTACACAATAAGGTTCTAAGATTTATCAAAATGCAGCAGGATACTAGCTTCAATAGCCTAGTGGCCAGTACCCTGACAATTTTTTTTTTTAGCTTTGGGCGACCCCAGTTCAAGTCCCGGTTCGTCAAACTTTCTTGATACTATACTGTCCTATCATAATAAAAGGCAAAAAAATATATTCTTTAAACTGATGCAAGTTAAGCTCCATCCACACACAAAAATAAAATCAGCATTTTTTAAGCCATTACATCAACACCTCTCATAATGGGAGTGGGGGAACGGATTCCGACAGCTGTTTTTTTTGCCGTCGATTTCTGTTCTCCCCATATTTCTGACAAACCGAGGTTCTAATATTCATCAAATTGATGCTTTTTATGCTCCATCCACACACAAAAATAAAATCAGCATTTTTTAAGCCATTACAACAACACCTCTCATAATGGGAGTGGGGGAACGGATTCCGACAGCTGTTTTATTGCCGTCGGATTCAGTTCCCCCTATGTTTATTACACAATAAGGTTCTAAGATTTATCAAATTGCAACAGACTACTAGCTTCAATAGCCTAGTGGCCAGTACCCTGACAATGTTATTTTTTAGCTTTGGGCAACCCGAGTTCAAGTCCCGGTTCGTCAAACTTTCTTGATACTATACTGTCCTATCATAATAAAAGGCAAAAAAATATATTCTTTAAACTGATGCAAGTTAAGCTCCATCCACACACAAAAATAAAATCAGCATTTTTTAAGCCATTACATCAACACCTCTCATAATGGGAGTGGGGGAACGGATTCCGACCGCTGTTTTTTTTGCTGTCGGTTTCTGTTCCCCCCATACTTCTGACAAACTGAGGTTCTAATATTTATCAAATTGTTGCTGTTTAAGCTCCATCCACACACAGAATAGAATAAGCATATTTTAAGCCGATATATGAACATTTCTCATCATTGGGGTGGGGGAACGGATTTCGACAGCTGAACTCTTTGCCGTCGGATTCTGTTCCCCCTATGTTTCTTACACAATAAGGTTCTAAGATTTATCAAATTGTAGTAAACTACTAGCTTCAATAGCCTAGTGATCAGTGCCCTGACAATTTTTTTTTTTAGCTTTGGGCGACCCCAGTTCAAGTCCCGGTTCGTCAATCTTTCTTGATACTATACTGTCCTATCATAAAAAAAGGCAAAAAAATATATTCTTTAAACTGATGCAAGTTAAGCTCCATCCACATACAAAAATAAAAGCATTTTTTAAGCCATTACATCAACACCTCTCATAATGGGAGTGGGGGAACGGATTCCGACAGCTGGTTTTTTTTGCCGTCGATTTCTGTTCTCCCCATATTTCTGACAAACCGAGGTTCTAATATTCATCAAACTGATGCTTTTTATGCTCCATCCACACACAGAATAGAATAAGCATATTTTAAGCTGATACATCAACATCTCTCATCATTGGGGTGGGGGAACGGATTCCGACAGCTGTTTTTTTTGCCGTCGATTTCTGTTCTCCCCATATTTCTGACAAACCGAGGTTCTAATATTCATCAAATTGATGCTTTTTATGCTCCATCCACACACAGAATAGAATAAGCATATTTTAAGCCGATACATCAACATCTCTCATCATTGGGGTGGGGGAACGGATTTCGACAGCTGAACTCTTTGCCGTCGGATTCTGTTCCCCCTATATTTCTTACACAATAAGTTTCTAAGATTTATCAAATTGGTAGTAAACTTTTAGCTTCAATAGCCTAGTGGTCAGTGCCCTGACAATTTTTTTTTTTTAGCTTTGGGCGACCCCAGTTCAAGTCCCGGTTCGTCAAAATTTCTTGATACTATACTGTCCTATCATAATAAAAGGCAAAAAAATCTATTCTTTAAACTGATGCAAGTTAAGCTCCATCCACACACAAAAATAAAATCAGCATTTTTTAAGCCATTATATCAACACCTCTCATAATGGGAGTGGGGGAACGGATTCCGACAGCTGTTTTATTGCCGTCGGATTCAGTTCCCCCTATGTTTATTACACAATAAGGTTCTAATATTTATCAAATTGTTGCTGTTTAAGCTCCATCCACACACAGAATAGAATAAGCATATTTTAAGCTGATACATCAACATCTCTCATCATTGGGGTGGGGGAACGGATTCCGACAGCTGTTTTTTTTGCCGTCGATTTCTGTTCTCCCCATATTTCTGACAAACCGAGGTTCTAATATTCATCAAATTGATGCTTTTTATGCTCCATCCACACACAGAATAGAATAAGCATATTTTAAGCCGATACATCAACATCTCTCATCATTGGAGTGGGGGAACGGATTTCGACAGCTGTTTTATTGCCGTCGGATTCAGTTCCCCCTATGTTTATTACACAATAAGGTTCTAAGATTTATCAAATTGCAACAAACTACTAGCTTCAATAGCCTAGTGGCCAGTACCCTGACAATGTTATTTTTTAGCTTTGGGCAACCCGAGTTCAAGTCCCGGTTCGTCAAACTTTCTTGATACTATACTGTCCTATCATAATAAAATGCAAAAAAATATATTCTTTAAACTGATGCAAGTTAAGCTCCATCCACACACAAAAATAAAATCAGCATTTTTTAAGCCATTACATCAACACCTCTCATAATGGGAGTGGGGGAACGGATTCCGACCGCTGTTTTTTTTGCCGTCGGTTTCTGTTCCCCCCATACTTCTGACAAACTGAGGTTCTAATATTTATCAAATTGTTGCTGTTTAAGCTCCATCCACACACAGAATAGAATAAGCATATTTTAAGCCGATATATGAACATTTCTCATCATTGGGGTGGGGGAACGGATTTCGACAGCTGAACTCTTTGCCGTCGGATTCTGTTCCCCCTATGTTTCTTACACAATAAGGTTCTAAGATTTATCAAATTGTAGTAAACTACTAGCTTCAATAGCCTAGTGATCAGTGCCCTGACAATTTTTTTTTTTAGCTTTGGGCGACCCCAGTTCAAGTCCCGGTTCGTCAATCTTTCTTGATACTATACTGTCCTATCATAAAAAAAGGCAAAAAAATATATTCTTTAAACTGATGCAAGTTAAAGATATCTCTTTGACCTAGCATTCACATAATGCATTATAGACTTCTATAATTCAATGTTAGGCTGCATAGATTAGGTCAGATGGAACACTTCCCATAAATCCTAATGTACTCGTTACATCATGAGAAGAATGGCATCTACGCTAATTTTAGTGTCTGTGTTTATCCCGAGGTTTTCCTGCAGCCTGCCGGATCCGGGCCGTATCCAGATCTGACGAAGGACCTTCGCCTGGACCAATGACAACGCAGTGCTGAAGTGCCAACTAGTCTCTCCCTATGGAGACGGCCTTTACCGCTCTACAGATAAAGCGTCGTCAGGAAAACTCAATTCGCGTACCTACCCCGAAGTGACAAAATAAAATAAAAATTCTGTATAAAAAATTATAAAGAAACACCAGTACTTTGTTTAGGCTTGGTCTGTAGGGAATTACAAACCTGTGTACATATATTCAAACGCACATAACTATAGAACCTATTCTTAATGCTGTGGAATATCAAATTTAATTTACTCTTTAATGCAAGTCAGCTTTAAGTCAGCTGTCTAAACCTTGTAATAGTCAGGGGTTTTGTTAGTCTTTGATCTTCCAACTAAGTGTTGAACTGTGTGCGAAGGTTACATAGTCTTAGCTCTCGTGACCATTTGTTGTTTATACCTTTTGGGGAAGTCTTTAATCTTCCTACTCAGAGTTGAACTATATGTGAATGTTACAAAGTCTTCGTTCTCGTGACCATGTGTTATTTATACAATTTGGGGGGTACCATCAGCTCAGTTGGGGGTAATTGCCTCTATTGTTTTTAGCAGTAGTCATCCCTAAAGGCTGTGTATAAGTTCAGCACCTTTAGGGACAGCCCACTGAAATGCCTATAAAGAAACCATGTAAAGTTACGTTAGTCAGACTGATTTTGGAAGACCTGCAGCCACTTCAACGTGAAGTCCTCAATAAAGAATAACTTCTTGAACGTGATCCAAACGTCTCCTGGTTTCTTGCTTCGACGAAGAAAAAGTTTTCAACAATGCGCATGTGAACGCCATCAGCATTTTTCACAGGTTCATGTTTAAAGTTTGTGTAGAGAGAATTGTGTCGTCTTACCGGCCCCTAATAATTTAATAACAAATGATCGTTGCGACGGAAGCGAATCAATCAAAACTAACTTTAGCTGGAAAATAACTTTAAGAACCGCTATAAAGCCAAAACAGTCTTACCTTAAATTATACGTTTATCTCTGTAAAGCTGCTTTGAAACAATCTACATTGTTAAAAGCGCTATATAAATGAAGATGACTTGACTTGACTTGAGGTCTACATTACCAAAATTGAACAAGACAAGGTAAAGAGTTGTAATTTGATTGTTTATAAATATGTAAATTTATAGTATAAGGGGCCAGTTTTATTCGTTATGTATGTTGAGTTTCATAAAGAGCTGCACGCTTAACCCCCTGGGGACGGCTATCGCCCCAGCTTTTTTTCTTATCAGTGCAAAAGAGACTCAAATAACTCAAACAAAAGAGATTCAAATATTTTTTGTCATGCAGGCAAGTGTTATACATCATTCAAAACTATTAAATGTCTTATTTTATTTGTGTACACTAATAATAAAAAACTAAATGTTGTGTTTTTCGTAAAGTAAAGAAAATAAACATGATGTGCGTTCTCCCGTCTCAATGTGAAGATCATTCTGAAACAGAAAATGATCTGTAACTCAGCGAATGCTTGTCACTGTGACATGAAACATATGTCTTTACAAAGCTTGAAATCTCCATTTTTAAATGATGTAAATCATATCAAAAACAAATGTTCTCTATTTAAGTAATTCGTATGAAAGCAACGACATGTGCAGTTTCTCCAGTACGAGCTAATTAACTCTAATTTGCCCACGCGTGTACGAGCAATTGACATGCAAATAGTCCACGCAGGCCTGTAAACGCCCTCATTACCTCAAAACAAAGAATCAGAGACTACAGTAACGCACTTCTCTGCTTTTTGTCTAGACTGTGTTTGTGCTGTGCTGTTTACCTTGGATTTACCTCACGATATTGGATTTACCTAACGCGATTTGAAGATTTCATCTCCTTAAGTAAGCATTTTATTGTTGTATAAACTTTACATTGTAGCTACTAGTTAAACTGGCCAGACTATTTCTTTTGCCAGACTAAAATGTACGTTATGAAATGAGATTGGAGTAAAAACATGAAGCCTATGTCGTATGTATATGTATATATAGACAGAAACATGTAGAAATGTGAACTAGAGACAACCATTCAATGCTATGTACGACACAAGGATGTTTTTCGATAATAAAACACAGCATGATAAAAGTAGGCTAGTATGAGTGTTTACTCTAAAATGGTGATTATTATAATGTTTAGACCCGTGTTTACTGTTAAATACTTTGTGTACAAACTATCTGCTCAAACGTAGATGGTAACAATAATGTTTCATAGTTTGGAGCGGCTCGATCGCTTCAGTAAATGGTCTCTGCACGCGCTGTCAGTGAGTCAGTCGTGCTGTGCGTTAGGCTACATATTTTTACTCCAATCTCATTTCATAACATAAATATTTGAAGTAACATATGATAATCAATATATTTTTTTCTAGTGTAGTGTTACTGATATGTTCCTTTTTAATGATGGGTTAACCCTAACTTATTGGTCAAAAGTGATAATACATTAAATCATATTTTAAATTACTTTTTAAATTATTTTTCAGCCATTTTGCCTAAAATTCTCTTTAAATGTCTTTAATTGCTCATTGTTGCAGCTGGTCTGACACTTTCAGCCATGTTGGCATGTTTTGTCGTCTTCTTCTGCTTGGCCCCGGTAATTGCTGCTTGCAGCTATATTTGGTTCTGATTTTTTGCTTGCAACAAAGTCTATTTTATCTTGATCTTGATACATGCTCTAAGTGCTGTACATGCTAAGAAATAATTATTTTTTGATAGACTTGAAAGATACGCTTTTCTTAGAATACATGAATAATCAAAATAGTTTGTTGGACGAACAGATTAATTGATTGTAATATTAATTTAGCTACATCAAGTTAATCCAATTAACTGACCCAAATATAAATAATTAATCATAACTTGACTATAATTAATCATAAGTTATGAGTTATTATTAATATTTCCCCTTTGAGCTAACTCGTTACACTTATTACGTACCCATGTCTTAATGCCAAAGACTACACTATATCTTTATATGACATTCCTAATTTAAAGTAAAATGTTCCTCCGTCATCTCCATATGTATATGGTTACAGTATTGACCGGTGTGGTACAGAAATAGATGTCATTCTCTCAAAATATTAAGTCGTGGCCACAATATAATGATGTCGTCACTTCAACAAAATGATCTTGTGGCCACGATTTATTATCACGTTCCCGCAAATTAATATCTCGAAAAAACCGAACATGTCCCCTCCCGTTCACCGTACTTTCATCGAAGGGCCCTCTGTCTAATTTTTTCAAAATTAAAGAAAAACTTGCATTTTTCCCCTTCTACTATAGCCTGGTTAAAACCAGACCATGGTTCATAAAATCCCTTTTATATATTATAAAATCTAGTCTGCTTGCACACATACAATTTTTAACTACTTGTCATCTTGAAAATTCTCTAATACCTTCATTTCTTTCTCTCCATATATCTACTAAATCATTTTCTTCCATTATACATTTCAATTAGGGCTGTCAAAAGATTAATCGCGATTAATCGCATCCATAATAAAAGTTTGTGTTTAAATAATATATGTGTGTGTACTGTGTATAATTCAATTTGTATATATAAATACACACACATGCATGTATATATTTAAGAAAAATGTGTTATTTATATATAAAAAAATTATATTTATATATAATATAAATTATATATAAATATATACAGTATATGTATGTAAATATTTCTTAAATATATACATGCATGTGTGTATATTTATATATACAAAATAATTATACACAGTACACACACATATATTATGTAAACACAAACTTTTATTTTGGATGCGATTAATTGCGATTAATCTTTTGACAGCCCTAATTTCAATTCATTCCGCCCTCCATCTGATTTAAAAATCATGCCCTCTGCAATATCCATCTTGTTAAAAACAGTATTAAAATCCCCAATTATTAAAAACTCCTTCCATTTTTCCATAAGTCTTTCCAAAACTTTTTCCTTTTCTATAACCGATGCATGTACATAAAACAACTTGCCCCCCTCCTTCCTCTGTTTCAACTGCCAAACATTTCCCTTCTTCTTTATTATACATCACTTGCACATTTTCAAACACCCCTTTTTTTATTAAAATTGCCACTCCCCTCCCTTTTCTCCCATCTCCATTGTTGTATAAAACATACCCTTTCCATTTCTTTTTAAAATCACTTATTACTTCATCTCTCCAATTAGTCTCTTCAATCATCAAAACATTTGCCCTTTTACAATATTCTTTAAGTTTTTCAAATTTCAATTGATCAATTGCTATTACTATTCCTATTTCTAATTCCGTAATCTCACTCTCACACATTTCCTTGTCTCCCTCATTAACTTTAACCTGTATTTTACTTAATACAAATTCCTCATCTTCTAAAACGACCTAATTTTCGGTAAATAAATCCTTATAGAATTCTCTGATTTCTTCTAAAATTCCTGTTTTATCTTCTACAATCCTCCCATCTTGTGTTTTAATACTTTTTGTTATATCCGCTCTCTGTCTTGTTTTTTCTAATTCATAAAAATATTTCGTACTTCTTTCTCATTCTACAATGTCTTTCGCCCTACTTCTTATTATTGCTCCTTTACACTTCTCTTCTTCTATTTTCTTTAATTCTTCCGGTAATTCTATTATCTTATCAATATTTTCATCATGCTTATTTACTTTCCTCATGCTTATTTACTTTCCTCATTTCTTCATCCCACTCTTTTTTGATCTTATTTTCTTTCATCTTTTTGACTTTTTGCAATTTTTTTTAATATTCTATTGCAAATTTTTTTATTCTTTTTTTTAGACTGTCCCACCAAAACCCTTTTTCCATTTCATACATTTCATCATTTACACTATTAATTATTATGCTTTCTATTTCCATTCTGTATATTTCATTTTTTAGAAGTTCTGTATTTAATACCCACACCCCCGGTCCTTTATCAGTCTCATTAAAATTCATCATTATCCATAAAAAATCATGATCACTCTCACTATAATTTTTGTAAGTAGCCTTTGTGACATAAAATGCTTCCTTTTTCTTACATAAAAATAAGTCTATTCTACTTTGCTTTAGAACTCTGTCAACAATTTGTCTTCTTGAATATTCTCTGTTCATACCATTCCTTTCTCTCCACACATCCACCATATTATATTTCTCCATTATGTTATGTAGTTCATTCCTCCCTCTATCTCTTCTAAATCCCATTGAATCATCTATATCAATTCTCTGAATTACAGTATTAAAATCACCTAACACCATAATGCTGTTGTAACGATCACCAGCTGGAGTGCCTCTGAGAGTCACCAGAGGGCACTCCACACCAGACTGATCACTTCACAAAACTACAATTCCCATAATGCTTCATACCTGGGACTGATTGCGCACTCACCTGCATCTCATTCAGACACT
The DNA here is from genome assembly GCF_963993115.1 of Abramis brama. Lineage (NCBI taxonomy): Eukaryota > Metazoa > Chordata > Actinopteri > Cypriniformes > Leuciscidae > Abramis > Abramis brama. The sequence continues at coordinate 4,278,859 of NC_139968.1, read as the reverse complement.
CCATATAAACCACACTCAAACAGAAGATCACTGTGAAAAATAAATAAATAAAATAAATACCAGAGATTAAGTTAAAGTTATATAAGCAGGAATTGGAGCAAGTGCCAGTAGTCAAATATCTCGGTGTATGGATGGATTCCAGGATGACTTTTGCTATACATGCTAAAAATCTGATTAAGAAATGTAAAAAAAGAGTAAATATATTAAGATGTTTAACAGGGGTGGAATGGGGAGCTTGTAGATTATCGTTGAAAAGAATATATAATACTTTAATTAGATCAAGTTTAGATTATGGAAGTATAATTTACGGTTTTGCAAACGAGACTACACTCAAAAAGATTGAAGCAATACAAAATCAAGCTCTAAGAATATGTTGTGGTGCAGTCAGAACATCTCCCATAGCAGCTCTACAGGTAGATGGTGTTGCTCTGGTAAAACTTCAAAGACATAAAATAAGACTGAATTATTAGGTTAATATAAAAGGTCATAAAAAGAATCATCCAGTGAAGGGAGTACTAGAAGAATGCTGGGAACATGGGAACAAAAACATTAAAAGCTTGGGATGGAGTGTTCAAAGAGAAGCACAAGAAGTGGGTATTGAAGATTGTGATGTTAGCCCTACTGTGATATTATCCAGTATACCACCATGGATTCTTCCAATGCCAATAATTGACCTACAAATTCAAATGAAAATTAAGAATGAGAAATACATCCTAAAGAATATTATAGCACAGCAGTATTTAGATCAGACTTACTCATCATGGGTGCAAATATTTACTGATGGGTCTAAGGATCCTATCTCTGGAAGAACAGCAGCTGCTGTATATATTCCTAAGTTTCAAATTAGTATCAAGAAAAGAATAACTGACCATATCTCTGTATTTGCAGCAGAATTAGTTGCCATGATGGTTGCACTCCAGTGGGTAGAGGACGTAAAACCGAGATTAGTAGCTATATGTTCTGATTCGTTTGCAGCAATCACAAGCCTCGTAAGTGGAAATAAAGTATCAAGGCAAGACATTATATATGAGATACTTGCAAGTTTGCTAAGAATAAGTAGTGTAAGCTTAATAGTGTTTGTCTGGGTTCCTGCTCATGTGGGACTGGAGGCCAATGAAGTGGTAGATAGACTAGCAAAGCAAGCAGTAAAACATAATGAGATAAATGTGCAAGTGACGTTGAGCAAAAATGAAGTTAAAAGTAAAATAAAAGAATTCATAAACAATAAATGGCAAGAACTATGGAATAATAAGGTCAAGGGAAGACAGCTGTATAGTATTCAGAAGCAAGTAGGAAATGGAAGAAGTGTTTTTAGGAATAGGAAAGAGGATACGATTGTTTCTCGTATTAGAATAGGGCACACACGATTAAATCATTCCTTGTTTAAGATAGGAAAACATGATACGGGAAAATGTAATTATTGTGATCAGGCAGAAACAATAGAACATGTTTTAATAAAATGTTTAAAATATGGAAAAGAAAGGTTAGTACTTAAGAGGATAGTAAGAAAATTGGGTGTGGTAGTATTCAGTATGGAAAGTCTATTGGGAAAGCAAGTAGAACAAGTAAAAATATATAGTGCGATAATGAAGTATCTCAAAGCAATAGGAGTAGATTGGAGAATTTGAAGTATAAGGGATAAAGTTTATTTATTTATTTTTTTATTTTTATTTAGTTGCTTATTGTTTTTTAGTGCTTCACACTCCAGTCCAGTTGGTGGCGGTAATGCACCGAAAGTTGGTTTGCCAACCGCCATAAAACACCAAACGAAGAAGAAGAAGATCACTGCGAAGTATTGCATTGCCACGTACTGTAATCACTGAGCGTTTTCCCCTATTCTACTGATCTGTTTATTGACCTCGGATTGTTATCTCGTTTCTGTCTGTTTGCTGCCTGTCTCGACTTGGATTGATCTTGGATTATTGTCTCTTGCTGCCTGCCCTGAACTTCTGTCTGTGACCTGACTACTCTCTGTGTCTGTTCTCTGATCACCCTGTTTTGCTGTTGCCTGACCCTTGCCTGTTTTGACGTTCCTTCATTAAAAGCTGCAAATGGATCCTACTGAGTCTTCCAATTGATAACAGCTGTCATGTTTTTCTATTACAGTTTTTCTCGATTGCTTAAACACTATAACCATGCTTTTGAACTAAAATTTCAAAACCATAATGCCATTTATCAAAAAGCACACCCATTTCACTAAACTATAAACACTATTCCGACACAGTTCAAGTCACTCTAGTTGCCCATGGTTTGACTATGAGGGAGGCTGGGCTATGAGTAAGGCCAAATTTGAGTCGCTTCACCGTCGCCTCGAGAACCTTCAGGGAGGTGTGGTGGCAAACAAACCACAAGCAACCACAAGCAACATAACTTACCAGTTTTGGAAATGTTGTTTTTAATTTATTGCACCAGTGTCTTAGACTATGTTGTAGTGTGTGTGATTTTGAGGGCTTGTGTGTGTGTCTGAGGGCAAAGTTTGTTTTTTCAGCAAGAGTGAATGGTTTTGAGTGTAGAGCTTCATTTTGACCTGAAAATAGGATGTTTGGGGAATTGGGTGAGATGTTATGGATTTGTGTTTACAGTTTTGAGAATACGAGGCATAGTTTCAAAAAAATGTGTTTAAGCAATCGAGAAAAACTGTAACTCATTCATATCCCTGTAAAAATTAAATTGATCTCTTTCATCATTTGGTGCAAGTATGTTACACACTTTCATTTATTTTCCATTACACAAAATTTTTACAATTATTCTTCTTCCCTTTTTGTCTATATCTACTTCTTCAAATATCCCTTTTCTTATTAAAATAACTACCCCTCTCTTCCTTTCCACATCACAATTACTATATATTTCTCCGTTCCATAGTTTTCTAATTTCATCACTTATTTTATCTTCCCATTTCATTTCTTGTAAACATAGCACATCACATTTTTTGGTCAGACACTTTAATCTTTCAAACTTTTGACATTTGGATAATCCTCTAGCATTCAGCGATACAATAGATATAGAGCTCATTAAAGAAAAGATTGGATAAACCAAAACCCACCATTCAATCCGTTTCATTGTCTTTCAAAAAAGTATATTTTACTTCACCCATTTCAGCTTTCCTCTTCTCCAGTCTTTCCTTTAGCTCTCCTCTTCTTATCGTCTGCTTTTAAAGAACCTATTAAATATCTATGCCACCTTTTCTTGCATTTACACCTCTATTCAGTCTTTCTTTTCCATTCCACGAATTTCTCCCCACCATTGTCTGCTTCTCTTACCTCAGTCAGTGTCTTTATTCCCTTATCCTCAGCTTTTTCCTTTTCTTGTCCTTTTTCGTAGTCCAGTTCATTAGTGTCCACATCGTCCTGTTTCTTAGAAAAGCCTTTTCTAATCAAATTTATATCCTCTTTGTTCGCTCCTCCCATCTTCATTCCTTGTTCTCCATCCTCATTCTTTTCTTTATTCTCATCTATGTTGGTGTTCTCCTCTTCCTCGTCATCTTGTTTATCGTCCTCTCCTTGCGTCTGCCTTTGTGAGTCATTTAACCTTTCAATTGTTGTAACTCCCATCACCTCTTGTATTTTCATTCCTGTATCTTAATATTCCTCGTCTTCTATCTCGCATCTGCATCTTAACATTGTCTTATGGTAGCCTTGGCACCGCAGGACTTTAGTCTCGCGCATAATTCCCCTGTTTAAGATGGTTTCTGCATATGAATTGAGGGCAGTTCTTTTTTTTTAATGCTTCGGGCTTGCACAGATCCTGCATGTCTTCACTTGATTATCGTGAATCACTCTGAAGTACTGCACTCCTTCAGTCATAAAACTCGTGTTATATGGTAAAGACGTCACCTCTTGTGGAAACTTGACCCTCAAAAACCGTGTTCGGTCCGCCACCGTTGATATCTCCTTCTTATGGCTCGTTTCCACTGAGCGGTACGGTACGGTACAATACAGTACGCAATTATTTCCTGTAGCGACAATGCCTCTATTTTAGGGAATTTATTAGCTCAAGTGAGAGGTGATATTCATGAGATATGAATATGTATATGCCGTTTACACAAATTAAATTATTCCAAATAGGGAATAGGTCAAACCTCACCTTATATCAATAATTAACACGATTACTCGTAGTAACTACTGATATAGGTAGATAGAATTATATTTTAATTAGGGGAAATTTAGATAGAAGGTAATGTTCATTTATCATGCAAACCATCTGTCCTGCAGATAGCATGTACAATTTCTGAACAGAAACCTATTGGTCTTTAACACCGACAAATAACCCCCCCTGTTGGCCACCAGGAGCGATATTTGTGTGTTTTAGACAATTTAGATATTTTAATAGTAAAATCAAAGTAGAGCTGTAACTTAAACCACACTTTCAGGGACTTTTGGTAATGGAACAAAAATGAGACAGACTTAATTCAAAAGATTATGGAATTTAATATAAAACAAGCTAAAGATTACATGTACTAATCAAAACACGCAGGAGTAAATATGCACAACAAACAAACAAACAATATGACACGATCGTAATAAGAAATAAAAACAAGGTTATGAGAGAGAGAGAGTGAGAGAGCGAGTTAGAGTAATTTAAGTGTGTGTGTAGAATGGTGAGAGCGTGTAGGAGAATGTGTGTGAGAGAGAGCACGTGTGGGAGAGGGCGTGCGTGGGTGTGTGAGAGTGTAAGTGTGTGTGTGTGTGTGTGTGTGTGTGTGTGTGTGTAAAAGAGTGAGAAAGAGAGTCGGAAAAAGAAAGAAAGGCAAAACAGTTTAACACGTTCCTTCACAACAAGACCCCAAAGCTTCTAGTAATTCTTAGACAAACTTAGAACAGCATTTCTTTGGATTGCGAATTTAGAAATATACTTTACGTATTTTGCCAATGGCCCTCGTGTGTGCGTCTGTGTGGACAAAGGAGCCTGGAAACAAGTGGTCAGCTGCGGAATTGTTGCGATGGTATCTCAGGGCGTGCGCAAACTTAACCAAAGATGATTTTAGTCTTAAGTTGGTTTCGTTGAGTTTTAAGGAAATTATCAAACTGAGGTAGAGTATCAAGAAAAGAAAGACTTAGAATAAAACGAAATAAAAAGCAAACAAAGGTTTCTTGGAGGAAGGAGGCGGGTCTCTCTCTCTGGCGAACTGCAAAGAGGAGAGAGCTGGCGCCGTGTTTTGAAGGAGCCACAGCCACGCCTTCCTCCTGTTTCTGAGCCAATCATTTGGCGGAGGTGTGTGGCGCCAAACTTTCTTTGTTCACTCAGTACAACCCTCTGGATAGAGATGCAGTGGAGCTTTAAATCTGTTATAACTGATATAAATGACAGAATGCATAATTTTATACTTTGAGTTAAGAATTCAACACCGTTGGTTTCTCTCGAGCACGACGATACCACGGATCGTGATTATAGCAAAGAGTTACATGATTCTTAATAATAATAAGCATTTCACTTTTGATTATACCATAAAACTTAGTTATAGTGGTCTGCCGTATCGGGACCATGAAACACAACACAAATACATTTCAAAATACATTGGCAAAGGGTGATTTTTGGCCACTATGTCCAGGGATGAGAATGTCTCTGTGTTTTTGCGTGTGTGGGGTCACTTGCAGTTCGAACGCGTGGTGAGTTCGCTGGGTGAACTTGCGTCCTCCCCCCTCAGGGGGATCAGTATATGTGTGTGCGCTTTCTTGAATTGACGAGATTAGCAGTGACCACATGTTTTGACATCTGGTCGGACACTGTCTTATTGTTTTGAAGTGTTAATCAGTTGTTAAGAAATCCGGGGGGGGTTTTGCGAGATCGCCCGACAGCGCGGCGCCACAGATCCCCGCAGAGCAGTAAAACAAAATGTTTTTGTTGATTCAGGAAAAAGAGACCTGTGTTTCCAGATCGGCGATCAATGATTTACTCGCATGGTAGGCGCCATTTGCCCTTTTTGTAGACAGTCCAAGAAGAACAGAACCTGTATTTGTTGATTGGAATGTCAGTAACTTTAATCAGCGGAAAACACTATGTGCTCTGTGTAGCCCTCCGAATGAGGGACAGGGGTGTTTGTAAATGGGGATTCCAGTAATTTAATCAAGTCCCACAGATAGAAAGGGGGTTGATCACGGGAGGAAACGAGTAATTTCAATCCCATGCAATCTGATCATGTGCTTTGCGTTACATTCCATTTCCACTGTCAAAAGTTGTGTATGGTACCAAAATGCCGAACCGTACCGTACCATTTTTTCGGTACCCTTCCGTTGGGGTTCCTAGCACAGTGGTACTAAAGGGTGGAGCTAGACTCACTGCAGAACGTTGATTGGTTGACAGAGTATCGTCACTTGCGCGTGCTACAAGGGGAATGACAACATAAGAAGCGCCATTTTTTAATATACAGTTGAAATATAATACTACTGTTATTGTGTCACGAAATGTAGTTTTAAGAGTTTTTCAGGCGTGAATGTAGTTGTTTAAAGCTCAAATCTGTGGTTTATTTATAAAGCTTTATGAAAATTTGATCCAGGTTGTGAGATCCCAGGCGATCACCGGGTGCTCGGCGATCATTGTACCCCGCCTGGAACAGCCTTTCCTCGGCTGGTCCTTCTCACATTTGCCGCTGACTCTGACGTCTCTGTAGTGGTTAAACATGAGATATAATTCGTCTTGTGTATATGTAACGGGCGATATTTGGTCTTGTGAATCTATAATTTGTTCCCTGGCCAATCGTTTTGGCTGAGGGGTTAGTGAAGTTTCACAACTTTATATATTTAAGCTATTTAACTTTTTATTAACTAAGCGCTGACTTTGTATGGTTGACTGAATTGTTTGCTTTATTTCTTATTGTATAGCTTCATTTTACTTATACTTTTATAATGGCGGCTAATATTGATAAAACTGAAATATAACAAAATAAAAAGAGACTGGGTTGAGTTTTGTCATTTTGTCATTTTTAATGTTGTTTACTGCAACATCTGTTGTTTAGTACAAATGCACAATTGCCTGGACAATATTAAAATGTTTAATATTTTATATATATATATTTAAACGAAAAGAGACAGGGCTGTGTTTTATATTTCGTTTCGTTATAAGTAGGCTAATGTTACATGCAGTGAATATAATTGCCTGAACCACATTTGTGTGGCTATAATGTTTAAGATTTCTTTAAATGAAAACAAAAAGAGGCAGAGTGGTGTTTTATAACATATTTCGTTTTATTGTTGCCTAATATATACATGGAGGTAACTGGAGTAGCAGAGCGAGGTGAGTGACACTTTCAAAAACGCGCTGTTCCATTTGCAGAATTACCGGACTCGCGTCCTCGGGAGTCATTCTCCTGAGCGGACTTGGCAAGTCTGAACTTTGCGTACTTGGTATTGAGAAACACCTAATGTCGGCGCTTGGCTTCTTGTGACAAATATGCCGAGAATCAAGAACAAAGTCTGCTTGTATGTCATCCATTGTTGTCGCTTTCTTTTTCACGCGAAAATGACGTAGATCGCTTCTTTCCGGCAGAGGCTACACCACGGCGATCAAGTAAGGGTACTGTTGGCGGTGGAAACGCTAGCCGATTCATGGTTTACCGACCCAAACCGTAGCGTACTGTACTGTACCATTAGAGGCAGAATGGGAGTTACACCCCAATTGATCAGTTTTTGACTGATTTCCTCATCTTCTATATAGCTGGGCAGACTCAAGAAAGATACCATTCTTTCTGTTGCACACAGTTTCCTTATCTTGCATTCTTGTCCACTTATCATTATTCCATTCAACAGCAAATCACAGTCCATCTCACTTTCCATAGTCATTTCAAACTCATAATTAGTCTTTCTTAGTCCGATCAGTTTTCCAATTCCAACTTTCTCTTCAACTGCTTTATTTATCATTATTATTGTTATATTTTCTATATATTTAACAGTCAATGTTAATGTTGCTTCTTTCTTGTATTCCCTCTGATACCTTGTTTGTTTGCTTAACTTCTTTATCATTTGTTGTCATTGAGATAAATCATTTCTTTTTTCTCCAACTTCTTTCTCAATTCCAATACCTTCAGTTGATTGTAGATCTCTAGTTGTCCATTTGTTTTTCCTTCGTTTCCTCCTTGAAACCACCACTGTTTCATTGTGAAACCACACACCATGTTTCATTGTTTTTTCCATTTCCTTTCAGCCATGTCTGCAACATATCCTGGTTCCGCATATCCCATCTCATGTTGTTTTACAGGTCTGTGTTCTTCTGTCCATTAAATCCATATTTTTGTTGTCTCCAAAAAAAATTTTAAAAAAAAATTAAATAAAACCTACTGCACACTACAAACAGCCAACTCACTTCTAGGTTGCTTTTATTTATTTTTATTATTATCAAAAAGTACAAAATAATATTTAAATAACTCAAATTTCATATATTACACCTTCATACTTATTACATGTTAGGTCTATTTAGCTCATAAAGCATAATCTTTGGATTTACATCACATTGCATCTCTTGAACAAAACCAAAAAACAAACCCATTATCCAACTTAAACATAGCCATGTCTTTTCAAAATCATCTTTGCTTAGGCATTTCCACATTATATACACATTTTTTCTAACTACACTCTTGAACATTTTAGTCACATCCACTTTCTTTCTATCATAGTATGCCATATTCCTCCTCACCCATATTGCATACCTTGCGTTACTCAAAATCAAATTTCTTAAATTCACCTTCTTGTCCTTGTAATTTGTACATTCACCAATTAAAAACAGTTTTTTCCACTCATCCCTTGCTACCTCTTTTCCCATTCTGTCTTTGATCAGTTTTTTTGTTTTTTCATTTTTACATGAAACTCCTCAAGTTCCTTGCACTCAAAGAAAATGTGCATCAAAGTTTCTGGCTCTGTATCACACACATCACAAAGTTTCTCCAGATGGTCTTTTCTTTCAAATCGGGAAACAGTCTTGGCCATAAAACAGTCTTGGCAAATGATCGTCGCGACGGAAGCGAATCAATCAAAATTAACTTTAGCTGGAAAATAACTTTATTAAAGAACCGCTATAAAGCCAAAACAATCTCTCTTACCTTAAATTATACGCTTATCTCTGTAAAGCTGCTTTGAAACAATCTGCGTTGTTAAAAGCGCTATATAAATGAAGATGACTGGAGGGAGCCAAATGTGTCCTAAGAGGAAACATTATTGCGATTTCATCAAGATTAAAACGAGAGAGGCTTGCAGAACAATTAGGATTGGAAAACAAAATTAGACAATTAGAAAAAGAATACCAAACAGTACAAAATAATGACACACTTAATATGTTGAAAGAAAATAGGCAGAAATTAAATGACTTATTAACTTATAAAGCAGAGGGGCAGCTTCGATTCACAAATCAAAAGTATTATGAATTTGGTAACAGGGCAAGCAGACTGTTAGCATTTCAGCTGCGAAAAGCACAATCAAGCAGAGTTGTCCATAGAATCAGGTGTCCAAATTCGGGGGAAATGCTATTACAACCCAAGGATGTGGCAAAGGTGTTTGCCACTTACTACCTAGAATTGTACAAGGAAGAGAGCTGTCAAAACAAGGGGGAAAAAACAGAGAACTTTTTCAACTCAATAGGTCTTACCAAATTGACTGATGAGGAAGCCGAACTATTGACACGCCCAATTACAAGAGAATAAATAAAAAACAGCATTTTAAAACTTAAAAATAATAATTTCCAGGAGTGGACGGCCTCCCAGGTGAATACTACAAAATATTTGAAAAAGAGCTTACGCCTCTTTTGGATAAAGTTTATAATTATGCTCTTTCAGAGGGGGATCCTCCTCAGTCATGATCTGAAGCGATTATTAGTGTCATTCATAAAGATGGTAAAGACCCTACTCTGTGCTCGTCTTATCGCCCCATCAGCCTCCTCTGTGTTGATCTAAAGATACTGACTGCCATCATTGCAAACAGAATACAAAAATATATGAGAAAACTCGTGAAACTCGATCAGACTGGCTTTATCGCCCATAGACAGGGGACTGATAATGTTCGAAGAGCTTTAAACCTCCAAATAGTGGCACAGAAAAGGAACACCCCATCAATGCTTCTCAGCTTGGATGCTGAGAAAGAGTTTGATCGGGTGGACTGGGGCTTCCTACAACAGACATTGAGGCACATGGGCTTTAACCCTCTGAGGTCGGCAAACGCGCGGGTGCGTTTTGCTGGATTTTCTCCATATTGTAGCACTATAAACTTAAATTACTCCGTCATTTATGGTCATACAGAAAAAAGAAATATAAAAAAAGAATCTGTGATATTTCTACTTTTGTATGTGTCCACTTACAATCAAATCAAAACATTGTGCTTTTGTAAAATAAAGAAAATAAACAGGGTGTGCGTTCTGCCTCTCCGTCGCGGTGAACTTTTTTTCTTGAGCACGTCTATAAACTGAAACAAAACTCAGCGAATAGTTGTCACACATTTATGAGCCATATACCTTTATAAACATTTAAGTGTGTACTTTTAAATGATCGGATTCAAAACAAAAACAAATATTCTCTGTTTAAGTAATTTGTATAAAACCAACAAGATGTCCAGCTTCTCAAATGCTTGCTCATTATATTTAATTTGGCCACGCCCACTCGCGCAAAAGAGATTCACATGCAAATCTCCACATGGAACGCGAACTCGCTCATTACCTCAACAACAAAACACCAAAACACTTCACTTCACTTTTCGTCGAGTTTGAAAGACGCGCCGTGAGCTTACATTGGATTTACATCAGAAGAAGAAGAACGAGATTTGAAGACAAGAAAGATGTAAGGTAAGAAATTCTTACATATTAGTTTGTTATTGTTGCATAAATGTCACATTGCAGTTGAACTGTTGCTAGATATATGGGGAATATTATAATATTTAGACCCGTGTTTACTGTTACGGTGTTTGTGGATATCTGCTCAAACGTAGATATGTATATAGTAACCATAATGTTTTATATTTGAGCGCGATTGCGTTTGAATGTATCATATTTTGGATGGCGATCGCGTTTGAATGTATCATATTTTGGATGGCGATCGCGTTTGAATGTATCATATTTTGGATCGCGATCGCATTTGAAAAGCAAAACGCACCAAACGGCTTCATGTTTTTACTATTATCTCATTTCATATCATCATAACAAATGGAAACATTTGAAGTAACATGATAATCAATATATTTTTCTCTAGCTTAGTTGTTACTGAAATCTTTTGGAAGATTTATACTGCTATAGGTTATTGTTATTATTATTTTATCCAGCACTGTGCATAGCTTATGCCTACAAGGCACAACAAACCTGGTGTTCATTATATTATATATTGTTGGGAACATTTGTGTGTGTGTGTGTGTGTGTGTGTGTGTGTATTCTGTGAATTTTAAAAAGCAATTTTAACCAGAAAAATCGAATATTTATTTCCAAAATCGTGCAGGCCTTTCTCTTTATCAGTATGTTCACTTTTTTTTTTCAGGGCCCAGATGCCACTGAGTCCTGCCAACTTCAACATTCACATGAGTCTCTGTACATGAACATGGTAAAGTGAAAATCAAACACCTTGGAAATTAAAGGTATGTACAATGTTTTTAGGAATGGCACAAAGGTCTTTGTCTTTGGATCATTGTTTTCAATAAGTGCTTTTTTGGCATGTGTTGTGTATCTTTGGATTATGTTGTGTTGTAAATAAATCCAAACAATTTAAAAGCCATTCTTTTTTTAAATCTCCTCATTTACAGTCTTGTGAAGAAATAATCAGTATGGGTTTCATGGCCTTATTTCAGTGAGAATTTTTTTTTGTATTTTCACAAACCACGCATAAATGTCATTATCTCAAAACTACAAAATTTTACATACATGCTTCTGATATATTATTGTAGCAGAGTTTGTGCTGAATACAGTGTAATTAGACTTTAGCCATGAAAATGTCACAAGTAACAGAAATGTCAGAGCATGTCAGAACACCTCCAGGGTCCAGAAAACAGCTCAGACCTCAGAGGGTTAATGAGACGTTTATAAAGTGGGTCCAAACTTTTTATAAAAACCCAAAGTCACGAGTAAGGGTCAATGGGCACTGCTCAATTTTTCCCACTGGGACGCGGCACTAGGCAGGGTGAAGTTCTTTCACCCTCACTATTTGCTTTGAGTATAGAGCCGTTAGCCGAACTGATTAGATCCAATCCTCTCATACAGGGAATAAGAGATGAATCAAATGTTCAGCATAAATTGTCACTTTTCACTGACAATATTTTATTATTTCTGGAAAACCCTATCACTTCTGTTCCAGCCTTGCTCCACAGTCTTAAGGAGTATAGTATGTTATCAGGTTATAAAATCAATACAAACAAATCCGAAGCCTTAATGATTGCTGGGACTTGGCCATTGCAGTTGGATAATCTTGTCTCATTCAGACACTCCAAGCAGGGGTTTAGATATCTTGGAGTAATTCTTACCCCAAGACTACGCAGTTGTTTTTGTCTAACTATGATAAATTGTTAAAGGACATCAGAACTGATTTAAACAGATGGGATGTACTACCGCTATCTCTTTTTGGGTAGAATTGAATGTATAAGAATGAATATTCTTCCAAGATTATTATTTCTGTTCCAAAACCTCCCTGCTTGTTATACCACAATCTACTTTCAAATTTCTAGATAAATTAATGTCAAAATTTATATGGCAGAACAAAAGACCAAGAGTGCGCCTTAAAATTTTAATGTCGCCTAAGGAAAATGGGGGCTTAAATCTACCAAACTTCAAATTGTACTATTGGGCTGCCCAAATAAAAGCTGTGGTGGCATGGATCATTCGTGATCCGGAGTCACAGTGGGTCTCTATGGAAGAATATATTCGGTGCCGGGTGTCTCTCTCTCTCAACTCGCATTTCTCAACCTGCAGTCTCAGAAAAAAATAAAAATTTCAAATTTATGGGTCAAACATACATTAAAGATTTGGAATAAGATCCACAAGCAGTTGAAGGGAAAGACTGCTTTATCTCGAGCTATGACTATTAATAGAAATATTGAGTTCCTTCCATCTTTATCAGACAGCAGCGGCTTTCGGGGATGGGCTGAGAGGGGTCTCCTCACAGTGAATCAATTGTTTGATGGAAATGTAATTAAAACCTTTGCCCAATTAAGAGCGAAATTCAAGTTCAAGTTAATTCTTGTTTAATACAAGTTAAGTATTTTCAAATAAGGAGCTATGTAACAAAACACAATGATTGGGAACTGATCAGAAGAGAGCCTACAAATATAGAGAAGCATTTTATTAATTTGATTGAAAAAGGTGGTGTAATGAAAAAACAAATGTCCTTGATGTACAAAAAATTGTTGATTGACATGTCAGATAATACACAACATATAAAACAACAAAGGGAAATGGAGCTGAATGTTACCTTGGATGACGATGTTTGGGTTAACATTTGCTCTGGCTGTCATAAGGGTGTGGGCAGTCAGGTCTGGAGGGAGTTTGATTGGAAGACGAAAATCAGATTTTTCAGGACTCCATTAAAATCTTTTCTCACCAAGAGTAGTATGAGTGACAAATGTTGGAGGAACTGTGGATTGGTCGGTGATCAAACTCACATCTTTTGGGACCGTCCCACCATACATGGCTTTTGGACGGACATTAAGGGAATTTTGGAAAATCTACTAAAAGTGAACATCTCTTTTGACTCCCAAACATTTTTACTGGATATCTTTCCAGACAATCTTTCTCAAGACCAAGCATTTCTTCTCCATCTCCTCTTAATGACTGCAAGGAAAATGATAACAATTTGTTGGTTAAAACCTGAGCCACCTACCATTACGCAATGGACACAAAAGATAAGACAAGTTTATTTAATGGAATGGTTGACAGCACAACTGCAACTGTAAAACCCCCAGTTTTTGAAAGAAGATGGGGTCCAGCTATTGACTTTCTGAAATAGGACATAAGCCTATGCCTTAAATTGTTTGTTTCTGATTGTAAATAATGTATGAAGCCCAGTCTCAGGACAATGTTTATGTTTTTTCTCTTTTTTTCTTTTCTTTTTTTTTCTTTTTGTGTGTATTCACAAAGTTCAAATAAATGAAGATGAGTTGACTTGAATCAGAATAAATTCGAATTATGTTGTACTTTACATCTTGAATTAAATATATTAGCAAACATTCATGTTGATTCAGTTCTGTTTACTGGTTATTGCTGCTCTCCCTGCTAGGCTGCATGGATGTGCAGGGAGTTCTCACCCAGAATGGAACCATACCGCCAATCCAAACTATATGGTAATTGTCAATCGTATTTGATGGTAGTGGTCCTGACAGAAATACAATAATACAGGGCGAAATACAGAACCAGTGGCGAAATAGTCTCTGTGCTGGATGGAACCAGCGGTGAAGGAAGCTCTGGGTTGGACGGGACCAGCGGCGAAGGAAGCTCTGGGCTGGACGGGACCAGTGGCGAAGAAAGCTCTGGGCTGGACGGGACCAGCGGTGAAGGGAGCTCTGCGCTGGAAGGGACCAGCGGCGAAGGAAGCTCTGGGCTGGATGGGACCAGCTGCGAAGGAAGTTCTGTGGGTATGCCGTTAACAGTCTCTGGCTCGGCGGGCAAGACGTGAAGTGCTGGCTCGGCGGGCCTGACGTGAAGTGCTGGCTCGGCAGGACTGACATGACGCGCTGGCTTGGCGGGCAAGACGTGAGGCGAAGGCTCTGGAAAAAGGTAAATTAAGTCCTTCTCGTCCGGACTCTGGATGAGGACAGGAACAGGAGACACTGGACGGGTGGTGATGACGGAGGCTGGTGACGGTGGTTGAGCGGCGACCATCTTGTCCGGAGACACTGGATCAGCGGCGACCACAGTGAGGTAGGATCCACACACCCATAAGGTGCGGTCGATGAACTCGACGAACGGCAGGTGAACATCTCCCAACAGCAGCATCTGGGTGAGTAGATCGTCCATCCAGAACTGCTATTTAAGAGAATCTTCGTCCCAGCTCACATCTTGATAGAGTTTGAGGCAGACCTCCACATACTCTTCCAGAGATCAACCGTCTTGAAATAAACAGTCCTCCATATTAAGTGGTCCGTTCTTCTGTAAGGGTGTGGTTTAGGTTGAAGAAGACAAAGAGGCCAATGGCTCCAATACATACGTTTTACTAACTCACTCAGAAAGGCACATACAGGCAGAAGGTTTACATACACCAAACACAACGTAACTATGACTATACATAGATGTGACTCAGACGACAAACAGTCCAAAACAAAATAGAACACAACTGTGACACTTTTATTCCATTCAACACCCAGTCCGGTAAATCAATTGCTCCAATCACATAATTACATTTAGTTAACAATAAAGAATTAACCACTACCACCTTGCCTCTTAGTCTTAATTCCCTTAGTCTCCAAAACCCATTGTCTGTTCTATAAAGCTATGTTCCACCCTGTCAAACGCCTTATTTAAGTCTATAGATAAAACCAATCCCCTTTTCCCATCTTTCCCCATCCCTTCTACTACGTCCCTTATTGTGCAAATTGTATCTGTAATGTATCTTCCCTTTATGCTATAAGCTTGGCTTGGTGATACTATTGACCCTACTACCTCTTTTATATTATTTTCCAGCACTTTTGGCAGTATTTTATAATCCGTGTTTAAAAGACTCAGCGGTCTATAATTTTCTAGCTTAAGTGGACTTCCTTTATATTTATATAGTATTGTGATTACTCCTAGCCCCATAGACTCTGGCATTTCCCCTCTCTCTTCCATACTCCTATACACCTTCCACAATATTGGTGCTACAGTCTCTACAGCCTTATAAAACTCGTGCGTTAAGCCATCTGAGCCCAGGCTTTTATTCTTCTTTGTCTGTTTTATTGCTTCTTTATTTTTCTACGATACTTATGTTTCTTTCACATATATTTTTCTCCTCTTCACTTAAACTCACACTCACAGAGTTCAAAGTTGCTTCTTCCTCCCTCTAACGCATACTGCACTCTACTCCTTATTATTGCACCCTTACTTTTTTCATTTCATACTCTTCTATTTCTGCTTTTATCTGCACAAAATGCTCTTTCACGAGTTCACGTTAATGAAATCTGATGTAATATTAAAACCCATTAAAATGCGTATTTGGCTTGCTGTCCAGGGGGAGGGCTCCGAGCTCGGAATTCAGCCCGACCCCAGAGTACTCCCCCCTATGAATGTATAGATCATAGGTATCTATGAGCAGACCCAGCCGAATGTGAGGTGATGGGGTGGTGGCGGGATTGCTGCGATAACGATCGGGTAGAGCTCGAAAAGGGCCGAGGAGGCTGAAGACTGGGGTGTGTCTAGGAGCTGAGGGGGCCAGGGAGACGCGAACCAGCGTCCTTGGTAATAGCCGCCGAAGCCGATCGAGGGAGCTGCGTCTGTAAACAGTTTGATATCGAGGGGGAGAGAGATAATGTCGTCGTAAAAAAAAGTTAAGCCGTTCCACTGGCTCATTTTTGGACTCGTCAGAAAGGAAGATCCGATCTTCCAGAGCATGAATGGATGAAGTGAGGGCGAGAAGATGCGTGATAAAGGGGCGGCCCTGTGGAATAATGCGTATGGCATAATTTAGGTGGCCCAGCAGCGAGAGAAGTTCGCGCTTTGAACAATCTGTGCTGTCTTTAAAATTGGATGCGATAAGATGATACGATCGATTTTTTCCTTAGGCAGTGAGGCCTGGAATTCTACTGAGTCCAGATTGATGCCTAGGAACTCGATGGATGTAGTTGGACCCGATGTTTTCTCCTGGGCTAACGGAATCCCTAGTTCGGCGAAAACTTTTTTCACTGTGAGGAGGTGAGCCTCGGGGATGGCGTCGTATGGTGAAATTATAAGGAAATCGTCGAGCAGATGGAGAAGATGAGGAATTGCATAATTATTCGAAAGAATCCAACATATAGCTTCAGAGAGAGTGTCAAAAATTTTCGGCTCCTTTTGCAGCCGAAAGTTAAGCGCACGGCGAAATAATACTTTTTCCGCCAGTTTACACCGAATAAGTGCCACGAATCAGGGTGGATTGGCATTACTTTGAAAGCAGAGGAGATATCTACTTTTGCAAGACATGCGCCTCGTCCAGCTATTTTAATCATGGTTATGGCTTGTTCGATGTCGTGATAGTTGAGAGAATATTCTTCGAGAGGGATGAGACTATTGATGCTTGGATATGGAGAATTATGGGGGGCTGAAAGGTCTATTATCAACCGCTTTTTTCCCGAGAATTTCCTGGTAGCCACGCCTATGGGGCTGATGCGAAATTTGTCGAACGGGGAGCCTCAAATGGGCCTATCATAAAACCGTTTAATCTTTCTTTTTTAATTAGTTTATCTACTACTTCAGGCTCCGCTAAGGAGGACTGAAGATTAGCGCAGATAATGTTTTGCGTGGGATGACTTTCTACGCTGGGTTTAAAGCCTTGATTGAGACCTGTCAGCAAATAATTTGTGAAGTTGACATCTGGGTGGTGTGATAATTCCTTGGCCAGGCGGAAAACATTCACAGGAGTCGAGAGATAGTTTTTTGCATTTTTATAAACAGATTTTTTTGACTGGGCTGTAGCGACAATGCCTCTATTTTAGGGAATTTATTAGCTCAAATGAGAGGTAATATTCATGAGATATGAATATGTATATGCCGTTTACACAAATTAAATTATTCCAAATAGGGAATAGGTCAAACCTCAACTTATATCAATAATTAACACGATTACTCGTAGTAACTACTGATATAGGTAGATAGAATTATATTTTAATTAGGGGAAATTTAGGTAGAAGTTAATGTTCATTTATCATGCAAACTATCCGTCCGGCAGATAGTATGTACAATTTCTGAACAGAAACCTATCGTCTCCAACACCGACAAATAACCTTCCTGTGGCCACGAGGAATGATTATTTTCGTGTTTTAGACAACTTAGATATTTTAATAGTAAAATACTAAAATAGTAAAAGTAGAGCTGTAGCTTAACCACACTTTCAGGGACTTCAGTAATGGAACAAAATGAGACAGACTTAATTCAAAAGATTATGGAATTTAATATAAAACAAGCTAAAGATTACATGTACTAAACAAAACACGCAGGAGTAAATATGCATAACAAACAAACAAACAATATAACACGATCGTAATAAGAAATAAAACAAGGTTATGAGAGAGAGAGAGAGAGAGAGAGTGAGTTAGAGTAATTTGAGGGTGTGCTTAGAAATGGTGAGAGCGTGTAGAAGGATGTGTGTGAGAGAGCGTGCGTGGGTGTGTGAGAGTGTAAGTGTGTGTGTAAAAGAGTGAGAAAGAGAGTCAGAGAAAGAAAAAAAGGCAAAACAGTTTAAAACGTTCCTTCACAACGAGACCCCAAAGCTTCTAGTAATTCTTAGACAAACTTAGAACAGCATTTCTTTCGGATTGTGAATTTAAGAATGTACTTTACTTGTTTTTGCCTATGGCCCTCTTTTGTGCGTCTGTGTGGACAAAGGAGCCTGGAAACACGTGGTCAGATGCGTCGTCAAGGCGGAGTTGTTGCGATGGTAACTCAGAGCGTGCGCAAGCTTAGCCAAAGATGATTTAGTCTTAAGTTGGTTTTGTTGGTTTTTAAGGAAATTATCAAACTGAGGTAGAGTATCAAGAAAAGAAAGACTTAGAATAAAAACGAAATAAAAGCAAACGAAGGTTTCTTGGAGGAAGGAGGCGGGTCTCTCTCTCTGGCGAACTGCAAAGAGGAGAGAGCTGGCGCCGTGTTTTGAAGGAGCCACAGCCACGCCTTCCTCCTGTTTCTGAGCCAATCATTTGGGCGGATGTGTGTGGCGCCAAACTTTCTTTGTTCACTCAGTACAACCCTCTGGATAGAGATGCAGTGGAGATTTAAATCTGTTATAACTGATATAAATGACAGAATGCATAATTTTATACTTTGAGTTAAGAATTCAACACCGTTGGTTTCTCTCGAGCACAACGATACCACGGATCGTGATTATAGCAGTTAATAACAAAGAGTTACATGATTCTTCATAATAATAAGCATTTCACTTTTGATTATACCATAAAACTTAGTTATAGCGGTCTGCCGTATCGGGACCATGAAACACAACACAAATACATTTCATAATACATTGGCAAAGGGTGATTTTTGGCCACTATGTCCAGGGATGAGAATGTCTCTGTGTTTTGCGTGTGTGGGGTCACTTGCAGTTCGAACGCGTGGTGAGTTCGCTGGGTGAACTCGCGTCCTCCCCCCTCAGGGGAGATCAGTATATGTGTGCGTTTTCTTGAATTGATGAGGTTAGCAGTGACCACATGTTTTGACATCTGGTCGGACACTGTCTTATTGTTTTGAAGTGTTAATCAGTGTTAAGAAATCCGGGGGGGTTTTGCGAGATCGCCCGACAGCGTGGCGCCTCGCTGCTCCGCAGATCCCCGCTGAGCAGTAAAACAAAATGTTTTTTGTTGAAATCCAATTTTCCAGTTCTGGATCTAGCGTGAAGTTGCGGTCCCTAAAGAAGGGTGGAATCTCTAGTTCGGCTTGGTACTCTTCACTTGGGAGATGGTACAAGGCAAGGTCATCCAGGTGGAGGATGGCTCCTCGTGGGACTTGAATCCACATGCTTTGGTTCAACAGATTGACACGTGTAGCAGTGTCGTGTTGGTCATAGGTCAAGGTCGCCGACCGCACTGGAGTGTTCACGAGCCATCGGTTTCCTACGATCTCGGCTTGCGTCTCGGTGACTTGGTCGCGAGGTTTAGCATCAGCTGGACAACGTGCGTCGTTGGCTAGTTGTTGTAGGCCGCAGATCCCATCCGTATTATCTCGGAGAAAAGGTTTGCTGGGACAGAGATAGTGAATGTCTTTCGTGAGGGTGCACATATGCAGGTTAGGTGCTAGGTACAGTTGTGGGTCGCTGTCGTGGTAAGCTACCACGTCCGGAGTCCGTACTTTAAACTGGGTGTTCCGCTGCCAGAATCCGACGTTGACAATGTCTTTGAGTCGGTAGATCCGGCTTGACTCTATAATGGGTAAATTGAGGAGAAAACCCACCTCCCGCTGTGCAGGGTCAACGAACAGTGGGATGGCGCTACCCAAAGAGTAGGCGAGATGGGTTTGTATCGGATCAGTTGGTGTGGTGGTGGCGGAAGCCAGCACGGTTTGTACAAGGCTCAGGGGTATTAGGTATGGCGGGATTCTACCCATGGCTAAGCTGTCTATGGAGGAGCTCACTTCTCGGAGCATGTCGGACATTAATGCGGTGACCAACTGAGTTTGGGCAAAGTCATTTTGGAAGACTGTGAACAGCTGTTTCATGGAGTTGTAGCAACAATGACTTTATGTTAGGG